>NC_062214.1:136527821-137127821 GCF_902686445.1 Sciurus carolinensis | reverse complement strand
GAATAGATTTTAAAGTTTTCTTTATTTTGAAGATAATGGCAAAATGAAATAAAAAACTGTCTTATCCCTAATAATGCTTGTTAGGGGAAGATGAATACATATGGAATTGGTCATACTCCATTTGAGTTTCAAATTGTGACTTATCTTTTTTTTTAAGTTTTTTTTTTTCCTTGAGTGGGTTAAAATGATTGTAGAATCATTATAGAATGGCTTTTTAGACATCATTCTTCCCTCTCACCTTCTTTCTTTGATTTTACCCCTGCTTTTTTCCCTTAAATACTTCACTCTTAATACAAAGAGTACTGACTCCATGGATCCTACTGAGACTTTACTTTAGGTAGACCAACATTGGTTTAGGCACCAGATCCATGCCCTTACACAGATTGTTTAGTGAGTGTGTTTCCCTCTTCTGCAGGCACTAAATCTCAGCACTTATTTTGATGATTATCTTGGAAATTAAAGGTTTCAGATGCTTACTGAGAATAAAATTTCTTTCTTTTTTTTTTTTTTAATGTTTAAATGTTTCTTGAATTTTTAGACTATGACAAGAAGAGGAAGTAGTCCAGGTAGCCTCGAAATTCCCAAAGACCTCCCTGATATCCTAAACAAACAGAACCAGATGCGCCCTATTGATGACCCTGGAGTGCCTTCGGAATGGACTTCTCCTGCTAGTGCAGGAAGCAGTGATCTTATCAGCTCAGATAGTCATTCCGATTCTTTCAGTGCTTTCCAGTATGATGGCCGAAAATTTGACAGCAAGTATCTTTTACCATATGAGTAGTATGTTTTGTATTGTCTGTTCAGAACTGACTTATGGATTATGTAGCAGTCGTCTTCTTTGCAATGTTACTTAGACAGTGGTTCCTGCATACTTTGATTTCACTTTTCAATGAAAAAGGTGTTTTAGGGAGTCATCTTAGGTTAATATTACTTTATTTTGCCAAACTAAGTGCATCTAAAAAGCAATGCTTCCCTTTCATAAAACAAATTATATATTTTTTTTAAATTTATTTTTATTGTAAACAAATGGGATACATGTTGTTTCTGTTTGTACATGGAGTAACAGCATACCATTTGCATAATCATACATTTACATAGGGTAATGATGTTTGAATCATTCTGTTAATTTTTTGCTTCCCCCTCTTCCCTCCCACCCCTCTTTCCCACTATACAGTCCCTCCTTCCTCCATTCTTGCACCCCTCCCACCCCCCATTATGTGTCATCATCCGCTCATCAGTGAGATCATTCATCCTTTGGATTTTTGAGATTGGCTTATCTCACTTAGCATGATGTTCTCCAATTTCATTCATTTACCTGCAAATACCATAATTTTATTATTCTTTATAGCTGAGTAATATTCCATTGTATATATATACCACAGTTTCTTTATCCATTCATCAATTGAAGGACATCTAGATTGGTTCTACAGTCTGGCTATTGTGAATTGAGCAGCTATGAACATTGATTATGGCTGTATCTCTGAAGTATGCTGATTTTAAGTCCTTTGGGTATAGGCCAAGGAGTGGGATAGCTGGGTCAAATGGTGGTTCCATTCCAAGCTTTCTAAGGAGTCTCCATACTGCTTTCCAGAGTGGCTGCACTAATTTGCAGCCCCACCAGCAATGTATGAGTGTACCTTTTCCCCCACATCCTCTCCAACACCTATTGTTGCTTGTATTCTTGATAATCACCATTCTAATTGGGGTGAGATGGAATCTTAGGGTAGTTTTGATTTGCATTTCTCTTATTACTAAAGATGGTGAACATTTTTTCATATGTTTGTTGATTGCTTGTAGATCTTCTTCTGTGAAGTGTCTGTTCATATCCTTAGCCCATATGTTGATTGGGTTATTTGTATTCTTCATGTAGAGTTTTTTTTTAATTCTTTGTATATTCTGGAAATTAGTGCTCTATCTGAAGTATGAGTGGCAAAGATATTCTCCCACTCTGTAGGCTCTCTCTTCGCATCGCTGATAGTTTCCTTTGCTGAGAGAAAGCTATTTAGTTTGAATCTGTCCCAGTTATTGATTCTTGCTTTTATTTCTTGTGCTAAGGGAGTCCTATTAAGGAAGTCTGATCCTAAGCCAACAAGTTGAAGATTTGGACCTACTTTTTCTTCTATAAGATGCAGGGTCTCTGTTCTGATTTCAAGGTCCTTGATCCATTTTGAGTTGATTTTTGTGCAGGGTTAGAGATAGGGGTTTAGTTTCATTCTGTTGCATATGGATTTCCAGTTTTCCCAGCACCATTTGTTGAAGAGGCTATCTTTCTCTATTGCATATTTTTGGCCCCTTTGTCTAGTATGAGAAAATTGTATTTATTTGGGTTTGTGTCCGTGTCTTTTATTCTGTACCATTGATCTACCTGTCTATTTTGGTGCCAATACCATGCCGTTTTGTTACTATTGCTTTGTAGTATAGTTGAAGTTCTGGTATTGCGATACCCCCTGTTTCATTCTTCCTGCTAAGGATTGCTTTAGCTATTCTGGGTTTCTTATTCTTCCAGATGAATTTCATGATTGCTTGCTCTATTTCTGTAAGGTACATCATTGGGATTTTAATTGGAATTGCATTGAATCTGTATAGCACTTTTGGTAGTATGGCCATTTTGACAATATTAATTCTGCCTATCCAAGAACATGGGAGATCTTTCCATCTTCTAAGGTCTTCCTCAATTTCTTTCTTCAGTGTTTTGTAGTTTTCATTGTAGAGATCTTTTACCTCTTTGGTTAGATTGATTCCCAAGTATTTTTTTTTTTTTGAGGCTATTGCAAATGGAGTAAAACAAATTATATTTTTAAGATCAAAATGTAGAAAGGAAAATAATTTAGGATGAACTATTGTACTTGGCACCAAAGTTAATAAGAAGAAAATAAAAACCTTGGGAATCAAGTTTGTGAAGAACTGAGAGATGCCTTGGAGGATTACTTATTTCCTTCCCTTGTGGACTAATTTTATATTAGTCTGACCCCAGACAAACATGATTTAAAAGAAAGATGATTTTTATCATATATATATAATTTGTTTATTCCTGTGCTAGAGATTATAAAATACTTGAAAAACATTAAGTGTATTACTAGCCATTAGAAAATATGGATAAGAATAGTGATGATATATCACATCTATATAAATAGAATAGGTTTAGGGGAAATGTTAATATTTGGCCTTTTTAGTGATTCAGCTGTGTCTTATATAAATATTTTTGTTTTATAACTTGAACTCATATATTCTGTCTTCCTTATAGATTTTGGCTTTGGAGCTGACACTGGAATTGCTTCGTCTGCTGATGTGGATTCAGGTTCAGGCCATCATCAGAGTGCTGAAGAGCAGGAAGTAGCTAGTCTAACCACACTTCATATAGATTCCGAAACAAGCAGTCTCAATCAACAGGCTTTCTCTGCTGAAGTTGCAACAGTTACTGGTAAATTTATCACCTTTATTTGTTGTAATTGAGTCTAGATGGAGTTCTGTGAATATCATTCATATGATTATCATGTATAATCATTCATGATTTTGATATATGATCATCATGATTATATGATTATTATGATACGTGATACAAGTGATATATAACTATATGTATTTTTTTAGTCATTTATTGTGCTAGTTCTAAAAATTACATGATATGTGGAATCACTTTTGAAGAATTTAGACAATACAATTATATGTTTAATTTATATTGGGTTTTGCTGTATAGAAGAAAGTAACAAAATAGTAAAATTTTGCTATTTTCAAGTCCAAAATATTGGTATTTCTCTGCTAGAAAGAAGATATAATGTTCAACTAATCGCCTAGCTTTAGCAGCACTATACAACTACCATCAGTTGTTCTATACAGTATTAATTTATCCTGTACGTTATTTAAATTAAAATTATTGTATTTAATTATTTAATAAGTGCACATACTGTGTGCCAGACATTTTAATAGGCACTAGCAATATAATATATAAGATAGAATCCTTGTTTTTACAGATTTTATACTCTCCTGAGTGCTTAAAACTGAATAGTCAGTGTGATAAGTGGTATAATGTGGAGGTAGAGGGTTCAGTCAGACCATATAGCATATTTACACTTGACAAAGTGGAGTAGGCTTCTTAGGATTACAGTGTCTAAGCTGAGACCTGAAAAATAGGTAGAAGTTAATCAGACCTAAAAAATTAGGATGCAGTGCAAAGGAAAGAGCATGTGGAAAAGGGCAGAAGTGTGATGTGTTCTAATAAATAAAAGTAGTTTACTTCCTATGGATAGAACATAAAATTTTTAGGTAGATTGTAGAGACATATAAAAGTTGCAGAGATATTTGAAAACAATACTGAAAAAGTATGGGCTTATACTGAGGCCAGTGAGGAACCTTGAAAGATGTTAAATGAGGAAATGATATGATCAGATTAGATTTCCAGATATTTTTGCTGTTTCACAGAGACTGGATTGGGAGGAAGAAGTAGAGAATAAGGGTCTTTGTAGGCTGGGGACTACCGTAAACCAGTTTAGCAATGATGGTAACACATAGAGCAGCAAAGTCTCCACTCTTAAATCTAAAGTGAGTAAAATAGAGTAGCATTGGGTACCTGAGTTTCTATAGCTGGGACAAGACTGGGAGTAGATATTCTTGTTTTTACTAATGGCTCTTGTTACCTGGTGTATCCATTTCTGATTTTATGTTAGTCCTAGGGTAGGTATGAGCTGTGGCTCCTAGATGCAAAAACTTGCACATTATAATGGTTTTGTTAACCATTCATATCTTGTTTAATCTTTCAATGTTTTAAGTTTGTTTTATTGGAGTTTTAAGTATTTTATCTTTGGGTAAGGTATTGAAGAGTACTTCATGATAATTTTATGAAATTATATTTACAGGCTCAGAAAGTGCTTCCCCAGTCCATTCAGCTTTGGGATCCAGGTCACAGACACCTTCCCCTTCCACATTGAATATAGATCACATGGAACAGAAGGATCTACAACTTGATGAGAAACTTCACCACTCTGTTCTTCAGACACCAGATGATCTAGGCAATACTTGGAAATTAGATATTTGCCATTTTTCCTTTCAAAGCATTAGTGTTAAGAGATCTTAAATAAGTCATCTTAAATTTGATTATGTATGATTATTATAAATCTTCAGACATTTTTGAGGCTTTTGGAAATTTGTCACTGTATCATTTTTTCTAGCTCTTAAAGAAAACTATTTATACTGATTTTTTTATACTGATTTTTGCTCATTTTATCATAGTTGATTATAATCTTAGAATTAGTGATTATATTATTTTTGTGTTATACTATCATTTATTGATATAGTGCTGTTTCCTAAAATTTAAAATGCATAAATAGTCCCAAGGCTAGTAAAGTGAACACCCATAAACCCTTCTCACAAAATCACTAGTTGGTAATATTTTTTCCTTTATTTGTATCTACACACATGCACACATATATACACTAAAAAACCTGTCCTCGTTTTCCTTTGCAGAATTGCTTATGAGGGAGTTACAAGATAGCAGACCCTTCACATCTAAATACTTCAGTGGTGTGTGCTAAGAAAAGTGTTCATTTCATATTTAACCACAGCGGAATGTCCTCATTCATGATATTTAACGTTGAAACATTATTGTTATTTTGTTCCATAGTCAAATATTCTCCCTTGTCCCCATAATGTCCTTATAGCCACCCTACACCAACAACTCTGTCCAGAATTTAATGAGGCATTATACATATTTGCTTACCTTTTAATCGTTTAAAATTTTATTAGCTTTACTTTGAGAAGGACAAATTAGAGACAAATCAGTTGATCACCTCTATATTATAAAGGGTACTATAAAATAGAAAGGCATTATAGCAATGGTTAGAATGTCAGTGTTTTTTGTATTCTTTTGTTTGAGTGGCTTTACACCAGAAACCTATTTTTTATTATGGAGAACTATTATTTAGTATCTTAATAATACAATCAGTTACTGTATACTTTACATGCAGAGAAAAAATTTAGGAATTGCAAATAAGCAGGCACATATGAATTTACTATAAATTATCAACTGATTAGAATATGAAATATGAAAAATCGTAAACTTATGATTCTTTCATTCTATAAAATTTTTAGTTTCAAAAATTCTTGAGATGCATAAGTATCTTTATTGACCTTTTATTGATTTTTCTATAAATTGAACAGAGGAACAGATTATATATATGTTGAGTAGAATAATGGATTTTTTTTAAAGCCAGAAGACAACTTTAATAATGATATTTAGCTAAATCATCCATTTTATAGATGGGAAAGTATAGATTTTGTGAAGTTATTAAAATTGTTTACACATAATTAGCAGGAATGACATGAGCACCATATATTTATTATTTTTCATATTGCCAGTATTAATAGGTAAAAGAAACATGGTGTTTTTTATTGTTTGGATTTTAATAAAATTAACATTTTCATGCCATTGTGATATCTCTTAATTTTAGGACTGGTTTCCTTGTGAAGCGTATAAATATATTTCTTTGGAAGTTTTAACTACAAAGAAATAGACTTGTGAAGACTTCCTCTGAGAATTGCTTTCACCCTGAGATTTTCTGTTAATATGATAATATAACATGAAATTTGTTAGATAAAAGTGAGAGTATGTGCTTATAAAATTGATGTATATATCAAACAAATTTCTCCATCTGGTATTTGCCCAGTGAGTAGTAGTTACCTAATTTCCTCCTTAGGTAAATCTAGGTAGAAGCAGTATTGAGTAAGTAATTATTGCCATAATAGGGAATAACTGGTGAGGTTTTGACCTTCTCAGGAAAAAACAAAACTTAGTTACATTCACATTTCTTTTATTCACTTCTGTAGATATTTAAGATTATTAATTTAAGTTTTTGATTTTTGCTGTCAATTCTCTGAAAATTACTAACACTATTGTATTATTCTTTTCTATAGAAATCAGTGAATTTCCATCTGAATGTTGTAGTGTGATGGCAGGGGGTACTCTCACCGGATGGCATGCTGATGTTGCTACTGTTATGTGGCGAAGAATGCTAGGCATTTTGGGAGATGTCAATGCCATTATGGATCCTGAAATACATGCTCAGGTTTTTGATTACCTCTGTGAACTTTGGCAGAATCTAGCCAAGGTAAAAAAAATAAAATAAAGGCTATAAAAGGAGAAGGCAAGAAAAATAAAGTATTAAGAAATAGAAGAAGCTTAGAGAATATTGTTATACACACACACACACACCCCTTCCTATAGATAAACTGATACCCAGCATGGTGAAGTCACTTAATCATAGTTAAATATGTGTTTTGTGGTAGAAACTGGGTTTGAAATTTAGTTTAAGGTAAAGCAAACTGAAAAAGAAAAGAGTTTTCATAGATTTGTCACCTTTTATTTGAAAATTACAGATTAGAGATAACCTCGGCATCTCAACAGATAATCTGACCTCCCCTTCTCCACCAGTTTTGATTCCTCCTTTAAGAATTCTTACACCTTGGCTTTTTAAGGTAAGCTTAATATGTAAAAAATTAATTTGTTTTTTATTTAAAAGTTAACATTTTATAAAATTTGGGCTATTATATGGTCTTCTAAAGCACTTAGTTTTTTGGGGGGGATCAGGGGGAATACCAGGTATTAAACTCAGGGGTACTTGACCACTGAGCCACATCCACAGCCCTATTTTGTATTTTATTTAGAGACAGGGTCTCACTCAGCTGCTTAGCGCCTCGCCATTGCTGAGGCTGAATTTGAATTGCCTCCAGAGCCACTGGGATTACAGGCATGCACCACCACATCTGGCAAGCACTTAGTTTTTAGCTAGTATTTTTAGGAAGTCATTAAGCATTATTTAAGAGAGGAGAGTAGGCATGGCAGAATTATAGGATACATTGTTTTTATTTGTTTAATAAAGCAAAAGTGAATATAGAAATGTATATTTGTATTGTGTTTAAGTAAAAAATAAACCTTGAGTTGTGTCATAATATGCTGTGTACTTTTAGAGTTTTCATTTTTTAAAGTAGTATTTGACAGTTGGTGTATTTTTCCAAGTGAAATCATTTGTGGTTTTTCATCCCTACATTGTATCATTTTGGATAGCAACAGTAGTCTCAGTAGCCCTGAGTTTTAGTTCACTAAAGAAATTAAACCAACATAGAAATAAATGAAAACAGATATACTATTTGTTCTATTCAATTGAGTATTTAAAAAACAATATTTGTTTTTGAGTATTAAAACCAGTCTTTTAATTTAGGCAACCATGTTAACTGATAAATATAAACAAGGTAAATTACATGCTTATAAACTCATTTGTAATACAATGAAAAGAAGACAAGATGTATCTCCAAATAGAGATTTTCTAACACATTTCTACAATATAATGCATTGTGGATTACTTCATATTGATCAGGTAAATATATGCTTTCTAAAAAGTTATTTTATCTGTTTCTCCTTAATTCTCAATTATGTTTAACTTTTGATTTTTAAGATCTAGAATTAAAATTAACCCTTGTATATAATAGTTTTATATAGAGTTTGCTTCCATTTTAAGATCCTATTTGTTCTTGAAACATGGTTGAAAACAAGCTATTTGGGTGGTTAGGGGGTTGATTTGAGTGCTCCTCCAACTTTAACGTTATACCAATTAGTTTAATTTTGAAAAGGTTAAACCATTTTTTGCTTAAATTGACAATATCTTTCTGTGATATCCCATCATACCTATTACTAGACATTTTGTAATTGATAATTGATACTTGAAACATATGAATTTGTTCTCCTTGTCATGTAGCAGTCAGAGTTGTTTTTTTCTATTCACATTACCAGTTATATTGACATGGTTACAATTACATTGACTTGGCAATTGTATCAGTTACAATCATTAAATAGTCATAAATATAATTAGAACATTACTTCAGGAGTCTTGATGTTGACTGTAAAACTAAAATTGGCTGTAAAACTAAAAAGTATGGGAGATTGCAAGTCAAAGTAATTAAATATTTTTATCCTTATGTGATTGAAACTTGACTAGCAGGTAATGGAGAGAGTACTGAATTAATATTAAAAGATGATAATTCTATCTCTTTCTGAATAATGAAACACTTCCATCATTAATCTAAGATAATCAGTTTCTAACCCTATGAACATGTCTTAAATCAAATGACACTATTAGTTACTAGAAAGAGAGAAAGAACTTTTGTTTAAAATAAATTAAATTGAGTAATATAACCAAATATACTGCATCCTAATGATAAATTCCAAAGACATAGTGAATGAATAAACAAGAATATTCCCTTTAAATGTACCCAGTTCTAGATTTCCAAGGCTGGACATCTATCATTTAAGGACTCTTTATAAAAAAGAGAATCTTTTCAGTTGCCACTTAGCAGGTCATGTGAGTTCAGAGATGCAGGTTATCACTTTGAAACAAATAGGTAGTAGGAGATGCTACTCTGCAATTCACTTTTATAATGTGTGGGCCTTATATTTTTAACCCACTGAAGTAACGAGCCTTCTCTGTTCTCTAATATGGAAAAAAATGTTACAGGTTATCAGTTAAAACAAATATGCTTTAAGTTTCTGTATTTTGGGGGAGAATTCAAATTAGTCTCCAATTAATCATCCCATGTATAATTATTCCCTTTTTTATTTCACATATTATTTGTTTAAGGATATTGATTAGCTGATGCCCAAGATTACATATGTGATATTCTTTTTCCCTTTCTTTCCTTATTCTAAGGATATTGTCAATACAATCATCAAGCACTGCTCACCTCAGTTTTTTTCACTTGGTTTGCCTGGTGCCACAATGCTTATTATGGATTTTATTGTAGCTGCTGGTAGAGTGGCTTCTTCAGCTTTTCTTAATGTAAGTTTTTATTCCTTCATAATATAACAAGCTTTTGTTAACCAGGACTCGACTAACAGAACCACAAAGGAAGAGCTATTGTGGATAAAACGTAACAAGCTGATGTTGAGCAAAGTTTATAGTTTTATTTGGGATATATTGCTTCTTGTTGTTAAAAAATGTAAGTAAGAAATTTTGAAGTGTAAGAAATCACTGTAGTTAGCTGATGACTTAAGAGCTATAAAAATGGTTTATATCTGATAAGCAGAACAGGATTTAAAGTTAAGAAAATCTAGGGAAACTAAGGGAAGAAAGTGAAGAAAAGGCATCCATTGGGTGCTATCAAAAGAGAAGTAAGAAACAGTTGGGAGTAATCATTATACAGTGTGTGTGATATCAAATCATGATGTTGATCAACTTGAATGTATTCAGTCTATTTTTTTAGTTGTTGATGGACCTTTATTTTATACATTTATTTGTATGTGGTACTGAGAATCAAACCCAGTGCCTCACACATACCTGGCAAGCACTCTACCACTGAGCCACAACCTCAGCCCCTCAGTCTTTTTTGACAATTAAAAATTTCAGTAAAAAATAACCAAACGAGAATGAGATAACCCAGGAAAATGCCTTCACTATACTCTTAACACTGCAAATATTTTTTTCATACAGTTATGGAGCTGAATGAGACATACAGCTCATGAGACAATGCCAGTGAAGTGGATATAACTGAAGTATGCCCATATATAAGTGGCAGGTGGTGACTTGATCAACTTAGTATTTTGGAAAAATCACTCTGGAGCAAAGTATAAATGAGAAATAACAACTGAAAATCTATTGGAAAAACTTAAGTGTATATGGAAGAGAAAAATACTTGTGCAGCACTTTAAAACTTAGAAAGTAGTTTAACAGATTATTTCTTCCATGAGGAGATGTCAGGAGAAATACTACATATCCAAGTCAGTAGTTTAAGGGAGATGTTGGGACTGAAATTTATAAAGCTGGTAGACATAGTTTAAAGCTGTGAAACTAGATGCAGTTACCTAGAGGAAATGTCTAAATATTGAAGAGAGAAATTTGTATTTATAACTAGTTTTTTGTTGTTGTTTTGTTTTTGTTTTGGTACCACAGGGCACTTAACACTGAGCCACATCCCCAGTCCTTTTCTATTTTTATTCTGAGACAGGGTCCCATTAAGTTGCTGAGGCTGACTTTGAAATTGCAATCCTCCTGCCTCAACCTTTGGAGCTACTGGGATTATAGTGTGCCACTGTGCCTGGCTATATCTAGTTTTAAAATCTTTATACAGTTCCTTAAGAACAGTAATCATGTCTTCATTGTGGTATCTCCAGGGCCTACCCCTATTAGTGGGGATTAATTGATTGATTGAATGTCTAAATATTTATTTAGCATCTAGTACATGGTCAATATTGTGTCGAGCCCTTTTGTGGTTTTTAAACCTTTCCTTGAATACAAAATGTTCCTATATTAGTCTGTTTTCTGTTATTAATGTAACAAATATCTGAGGCCAATTAACTTATAAACAAAAGAGGTTACTCACAGTTTGAAGGTTGAAAGATCTCCAGCATATCTCTGGCTCTCTGTCAAGGGCCCCCTGACAGGATCACTTCATAGTAGATGGCATCATGGTATGTGCAAAAGGGAGATGACATGGCAAGGGAAGGAGCCAGACTTGTACATTGTTTGTTTTTATTTTTATTTTTGGTACTAGGGATTGAACCCAAGGGTGCTTTACCACTGAGCTACATTCCCAGTCTTTTTTATGTTTTATTTTGAGATAGGGGCTTGCTAAGTTGTTTAGTTTAGTTCCTTGGTAAGTTGCTGAGGTTGGCCTCAAACTTTCGATCCTCCTGCCTCAGCCTCCCAAGTCACTGGATTGCAGATGTAATGTCCACACTTACACTTTATTATCACTTGTTCTTATGACAATGAATTCAGGGTCCTATAAGAGTTACATTAATTCCTTTTGATGGCACAACCCAGTGACCTAACTACCTACTACTACATCCCACTTTGTAAAGGATCCACCACCTTTCAACATCACCATGTTTGTAACAGATGAACCTCGTGGGTAGAGGGAACCACATCCAAAGCATAGCAATTCCTTCGTCTGGAATATACAGGATCTGAATAAATTAGATACACTTTGTGCTCAAGGAATGTAGTCTGCTGCTGGGGGATTGAACCCAGGGCCTTATGCATGCAAGGCAAGCACTCTACCAACACTATCTCCCCAGCCCAGGAAAGCTTTTTAACAACTATGCAATATAGTATAGGTTCTAAGAGGAAGAGCATAGCATAATGATAAGCATGGAGTCTAAAACCAATCTGCCTGGTTCATACCCAGTTCTACTGCTTCTTTATCTATAACATAGAGATAGCCTGTCTAGTGGGATTATTTTGTAAGGATTATCCACATGATTGGCACATTATATGATACATTTTATGCATCATATAAAAAATTTGTTAGCAGGCTGGGGAGATGGCTCAGCTGGTAGAGTGCTTGCCTCACAATCACAAGGCCCTGAGTTCGATCCCCAGTACCGCAAAAAAAAAAAAAAAAAAAAAAAAAAAAAATTTGTTAAATAAAATTATTTGGGAACTCTTATTAGTTTATAGGTCTGATGCAGTAATGAAAAAGTATATGAATAAGTCCCGAAAGATGAGTAGTATTTGTATAATGGAGATAAGGGAAGGTATGCCAGGAAGAGGTAAACAGGCATAATAAATGTGTTCAAAGAATGACAGTTCATTTTGTTTAAAGGTTAATCTGCAAGACTGTAGTAGACAGAACAGAAAAATACTTCAGATCCTTGAAACTGGAAGTATAGTCTGCACATCAGAAACATTATGCATGATCTAGGTACTTAGTAGAAATACAGATTTTCAGACCTTATCCCAGACCTGCTCAGTTAGAATCTGCTTTTTGGCAGGTAGGCAATACTGGGGAACCATACATGCTAGGCAAGTTGTCTACCACTGAGCTGCACCCCAGTCCTTTTTATCTTATTTTGAGATGGGGTTTTGATAAGTAAGTTGCCCAGGCTGGCTTCAAATTTGTAATCTTCCTGCTTTAGCGTCCTTAGCAGCTAGAATTACATATGTGCCATATGCCTAGCAAAATCTGCATTTTAATTAGATCATAAATGATTGATATAATCATTGATTAAAGACTGAGAAGCACTGCTTTAGACTACATCTTGGAAAGTCTTACATACCACAGATCAGGTTATGATGCTATTTTAGCTTGAGAGTTAAATATTTTAAAGTGGAAAGAGAAATATTGAACCTGTCCCTTGCAAATATTAAACAAATATCTTAATCTAAAAGTAGATTTAAATGGAAGGCAAACTAGAGATGGTAAACAAGTTACAAGGTCATTGTGGTATTATCAGTGTATATAGATTATTAGTCTTGGGTACTGGTGAAAGTTGATGGAACTCGGAGACTAATTTATAAACCAGTGCCATTTTTTATTAATTTTCTCTGAAAACTATTACTGTTCAATGGGCCAATTGTTCTAGCACATTTCCTTCAGCTTTTCTTAAAGTTCAATAGAATTAAACCCCAGTGTCATAAGGTATTCATTGTATGTAACTAACTTCTCTGTGCATCTAGAAGGATATTGGTTATGTAATATCTTTGGGAAAATATAGAAAATAGTCATTTTCTGTATTCTCTGCTTCAGATGATGAATATTTATTGAAGAAGGCTACATAGGAAATGGAATCTTTTTTTTTTTTTTTTTTTTTGTGGTGCTGGGGATTGAACTCAGGGCTTTGTGCTTGGAAGGCAAGCACTCTACCGACTGAGCTATCTCCCCAGCCCAGGAAATGGAATCTTTTTGGGAATCAAACCTGATACATCTCCACTAGAGGTTAAGGATAGTCTTTCCCTCTGGATGGTGTTGGAACTATTGAGTCCAAATCTCTTTGGATTCCCATTTTAGATCTCATTCATATCATCTTCCTTTGTTAATATTTCCCTCCTTCCTTAGGCAGATTATGAGATAATTGATTTATTTTTGCTTTTCTTAATTACAGTCACATTCTAGGTCTGCTTTCATTATATCCACAGACTCACAAATCCATTTGCCTTACCCACCCTTACAGAAAAACTCTTAGCTAATCACTTTCATTAACTAATGGTTTTTAAAATGAGTTTCATTTTTATAGGATAACTTCTAAATTGGAAAAGTAAACAGAGCTAACTTTGCCCCTTCATACTCTTGCCTTATATCTTTAAATCTAAATTTTTTTTTTAAATCTAGAAAAGTCATTTTGTTTTGAAACCTAACATAGTAGAGCACCGCTACATTGCCTGTGTTAACAAGATTTATTAAGATGGGGAAATCTTTTTGGAAACTGGTTCTTGATTAATATGAATAGAAGTATTATATTTCTAGTTGTTCAGTGTTTTGCCTTTTATTAGGTATTGTTAAAAATGAATCTATGTAGATATTTTAATGAATTAAGCATTAGTAGGTAGGTGTTGGTGTTTGGTGGACACGCAAGAAGGCAGAGAGGAAAAAGAAATGCTTAGTATTGAAAATTCAGAAATGACTTAATACAGCTAAGGAAAAAAGATGAAAAGTTACTTCCATCTGCAGTCCAGGCATACATTCTAATGTTTATTTTAGTAAGTATAAGCAATGCTTTTCCCATATGCATATTATAAAAATATAAAAATTTTTTAGACTGGCATCTGTTTCATCCATATTTGTTCATCCTTAGTAACAAATACAATCGAGTGACAGTGAATCATCTTCTTATTAGAACAATATGTCACCTTGTGTAAGTTGCTTTTGAAAATAAAGTTAAATATGAAGTATTTATAGTTTCCCTTCTAATTAGGGTAAGTGTATGCTATAGCTAAGTTATATTCCTATTTATAATCTCATTAACTGTGGGTTATTTCTGCCTATTAACTACTTTTGAGGAAATTTCTGTTATTTGTCCTTTACCTTTACTGAGAATAATAGTATTTTGTCTAGAAAGTATTCATAGAAACCTAAATCTTCTGTCTCCCCTTTCCTTTTTGAATTTTGTTTTATACTCCCACTTGCCTTTATAATATAGTTGAGTAATAAAGTGTTTTTATGATAGTTTAATAACAAATACATTTAAAATTTTTTTTAAATCTGATACATAGGCACCAAGAGTAGAAGCACAAGTTCTTCTGGGATCTTTGGTTTGCTTTCCCAACTTGTATTGTGAACTGCCTGCTCTCCATCCCAATATTCCAGATATTGCTGTGTCTCAGTTTACAGATGTGAAGGTAAGAAATCAGACACTAGTTTGTAGCATTTAAGAGATTTTATAACCATAAAATATATGCAATAAAATTTGTTTCTTTTTGAAATCTACCCAGTTGTTACACAGCATTAACCAGCCATATTTTCCAGAACAAAAATTGGAAGGTTCATTAGGTTTTTAGCCTTTTTATTTTTTATTTTTTGGATATGTTTAGATTGCTTTGGAACTTTTATCACATTATTGAATGTACACATATGTTTGTTTCTTAGGATTTGTTCATTCACTTACTGAGCATTTATCAAAATATCCTATGAACCAGATATGGTGCTGCTAATATAAGTCTTCTAAGACTGAGATGGCAAACTATACTTGCATATTTGACTCCCTCTTCCAGTTTCTCAGCATGTGGTATCAAAAAAAAATAATGGAAAATTCTGTACTGCTATATGAAATTTTAGAGTTGGGGTAGTGATCCTATGTACCTAAAGCATTATAGGACCTGGGTAGTAGTGATGCAATATTTCTTTTTATACTGGTAAGTGAGCACATGTATATCCCACCACTGAATAATATCCCAACCCTTTTTATTTTTAATTTTGAGCTAGGATCTCTCAATGTTGCCCAGGCTGGTCTTGATCTTATAACCCTCCTACCTCAGCCTCCTAGGTAGCCATAATTACAGGTGTGTGCTGTCACATCCTATAGCTTATGTAATATTAGCAGTGACTATATAGTTGCAAAGAGAACCTCCCCAGATCCCAGACATTAGTCCTTTTAAAACCAGTGTGCCCAGGCAGGAGCCAGATGTGTTAAATACACGTTAAAAAGTTCAGATAGAAAACTGGCAAAAGGTTGTTTTGTGCCTCTGCAGAGGTCAGCCTCTGTTTAAAGGATAAGGTGTGACATCAGCATCCTTAGTCCTCTGAACTCAGTAATTCTTTTTTTGTGTGTGTGGTACTGGTGATTTAACCCTGGGTTTCCCTACTGCTGGGCTACATCCCAGCACTGCCCCCCCGCCCCACTTTTTTAAATTTTGAAATAGGGTCTCACTAAGTTCCTGAAGTTGATCTCAAACTTGTGATCTTCCTACTTTAGACTCCCACGGTTGTGAATTACAGGTATGCACCACTGCACCTGGCTAGACTCAGTAATTTGTAAACCAAATAGAGGGGAGTGCTGTGAAAACCTCTTTTAGTAAGGATAAAGAAAATCAGTGCTCTGAACCCACAGTGTGCTGTGTAGGTCACTAAGTCAAGACCTACTCTAAATGAATGCATACATATGTTATAAACTCCCAGGGACTTAGTGCTGAGAAGTTGTGCCTATCATAGTAATTCTCAGGTAGTCTCCATGTTTAACCTTAATTTGTTCTTAGAATTAGAAGAAGGATTGAGAAAAAGATACTATAGCTCCTTGGGGGTCATGCAGATGACTTTTTTTTTTTTTTAATTTGCTTTCTCTGAAAGGAGTTTTTAATCCAGTTTATGTGTTGCTTGCACTTCCTTAGTATCCATATTTCTCTTTATAACATTTCTCATACATGTTAATTTCTTACTCAGTACCTAACTTCTATTTTAGACAAATACCATGAGGTCTTATATACTATTGTATCCTCATGACCTAACACTTCTTGGAACATAGCATATACTCAGAAATATAAACAAATGAACCTGACTTACACATACAATCAAATGGAACGATGCAAATTTACAAAGACACTTAATAAAAACTATATAAATTTACCTTAGCTCTTTGGGGTATAATAGTTCAGTTTATTTTCAAAAGATCCTGAAGGCCAAGGATCTAATTTTCTTAGTTTTAAATTAGTTAGGGGTTAGCCTACCTTACTATATACCGTCTGAATTGCAGAGTGTATTTGCTCTCTGTTGGGTATTATCTAGGCAGTAATGGTTGAAGTGGTTAAAAAAAATTTTTTTTTTCATGGGAAAGAAAACCTACAAAGTAACCCAATTTTACTAAGTGAAAAAAGCAAAAAACCTAAGAAATATATACTTATTCTTTGTCAGAAAATTAATATTTAAAGGGAGAGTTACATGCTGTTGTGTTTATAAATTTAACATTGTCATTAAAGTCAGCTCCTCTAGGTATACTACTCTACAGCCACATAGAATATACTATGGTATTTCTCAGTTATATGCTGTTGAAAAACCACTTCCTTCTACTTAAAATGTCATTATATAGTCCTCTTCTCTACTTGCCTCCTCTCTTAGTCACCACAAAAAGAGCCTCCACCTTGCTTATATGTCAAAACTATGTTTATCCAAGACTCCTTTGTGAAGTCTTTTATGCTTCCCAGCTGAGCTGTTTGCTCATGTAGGACATTATACATATCATGTTTGTTATATTTTTATAATTCACCCATTTAATAATTTTAATATAGTCACAGAATGTGCATCCATCATCATAGTCAATATTAGAACATTTTTCTCACCCTTAAAGAAACCCCTTCTCATTAGCAGTCACTCCACTTCCTTATCTACTCCAAGCTCCTGGCAACTACAAATTTATGTTCTTTCTGTCTCTGGATTTTCCTGGATATTTGATATCACAAGATCTCATATTTTAATTGTTTACAAATCTGTTTCCCTCCTTGTACTTTAACATTCTTAAGGATATTACATGTCTTAACTATCTTCTTATTTTTCAGCACCTAAGACAAGGGTCTATTACACAGAAAGGGCTTGAACTTAAACTGTAGATATTTTTCAATTAATTTCCAGTCATTGGGCTAGGTGCTGAGTTTACAAAGATAAATAGAAGATTGTTCCTTTCCAAGGACCTTATATCCTCTATGGCCAATAAAGGCTTATTAAGTGAATGTGTGAATCATTTTTTAAATGAGTGCCCAATTCTTGTTCATCTAATCTATTGGCGTTCTGTTCTGCTCAGCCACTATAGTATTTGCCCCTCTGGTGTCCATGTTCTTCCTAAATGTGTCCTCAGTTGACTTATTTTGTACAGATCTAACTTTATTTATTTTTTACTTAAATATCTGACTCTTAAATAGACTGTTTTTCTTTGTTAAAACATGTGCTTACTTCAGTATTCTACCCTTGTATTTCTCTTATATTTTCTCCCTCTTGAATATATTATTCACTTATGTAATTTAAATATCTAGAACTTATCCCTAATTTCACACATTATCATAGTATACAAATTATCAAGGAAGAAGAAGCTGGTTTTTTCTTTCAGCCTTCAAACCTTTGACATTTTCACCATTAACGATCGATTATTCTGTGTAAAAATTACCGTTATTCTTTAAACATTTTTTTTCCATCTGAAAGTATATATATATACTTTGTAGTAAATATGAACCTAAATAACATGTTCATCAGCTCACATAGTTAGCTTTGTGTGTCTGTGTGTGGTAGGGGAGTGAGAACACTCAAGGCATAATCTCTTAGCAGATTTCAAGTATGTAATATGGTGTTAACTGTAGTCACTGTGTGGACTTTAGATCTCCAGATAGTTTATACCCTTTAACTAACATTTCTCCCATCCTCCAACTCCTGACAACTACCATTGTACTCTCTGCTTTTAAGAATTCAGCATTTTAGATTCCACATGTAAGTGAGATCATGCAGTTTTTCTGTGTCTGTTATTTCACTTAGCATAACGTCCCCTAGGTTCCTCTATATTGTCACAAATGACAAGATCTCCTACTTTTAAAAGACTGAATTATTTCTCATTCTCTGTGTGTATATAAGACATGTTCTTTATCCATTAGTGCTTTAATGGACACTTAGTTTTTTTTCCATATTTTATCTATTTGAATACCTCTACAATGAACATGGAAGGTGCAGATATCTTTTTGATATATTGATTTAATTTCCTTTTGATACATGCCCAGAAGTGGAATTCCTTTGGGTAGCATGGACATTTTAACAATACTGATTCTTCCAACCCATGAACACAGGTTATCTTTCCATTTCTTTGTGTCTTTTTAACTTCTTTCTTCAGTGTTTTGTAGTTTTCAGTGCACAAACCTTTCATCTCCTTGGTTAAATTTTGCTGTGACCAGCATGACCAAACTCATGGGTCTGGTAAGGGGCAAAGGGGGATTGGAAAATAAAGATTCACAAACACAGATCTTGAAGATTAAACTGGGATCAGGTGGAACCGGCTCTCTGATGTAGATGCAGGTCTAACGAGTTAGGACAGCAGTCCTTATTTATAATATGTCTCATTATCAGGTTAAAGACTATGCAACCATTATTCCTCGTATTCAGGAAAGTTACAGAAACTAGGATACCTATGTAGCTTTTCCACACTGGCAATCCACAGTTGTAAAGTGCAATGTTAGAAGCTTTGTATAGCTCTCAAGAAAGTCTATTGTTAACACAAATGGTGTGAATCTACATTGAATATAAAACCATAGAAACAAAATGATGTCCCCCATTTATGTACAATGAATCAAAATGCAGTGTGTAAAAAATTAAAAAAATAAATAAATAATTAAAAAAAAAAAAAAAAAAAAGCTACTACAAGGTGGGCAGGAACCAGAGAAGCAGAGCTGGTGAAACACTGTGGTTGTCTAGCATAAGAATTCCTTTCTTCCCGAGAGCTGTGTGCCTGAGATCAAGGTTAGAATTGATAGGGCTCTTGCATAGAGCCTCCTTATGCAGGGCATTGCTACAGCAGCTGGGTATCCTGTGCCCTTGCACAGAAACATTCCCAGGAACCAGGCCATGATCTCAGTAACTGCTCTCCCATCCTCTGTCACTACTCTCAACAAAATTTATTCCTAAGTATTTTATTATTTTTATACTACTGTCAAGTGGGATAGTTTTCTCAATTTCTTTTTCAGATAATTCATTGGTAGTTAAATGTATAGAAACACAACTGATTTTTGTATGTTGATATTATATACTGCCACTCTCCTGACTTTTATTAGTTTTAAATAGTTTTTAGTGGAGTCTTTGAGTTTTTTGTATATTAGATCATGTCATCTAAAAAGAAAAAAAATTTAATGCTTCCTTTCTAGTTTAACTACCCTTTTTGTTTTTCTTTTCTCTACTAAATTGCTCTGACTAGGACTTCCAGCTCTATGCTGATGAGGGTGGGCATCCTTGTCTTGTTGCTTATCTTAGAGAAACACTTTCAGCTTTTTACCATTGGTTGTGACATTAGCTGTGGGCTTGTTACACATGGCCTTTGTTAGGTTGAGATATAGTCCTCCTTTACCTAATATGTTGAGTTTTTAATCATAAAAGGATGTTGTATTTTCTCAAATGCTTTTTCTCTACCTATTGAGATGATCATATGATTTTTATCCTTCATTCTGTTAAAGTGGTATGTCACATTTATTGATTTGCATGTGTTGAAACATCCTTGTGTCCATGGACTATATCCTACTTGATAATAGTGTGTGATCCTTCTAATGTGCTGTTCAATTTGGTTTATTGTTATTGTGTTGAGGATTTTTGTATCTGTATTCATCAGAGATAGTGGCCTATAATTTTTTTTTTCTCTTGTTGTACCCTTGTCTGATTTTGGCATCAGGGTAATGTGACCTTATAAAGTGATTTTGGAAGTATCCTACCTGTTTAGTTTTCTTGGAAGAGTTTGAGAAGGATTCGTATTAATTCTTTAAATATTAAGTAGAATTCATCAGTGAAACCATCTGGTCATGACTTTTAAATGCTGTTTCTCAAAACTTAAAAAAGATGTTCATGCCTTCGAGGTATTAATTCTGCTTTAACTGTCTTATAGTGAGTCTTTATTATTCTTCCAATCAGGAAAAAATGTTGTTTTTGAACATATTCTTTTGTTACAAATTTCATAAATTGTTTTATTAGCTACGTGTGTAAATAATGTTGGATTCTTTATTAAAAGTATATACATGAGAACAGATTGTTCTCTTATTTTGTCTCTAATACCTGGCACAGCACCTAGCCCAGATTGGCCACCTAGTAAATATCTGTTGAATAAATGAATTAAATCTTAACTAATCGCTATTAATTATTTTCCTTTATTTTAGGAACTTATAATCAAAACTGTGTTAAGCTCAGCAAGAGATGAGCCCTCTGGTCCTGCACGGTAGGTCAAGTATTCTTAGACTTAACTTTTATTATAACTATTTTGTGTTTGGAATCTTATTTTAGAAGTCGATTGAATTTTTATAGCAGTTAAGATTGTTTCAAACACATAAAAGCCATTCTGAATTACAAGTTTAAATTATTTGAATGATCAAATACTACTCTTCCTTCATTAAAAAATAAAAATAAAAACCTGGTAACATTTTTCAGTTACTTAACCCTATATATGTAAAATGAGTTATTTTGATTTTATTTAAATACATTTTATATTCTTGTCAGGTTATATATATCATTGTCTTCTTATGTAATACCTTGAAATAGAGCAGTAAGTAGTCAATGAGTGTTTGTTGAATTGAATTAAAACAAAATATTTTTATTGTAGAGAGTAAAATATCTAAGAACATAGTATATTTTAATATTCATATGTATTGGTCATGATTTTTGGGGGGCGATACTGGGGATTGAACCCAGGAGTGCTCTACAGCTGTGCTATATCCCCAGCCCTTTTAATTTTTTTGTTTTATTTTATTATTTTGAGACAGAGTCTTACCAGGTTACTGATTGTCTTGCTAATTTGCTAAGGCTGGCCTTGAACTGCAATCCTCCTGTCTCAGCCTTCCAAGTTGCTGGGATTATTGGCATGCCCCAGTGTGCCCAGCTGATCATGATTTTTAATAGAATATAAGTAACAAGATTTCTACATTTTTCCTTTTTATGTGTTACTCACTTAAAACTGACATTTTCTTTTTCATTAAATAAACTTTTCCCCAAAAAGATTGAGACTTAAATTAGGAGGTTGGCAGAAACACACTTGTTCCTTCACTTCCTTAAAATTTCAAGTTATATTTTATATTTCTTGATGCTAATTCTAATGTATGTCATTACCTTCAACATTAATCTGTGCTCCTCTGACTTTACCTCTGTGAAGCTTCCTTTTCCAATCTTGTACTTATTTGTTAATCAAAGATTCAAAAGGTATAGCTTATGGCTTTGACTCTTTAGATTCTAATTCTAATTTAAATTTCTTTTTCTAGCAATTAAAAATAATGTAATATGAACAGTTTGGTTACATGAAACTGTTCCATTACACATTTTTCTCACTTGATAGCCAAGTTAACTAAAAACAAACTTATTTGAGCAAATTCTTTTACCCTGATCCCTTTCAAGTTTGCAAGAATTTTCCCCAATATTTGTTTCATTTAATACTCATCAAATCCTGAGAGATTGATAGAATCACCTTCTTCCAATTTTGCTACTCAGTAACTGATGCTTAATAAACTAATACTTACTAAACCTAAAGCTAACATTTATTAAGCCCTTCCTGTGTGCTGGGTATGTTCTAGACACTTTGTATTTATTATGGCATTCAATTTCATGATAACTGAGCAATACACAGTTTTTACCTTTGGTTTTATAAATAAGGAAACTGGAGCCCAGAGAATTTAGATAACCTACTCTATCTTCCAGATAAGGCACAGCCATAATTATTACCCTCAAGTTTGTCTTAAGAGTCCTATTAGGTGCATAATTTTTGTTGATTCTTTTTAGTTATACATGACACTACAATCCATCTTGACATAATTATTAAAGCATGAAATATAACTTGTTCTAATTCATTCCCCAGTACTTCCCCTCCCCCTTGCCCCACACCCTTCTCTCTTCCCTCTACTGATCTCCTGCCATTTGCCCAGTTATTTTTTGAAATTAATGTCTTGTGAATGTACACAATTGTGAGATTCACTGTGGTATATTCATATATATACCTAGAAGAGTTATAGCAGATTCATTCCACTCTTTCCTTTTCCCATCCCTTCTCCCTTCCCTTCATTTTTGTCTATTCCACTGAACTTCTGTTCTGAATTTTTTTAACCACCCCCCATGTGGATTATCTTCCACATATCAGAGAAAACATTTGACCTTTGGTTTTTGGGGATTGGCTTATTTCGCTTAGCATGATAGTCTCCACATCTGTCCATTCGCTGGCAAATGTCATAAAGTCATTCTTTATGACTGAGTAATACTCCATTGTGTGTGTGTGTGTGTGTGTGTGCGCGCGCGCGTGTGTTTTTGTGTACACACACTACATTTTCTTTATCCATTCATCTTTTGAAGGACACATAGGTTGGCTCCATAGCTTAACTATTGTGAATTGTGCTGCTTTAAACATTGATGTGACTGGTCACTATAGTATGCTGATTTAAATCCTTTGGATATATACCAGGGAGTGGATAACTGGGTCAAATGGTTCCATTCCTATGTTTTTGAGGACTCTTCATAGTGCTTTCCATAGTGGTTGCACCAATTTGCAGTCCCACCAACAATGTATGAGTAGATGCATAATTTTTTTGAAATTTTTTATTTTTTTATTTGTTCTTTTTAGATATACATGACAGTAGAGTATATGTTGACATATTATACATACATGGAGTATCATTTATTATAATTAGGATCCCATTCTTGTGGTTGTATGTGATGTGGAATTTCACTGGTTGTGTATTCATATATGAACACAGAAAGTTATGTCCGATTCATTCTACTGTCTTTCCATAGATGCTTAATTAATAAGTGGCAGACCAGGTTTGAACATAGAGCTTAGGACCCATCTTCTGTCTTTTTTCTTTTAAACTGTTTTGACTCTTAAGTGAAGAATGTGGACAACTAAAACATAGCTGTCAGATGTAGATCAAGGAATGATTGACATAACAGCTTATTTTTGAGAGTGTAGAACAATCTCAGAAACTGAACTTGTTCTTCTATACCTTTGTGTAATGAACCTCTTTTTAGAAGCTTATATTCCAAAATCTGAGCAGGAGAAAGGTCAAGCTATAATATGAATTATCTTGATTATTTTGACAATTTGGAAAATGGAGAAAACTCTCTACACACAAAAGCAAAAAACGAAACAAACAAAAAATAGAAACATCCAATCTTACCTCTTGTTACAACAAAAATGGTTCAGTTTTTATACTCCAGCCTCTGCCTTTAGTTAGCTGAATCCATGAGAGTTTTGCTCTACTTCAGAGTTTATTGTTGCTTTAGAATTATAGATATTTCCTTTGCTAAACTGGAAACTGGTTATGTAGGTCTATAAATATTACCTAGAATTTATGGGTGGACAACAGTAGGGGAGAAATAAAGCAGTAGACTTTATTGTGAAGACTTTCTGGCAGTTTTAATAGTAAAAAAATTAGTAGCACTATAGCACTCTGCTCTCATGTAGAAAAATATTTCTACACTGAATTATTCTGAAAGCATTCTATTGGATGTAAATTAAGAATATCATTTTAGGACATACCAAGTATATCAGAATACTGGGCCGTTGACTGTTTTTGCACTTAGAACCATTATATACTTTATCTGAATCCTAAACTTGAACATGCTGATAGAATTCTTCCTGATTCAGATTATCAAATTTAACTCCCTTCAAGCTGAAACTCAGCTGAAGTTGTTGCTAGACATTAGGGAACAGAACAAAAATTCTACAAGTTCTGTTTTTTGTTGCAATTCCTTTGTAAATTATATGAATTTTGTGTTCTCAAATTGTTTTTAAAAATATTTGTGGCCAGTTTTGTCCTATTTAAAAGATACAACAATAGCTCTTTTACTTACTTCATCAGCTTCGTATGTTTAAATTTGTTTTACTATTGCAAGTTATAACATTATACTCTTTCCTTTTGAAAGCAGGTTAAATATTTGTTTGGGCAACCTGACAGTTTTGCCATTTTATTAACATGGGTTTGTTAGAAAGATGCTATGTGTTATCCAACCGAATGGCCTAGGTAGTAGATTATAATAGAAAATTTATTTTAGGATTTAGGGGTTAGGCTTTTTTCCATCTTAATCACCAACCAGTGTATAGAATAACAAATTCATTAACTCACTTACACAGTGTGTGTTCATTCTGTGTCAGTTGATTGGTGTGGTGGTAGTTTCATTTTACTGAAAGACTCCTTCACTTTTATTTGTATCATTGTTGGTTGCCTCTTTTGCAGATGTGTAGCACTTTGCAGTTTAGGTATTTGGATTTGTGAAGAACTAGTCCATGAGTCTCATCATCCTCAAATTAAAGAAGCTCTGAATGTAATTTGTGTTTCCTTAAAGGTAAAGACCACATTTTAGTGACATATATATATATTAAGATAGTATAGAATGCATGGTTATTTTTTTCTCTAAATGTTAACTTTATCTTGTGCTCTTCTGGAATAAAACATTTATAATAAATGTTTTCATTATTTTATTATTGTATTATTTCCTTGATCCTGACTAAGAATGGTTTGCTTGGCATGGTGACACACACCTGAAATCCCAGTGACTCAGGAGGCTGAGGCAGGAGGATCACAAATTCAAAGCCAACCTCAGCAAAAGTCAGGCACTAAGCAACTCAGTGAGACCCTCTCTCTAAATAAAATACAAAATAGGGCTGGGGATGTGATTTAGTGGTCAAGTGCCCCTAAGTTCAACCCCCAGCAGCCCCCCAAAAATGAATGGTTTGAGAATGGTCCCAACCTTGAGTTGTAACTTAATAGGAAAGCTTTTGCCTATTGTATGAGGCCCCAGGTTCAATCTCTGAATGGGGGGGGACCAGAAAAAAACACGGTGATCTCACTCTTGAATTTAGAACATTTTTGTGATCGCCTCTTTTATCTGAACTTCTTTTGTATTTGAATTTGTCCCTAAAATATATATGAATCACTCCTAAAAAGGAAACCAGTCCTTTAAAACATAAAGGATTTTTTTGGTTGTTTTTTTAACTAATATTTTTGTAACTTACTCTTTTGATTTTTAACACTTCCCAAATTCTTGAACTGTTCAACTGTTGGCTTATCATTCAAGTTCCCTCTTTTGTAACCAGAATAAGATTTTTCCCACATTTTTTATTGGTGTATAATAGTTGTACATACTGATGGAATTTATTGTTACATTTTCATACATGCACACAATATAACAATATAATGTGGCCAATATCATTCCTCAGCATTTCCTCCCTCACTCCCCAGAATAAAATTTTTTTTCAGAAGTAGTACTCTAATGATTTAGAGAACCTTAATGGGTAAGTGGGTATTTTTTTTTTTTTTTTTTTTTTTTTTTGGGGTGCTGGGGGTTGAACTCAGGGCCTTGTGCTTACAAGGCAAGCACTCTACCAACTGAGCTATCTCCCCAGCCCCAAGTGGGTATTTTTTAATCAAAGGATTCATGATACCTTTTTTATCTTGAAATTTTTAATACCGCATGTGTTTAAAAATAAAATTTATCCCATAAATACTTTCGAATAATACTAGTATTTACCTGACATGTATTTCTGAATATATACCATGTCTTGAGGTACTTTGTTAGGCAAAGTAAAGAATAATGAAATGAAAAAAAATACTAGCTTCAAGATATAGATAGATAGATAAATGTAGATATAACTGAAAAATTAAAGTAAATATTAATGAAATAGGTAAAGCTAAAAGTACTATATGAATGGTGCATTTGAACTAACATTTGGAGGAAGCAGAAACTTTGTCTTAGCTGTCAGAGAAAATTTTGGAAAAGAGGAGGTATTTGGAACTTGAAGAGTAAGTGAGATTTGAACATAGATAAGCATAAAAAGTATGCCATCTATGTAGTAAGCTTTTCATCACTGTGACAAAAATACCTGACAAGAACTGCTTAGAGAGGTAAAAGCTTATTTTTAGCTCATGGTTGGAGATTTAGTCTATGGTTGGTCAACTCCATTGCTCGGGCCCAAGATAAGGCAGAACATCATGTTGGAAGAGAGTGGCAGAGGGAATCTGCTGCACTCATGGAGGCCAGTAGAGGGGTGGGAAAGGACCACAGGGAATATTAACCCTTCTAGGGTATGCCCCCACCCCCGTGACCCATCTCCTCCAGCCATGTCCCACCTACCTATAGTTAATACCTAGTGAGTCCATTCAAACTAGGGTGAACCATTTAGGTTATAGCTCCAATAATCTAATCATTTCAACCTCTGAATATTCCTGTATTATACAGGTGCTTTGGAGGGACACTTCATATCCAAACCATAATGCTATTGGAAAGTCATCTGAGAATTTTAAGTATAGAGAATGCCAGGATCAAGCAGTACTTTGGAAGTGTTGTGAAGAGTACAAATGTATATGTCTTTGGAATGTATTGTGATTTTTTAAAAATTTTGCAGCCAAAGATTTATCTTCCTAATATTTTAATAAACATAAATGTATGATAATAAAAAGAAATATGTATGAAATTTAAAAATTTTCAGTCAGCTAATGTACTGATGAATAATAGTTCATTAAGGAATTTCTTAGTAAAAGGCCAAAGATTTATAGAATCTGAAGGGAAACTAGAGTATCATGAAGACACTTTATATTAAACAATGATTTGTTGTTGTTGTTGTTGTTGTTGTTATTGCAGTTTACTAATAAAACAGTAGCCCAGGTGGCTTGTAACATGCTTCACATGCTGGTTCATTATGTATCTAGACTTCAAATTTACCAACCTGATTCTCCCTTGAAAATTATTCAAGTAAGTAATTTCTTATTTCTTTTTTAGTATGACTTTGTGAAATATTCTTAGATGTAGATATGAAATTATTTAGTAAGTTTTAAAATTTTTACATGCTTTTTTTGTAATATCAAAGATCCTGTTTCTTTGTACTTTATGTTAGAAATTTGTGTTCCTGGTTTTTGGTCAAAGTAAAATCATTAAAAAAGAATTCATTAGTTGTAGAATTTATAAATTTTACTCAATAGTGAAAATTAAATGCTATGTGTAAACTTTTTATGCCATTGTCTTTGTAAGTGTATATTCTGTTTCATTTTCTTCATTTACTCTTAGGTGAGTAAAACATGCCATCCTTGCATTACTGAAATCAAAGCATTATTATTTATTTCTTTTTCAGTCAGTCATTTATGAGATTTTTATTTTTTTCATCCTAATTCACTGTCTCCCGTGTTTCCTATAACACCTAACATATTTCAGCTGTTTATTGTTCTGTGAGATATTACAGTTGCTTTGTCCTGTACGGTCTTCTCCTGCAAGTCATCATCACATTCATATGACTTTTTAAATTTTTGTTGTTGTTGTCGTAGATGGACACAATACCTTTATTTTATTTATTTACTTTTATGTGGTACTTAGGATCAAACCCAGTGCCTTACATGTGTTAGGCAAGCACTCTGCTACTGAGCTACAGATCCAGCCCCACATTCATATGACTTTTATCATGTCACTTATCTGAAAAAAATAGAAACAAAATCTCTGATTTTCTTAGACTATAAAATAAAGCCCAATTTTTTAGGTATAAATTCAGGATCTCCAGGCAAGGACCCAACCTGCCTTTCCAAGATCATGCGCAGATTTCTTTGAAATACCATGTTGTCCAGGCAACTGAATCTGCTTACTATTGCTTAAACACACCCGTTACTCTCTTTCTTTTATCTGAAATGATTTACTTCTCTCTGTCCCCTCATCTTTCCATAATTGGCTTAAATACCATCTCCTCAAAAAAAATCCAGAATTTCCTATCTGATCTTACCAACCAGAATTTATCTTTTTTATCTTTGTATTCTTATAACATTTTTAGGAAAGATGAACACAAATTTTATTAATCACCTTACCATCTACCAATCACAGTATTAGTATCTTTTTATAAATATTTCATTTAATTCTTAAAAGTTTTTTGAGGTAGATTATTCCATTCCTACCTCACTTATTTAAAATAAGGGAATTACGAATTTAGTAACTACGTAATGTCACAAACTAACAGGACAGAAACAGAATTCAGGACAGAAACAGACTTTAGACCAAGTCTGTAAGAATCTGAAGTCCAAGTTTTTCTTGCTCACACGTCACCAGTCTCTATAATAGCACTACTCAGAATAGGGATAAAGCCTTTCCCTATATAAAGTATATTTAGAAGAATTACTGTATTTACTGTGTCAAAGTAATAACTTATAAAAATATAACTTACAATAAACTTACAACTATATTTTTAATATGTACATTAAAAATTTGAATGAAACCAGAGTATCATGTATAAAATTTTAAGATCCTTAACGTACTTTTTATCTTTACTATCTTATGTCCAGTGTGGCTTATATGTAGAAAATATTTAGTATATTGACTTGAAATAGTTTTATAGTTAAGAGATTTGTTTTGGGGATTAGACACCTGGATTTAACTAACCACTGGCTCTGCCACGTACTGACTTTGTAACTGTGGACAAGTTACTAAGCACACTGAATGCTGAACACTTTATAACTGGGATAAAAATTTACCTCACAGATTGCTTTAAAGGCTAAATAATCTCAAATACATGAGAGGCTGAGGAAGGAGGATTGCAAATTGAGATCAGATTTAGCAACTTTGTGAGACCCTATCTGAAATTTTTTTAAAAAGTACTGAGGATTTAGCTGAGATAAAAAGCTAAATGAAAAATTACATGTAAAGCACTTAGCACTTTTTAGGCTTATAAGTGAAATCTAAATGTTAATAAATGTTGGCTGCAGCTGTTATTATGTTACATGGAACATGATAATTGAATGTGAATGTGCATGTGTGTGTCTAATAATAAAACGTTTGAAATTTTGAAACCTTTGAAAATTTACTATTTAAGATTGATTATTCTGTGTAAAAATTATAGTTGTTCTTTAAATGCTTTTTTCAATCTGAAAGCCTCCAAATGCTTTCCCTTATTTTTTCAACTTGCATATTAGAAACATTTAATAGTATATGTGTATAAATTGTTTTACTATATTTTATAATGGCCAGAGCCTGTAGATAAACATTAATAGTTATTTCTTCCCACCTATAGTTGAAGAAATAAAATCACAGAATAGTAAAGAATTTCATTAATAACTATTAATGAAATGGTTTTCTTAGTCGTAGAATTATGAGTAAAAGCCCAATTTTATTACCAGTATGAAGCAAGTGCATCTAAAATACTAGATTCAACTGGAGAGGAAAGCCTTTTTCTGTAAAAAATATATTTATTTGTTTAAATTTTTTTAAACTTGTTTAAATTTTATATTCTGGTTGAAGCATAATACTTGCACATATTTATAGGTTATAATATGATATTTTAATATTTGCATACTTTGTATAATGATCAAATTAAGGCTGTGAGCATATCCGGCACCTTAAACATATGTCATTTTTTGTGGTAAGAACATTGAAAATCCTCACTTTTAGCTTTGGAAAAACTGCGTAATTGTTAGCTGTTGTAACCCTCCTGTGCAATAGAACAACAGAATTTATTTTTCCTAACTGTAACATTATACATGTTGACCAAACTCTGTCCTTCATACACCCCTACTCTCCCCTGTCTCTTGTAACCACTGTTTCATTCTCAACTTCTATGAGATCATCTTTTTTAGATTCCACATAGAAGTTAAATCATGAGGTATTTGTCTTTGTGCTTGACTTATTTCTCTTATCATAATGTCTTCCAGGTTCATCCATATTGTTAAACTGATAGGATTTCATCTTTTTATGGCTGAATACTATTCCATTGTGTATATATACACCACGTTTTCTTTATCTATTCTTCTGTTGATTCTCTAGCTTAGCTATTGTTATTAGTGCTGCAGTGAACATGGGAGTGTAGATGTCTCTTCTGTATACTGATTTTGTTTCCTTTGGAGTTATACCCAGTTAGAGGGATTGCTAGATCATATGGTAGTTCAATTTTTAATTTTTAATACTAGAATTCCATTTTTAATACTGTTTTTCCACAGTGGTTATACTAATTTGCATTCTCATCAACAATGTAGAAAGGTTTCCCTTTTCCACCTCCTCACCAACATTATCTTTGCCTTTTTAAAATAGCCATTCTGACTGGAGTGTGGTGGTATTCCATTGTGTATTTTTTGTTTGTTTGGTACTAGAGATTGAACCCAGCGCCCAGTGAATGTTGTACACACAATTTACCACAGAGCTGTACGCCATGCCTTATTGTGGTCTTGATTTGCAATTCTCCGATAAGTAGTGATGTTCAGCATTTTTTCATACACTTGACCTTTCATATGCTTTCTTTGGAGGAATGTCTGTTCGGGTCTCTTGCTCATTTTTTAATTGGGTTATTTGTTTTCTTGATCTTGAGCTTTTGGAGTTCTTAATATATGTTTAGAAAAGTTTTCTGTGTAATGCATTGAAACAGTAAGTTTTAAAAATATTATATGCAATAAAAGTATAATAAAAATTTATACTAATACTTTTTAAAAAATATTTTATTTGTAGATGGACACAATAGCTTTATTTTATTTATTTATTTATATGTGGTACTGAGGATTGAACCCAGTGCCTCACACATGCTAGGCAAGTGCTCTGCCGCTGAGCTATAACTGAAGCCCCTATACTAATACAATTGTAACAGGCACAAAAAAGTTGATTGAAGCCAAGCAATTTCCAGAGATGATGATGATATTAGAATTATTTTACCTCATTTTAATAATATCTTTCTTTTTTATTACTTCATATTCCCTATTTCAAATTCACTTGTATAATATTCAGCATTATAATATATATAAATTGAAAAAGATGCAAATTTTTTTTTCAAAGCATGTATTTGCTTCTGCAGGTTGAATATCACTTACTTGAAATGCTTGTGACTAGAAGTGTTTCAAATTTCAGAGTTCTTTTGAATTTGGAATATTTGCATAGAGTTTGCCAATTGAGCATCCCTAATCCAAAAATTTGAAATGCTTCAAAAATGCATAACTTTTCGAGTGCATGTTAGAAGCTGCAGTGGTGTTGGATTTTGAAACATTTTGAATTTTAAAATTAGTAATGCTCAACATGTATATATAGGAAGATCTGGAAAGACAGAGTAATTTCTTGAGCTGATTGATTATAATGATTTTTGTAAATCTTTTTGCTTATCTATATCTTCTAATTTTTTAAGCATAATTGTGTATATGCATTGATCCGCCATGAATTGAATTAGAATGAAATGATTGGTAGTTGATAGAATGTACATGTAACTTTGCTTCTGTACATGAGGATTATAAATGATAATTAAGTGTACTTGAAAAGCTTACCTATTAAAACCTTAAACCTTAAAATAATAAGGGTAATATATTTAGATAATGCATTTAGGAAAAATTTGCAGCAGTAGCTTCTATATCACTTTAGCATGTAACTATTTTTAAGAGTACCATTAACATATTTTGAACTTATTTATTTTCATGTACAGATCCTAATAGCTACTATCACCCACCTCTTGCCAAGTACAGAAGCTTCATCTTATGAAATGGACAAAAGGGTAATTTAAACTTTGATATTTAATATCCGATTATCTTGTTTAAAATACTTTTATTTTTATTAAGTTTGCAAAAGTATATATAACTACATGATATAAATTAATTCACCTTGGTGTTCACGATAAATTATAGTGTGAAATATATCTTTCTTTTATTTAAGTATAACTAAGTTATATTTTAGTTTAAATTTCAGGCCATTTGATAAAGACTTTGAATCTCAGGGTTTTAAGGAACCCTGGAGGACATTCTGTCAATCTATAATTATTTTATTGTATCCTGCCAAATTGTATTGTTATACCTGAAGATTATTAATTCTTAAGAATTCCTTACCTCTGAAGAGAACCACTTGATTTTGTAAAACTATTTCTGGTGGAAAGTAAAGTGCTGGAAAGTAAAGATATTTCTAATAAGCAAAGTATGTAAAATACATAGAAGATAGGTCACTGAGGAGAAGACATTTCCTCTGTTCACCAAAAAGTTCTACAAGATGGGATTTATTTTCATAAATTCACTGTGAAGTCTTTTAATTACTTCAGATGTTGTGTTTATCAGTTCTAGAGTTTCTCTGTGGTGTCTTTAAAGTTTTCATGTCTTTTATGACATTCTACCTTTCTTTATCAGTAGCTTACATCTTATTTTGAAGATTCTTGACATATTTGTCATAATTATTTTAAAGTCTTTGCTAAATTTTATATCTGGGTTTTCACAGAGTCTCTTTCTAGTGAATGTTTTTCCTCTTGCCAGACTTCCATTTTCCTGTTGTTCAGTTAAATACTAGATGTTATATATAACATGTGGAGACTAGATTTATGCTGCCTATTGTGGTAGCTACTAAACACATGTGACTTTAAATTAGAATTGCATTAAATTAAGAATTTACTTTGAAAGTTTAATCCCACATTTACATATTTCAAATACTCGGTGACTCTCTCATTGCACAAAGTTGTATTATTCAGGCTACTTTTGGATTCTGTTAATTTTCTCTCTAAACTGGGCTCATTGGTGCATGCCTGTAATCCCAGCTGCTTGGGAGACTGAGGCAGGAGGATCTTAAGTTCAAAGTCAGCCTCAGCAATTTATCAAGGCCCTAAGCAACTTAGCGAGACCCTGCGTCTTAATTTTTTTTTAATAAAAATGTTAAAGGGGCTAGGATGTGGCTCAGTGGTTAAACACCACTGGATTCAATTCCCACAACAACAACAAAAAAAAATTGAAAATTATTTTGTTCCTTTTCCTTGTGACATCCCAATCATGAATTTTGTTCTCCAGTTCTCAGTGTTACTACCTCTTAATCATCTTGTATTACATGAAATCTCAACTATGCTTTATTTACTGCTTATGTTCCTCCCATTAATTTATACAATTTGGAAGATATCATGTTTCTGTACCTATTCCCAGTTTCTTTGTTGTGTGGCTTACAGATTGTTTATACTTTTGTTTTTGCCATGTTATTCCTTCTTTCACATCACTGATTTCATTAGTTTACCTCAAAAATTTTAGTTCTTTTCCTTCATATTCAGTTAGAATTCCACTTAGATCGTACAGTTCTTGGTAAATACAGTCAACATTTTTGTAGTTTTTTTTTTTTTTTCCCCTCATTTTAGAGGCCGGGGAATTGAACCGCATGCTAGGCGAGCGCTCTACTAAAGGAGCTATTTCTTCAGCTCCGACAGTCATCATTTTTAAAAGAAACCTGTAGAGATTGAATTTCCCTTATCTGAAATGCTTAGGACCAGAATTGGGTTTTTTATTGTTGTTTTGGGGACATTGTTTGTTTTGTTGTTTGTGGACTGGGGATTGAACTCCATGGGTAGTTTACCACTGAGCTACATCCTATTTTTTATTTTGAGACAGGGTCTTCCTAAGTTGCCCAAGCTGGTCTTGAACTTGTGATCCTCCTGCCTTAGCCTTCGGAGTTGCTTGAATTATAGGCATGTGCCACCATGTCCAACTCTCAGAAGTATTTTTAATTTTGAATATTTTTTGATTTTAGAATATTTGCATATACGTTATTACATATCTTGGGGATGGGATACCAGTCAAAAAAAGAAATTAGCTTGTATTGTTTGATTTTATATTTATATTTTTGTATTTTTTTATTCCTAATCCACTTGAAGTTTTTTATTTCCTTATGTAGCTTATAGATTTTAATTTGTAAGGTGTTGATACATAAGTATTCACAAATACTTTATCTTCATTTTGAATTGTAACTTAACATTTGAATTTTTTGTTTTGAATTCTAATTTGCCTGATATACCTTTATTAAATCTCTTCAATTTTAGCATTTCTTAATCTTTTCGTTTAACTGTATCCTTGAATATAACATACTTGGGTCTTGATTTGCAAGACCCAAAATCTTTGTCTCTCGTTAAGCAGTTAAACCCATTCTGATATGATTTATATTTTTGGCCTCACTTCTGTTATTTTTTCATCATCGTTATTGTGCATATTATCTTATATTTTCTGTGTTTCTCTGCATGATGTATTTCCTTTTTTCTGATTTGTTTTTAAGTTCCTCTTGGTATTATTAGGAAACTTTGTACTTTTGTTCTAGTAGTTATTTATACACACAAACACACATACACATCCTTGCTTTCTTACTTAACCTCATTCTATCTGGTTTGTGATTATTTAATGGTATTTTGTATTATTTAATGAAAAGATTAACTCCTATCTTTTACCATATACATTTAACAAATGAGTTCATCTCTTTCTTCATGTCTCAAATTATGGCAATTTTATTTATACATATAGCTTGTAGAAATACATCATGTAACAAATTAGTCTTCCATACTCATCTCCACCTCTTTTTTTTTTTTTTTTTTTTTTTTAATCTTGCCGCTATAACTGAGATCCATAACTTGGTCTTTTTGCTGAAGCTTACTCATTCAGCTTCTTTGTTAGAGAAAGTTCATCTTTATTCTTCAAGATGGACTCCTGAAAATCAACTCTTAAGATCTTGAATAATTAAAACTTTTTCTACTAACCTTGAGACTTAAAAAGCAGTTTAGCTCCATATGGAATCCTTAGCTCACACTTGCTTTCCTTGGAGGTTTGTTTTGTTTTTTAAATGCTGACAGACTTTGTATATTGTTTATGAAAAATCTTATGCCAGTCTTATTCTCTTGTCCTTGTAAGTTATTTTTCTTTTTTGCCTGGAGGCTCTGAGGGATTTTTGTTTGTTTGTTTGTTTGTGTATTAAAATGGGGATTTATTATGTTACCCAGGTTGGCCTTGAACTCCTGGGATCAAGGGATCCTCCTGTCTCAGCCCCCTGTGTAGCTGGAACTATAGATGTGCACCATTGTGCCCAGCTATTTATTTTTGGAGTCTCCATTGAAGGTTTACCAGAAAATGTGCTGGAGTTGATCATTGCAAGTCAGTTTGTCCTAGTATCTTTTAGGCCTTTCAATATATATATATTTTAGTCTTTTATTTCTACAATTTTTTTCTGTTTAATTATATATCTTCATGAACTATGGTTTGTATATAAATTGGATATTCATTTTATGTCTTACATTTCAACAATCTTTTTTTAATACTTCTTTGTATTTATCTCGTTTTCATGCTTAGTTATTTTCAACATTCTTTACTGTTTTGATTTTTTTTTTCAAATTTGTTCTTCCTTAGGCACCTGATAATTTCATTCATTTCATTTTCAATATAATTGTGTTTTTGTTTTAGTTCTTTTCTTGACTTGAATCAGTTCTGTCCTTCTTGGTCTATTTTTTTTTTTTTTTTTCTTAGTTTTAAAATTTCTGATTTTAGTTGGGTTACCCTGCTCCCAGTGTCTCTAAATGCTTGTTTGGAAATAGTTACATCAGTTTGGAATATGTTGTTATGGTTCTTGTGCTTCCCATTTGATTTTCAGGGAAGCATTTCCATCCATTGAATTACTTATTTTCTCATTTTCTATTTTCCTTTCCTGGTAATTTTGTATAGATGAAGACTTTCTTTCTGCAATTCTGTGAACCAGGTTGATGGTTGAAGTAGTTTACAAGATTCCCAGTTTAGAGTTTCCTCTTCTAGATACTTATAAGTGTAGCAAGAATACAAAGTTTCCCTTTTGCTTCCCCCCCCCCACTACATTTTTTTCAAAGGATGCCTCTCCATTTACTCTTAACATTCTCTTCTTAAAGCATTACCTTTCCTGTGTGCACTATTAAGTCTCTTCTTTCTACTCAGTACTTGGATCTACCTGTATACTTTTTCAGTACTCTAATACTTAGGATGGACTTTTTCTTTCTGGCTTGGTTTTAGATCAATCTTAGATTTGCAGCTGCTTCCCATCTTTTCTCAGTTTTTACCAAACTGCCCTTGTTGCTTCATGAAAACCTGCAATGGGAAAATGAGAATAAAAGTTCTCTGGGGTTTGTTGAATATTTTTCTACTTAACAAAGAATTTGAAGTATGGATATTTTCTGTCTTCTGGGTATATGAAAGGGAATGAGTTTTGTGAGGTTTTATATTTTTTTCTTATTGTTCATTTGGAGTACATTTTGAGAGACTTAGGCCAGAATTTCTCCTTGAATTGGTGTTGATCTTTAACACTAGAGATCAGCAGATCTCTTTTTGCCACTTGATTGGTCACATTTGATTTATTTTCATGACAGTTTATTTATTTGTTAGTATTATTTGTGATTCTTTATCCAATAATATGGATACTGCTAGTTTGCTCCATGTTTTGGGTGAAAGTGTTGTTTATAGCATCCAGTAGTTTAAAAGTGTTCAGTGAGGGGCTGGAGACATAGCTCAGTTGGTAGAGTGCTTACCTTGCATGCACAAGGCCCTGGATTCAATTCCCAGCACCAAAAAAAAAAAAAAAAAAAAAAAAAAAAAGTGTCCAATGAAAATAGTCGTTTAGTAAAGTGAGTAAGTTTTAAAAGTTGAATAAGGTAGTCCTCCTGGCAGGATTAGAAGAGGAAAGTGGAAGTGATTATAACATGTATGGACCAAATCCTTTAACTTGTATTTGTATAATTAGGGAAGTGTAGTTAATTGATTTCTCTTGTCTGTCTCTTTCTTTTGTTCTTTTCCTTGTGTGCTAGGGATTAAACCCAAGGCCTCACACATGCTAGACTAGCACTCCATCACTGAGCCATTCTGAATATCTGTTGTCTTTGAAACTTGAGGTTTTTGGGATTCATTGATTTTAACATTCCTGTTTTTATTATACTTAAGATTTTGTTGTGCTTTCCTTGTAATATGAAAGAAAACCCCACAATAACGTTCATAGACAACATCTTGAAAATCAGGTCCAGGTAAAATTAATAGGATTGATGATTCCTAAAATAAATTTTGGAAACCCAAGAATAAGAAGGTGAATTATTAAGTGTTGAGAGGCTCCTATGAGTTTGTGATTACAATAATTTTGTTATTGTTGTTGTTATAGTTGGTAGTATCCTTACTTCTCTGCCTTCTGGACTGGATCATGGCCTTACCTCTTAAGACACTACTCCAGCCAGTTCATGCTACTGGAGCAGAAAATGATAAAACAGAAAAATCTGTCCTCAATTGCATTTATAAGGTGAACTTTTTTACTTGCTTTATTATTTATTTAGTAAGGGGTTTTTAAAAACTACAAAAACAACATTTCTGTAGTTTTAGATCTAGATATTTTCTTATAGATTTAGATTACAGCAAGGTCATTTAAAAGTACTTCTTTACAAGACATCATTGTTTCATACAGAATTTGAGGGGAGTTAGATTTTTGTTGACTGTAAGAATCACTATTTAAATTTCACTTATTTTTTTTGTTTTTAAAAGCGATATTAAACTTTACCATGATTGAAGCCCTGAGTTTTAAAATACTTAAAAATTTTGCCAAACTCTTATGTTACCATTTGACCTTTTATCTTCCTTTATTTTCATTTAAAGGTAAACCTTGATATGTTCTTTTCCCTTGCATTTTCAGGTTTTACATGGATGTGTTTATGGAGCTCAGTGTTTTACCAACCCAAGATACTTTCCAATAAGCCTTTCTGATTTGGCATCTGTAGATTATGATCCTTTTATGCATTTAGAAAGTCTGAAAGAACCTGAACCTCTACACTCCCCTGATTCAGAACGGTCTTCTAAACTCCAGCCAGTAACAGAAGGTAAAATGAGTTTTCATATCAATATTATTGCTTGGGTTCTTACAAAGTATGATCTGAGGCCAGAGGAGGAAATGATGGCAAAGAAGAATATCTCTCACTTTGTGGTTGTTTTACCTAAACAACTTGTTTATTCTAGCACGAGTTCATTTTTAGCTTAAGAAATAAATTCATATACACAATTACTAATATATAATAGTTTTTCCATTGTGCTTCTGGCCAAGCTATTCTTAGTTTTTATTTTATATAGGATTTATATAGAATAAGAGAACTTTGGAGCTGTGCATGGTGGCACACACCTGTAATCCCAGCAGCTCAGGAGGCTGAGGCAGGAGGATCTTGAGTTCAAAGCCAGCCCTAGCAGCTTAGCAAGAACCTAAGCAATTCAGTGAGGCCCTATCTCTAAATAAAATACAAAAAAGGGCTGGGGATGTGACTGGTTAAGTGCCCCAAGTTGAATCCCTGGTACAAAAAGAGAAAAAAGAAAAAAAGAAAAGTGAAGTAAGCTAAAAGATAATTTGGGGTTAAGGGAATTTTAAGGATGAAGAGAGTTGAATTTATTTTATAAGTTGAGAAGGAAGTAAGTGGGAAGTATATCATTAATAGTGAAGTCCCTGAGGAGATGAGCTGAAAAGTATTGATGGAAGATTAACCTTTCCTCTGGAAATAGAAAGAAAAAGAAGATGGAAGTAGATTAAAGATTTCACAGGAGTTATTGAGAGCCCAACAGAAAATGGAAACCATGAAATTTTGGTTGCACCAGTCAACAGTTAGGTGGGTGTAACTGAAATACAAGGGAACTGTGCTTTTCAGAATATTGGTATATGGTTTATCTGTGGAATCCAGTCTTGTTAAAGAATGAGCTGCTTCCAGTAAGTGACTAATAATTGGGGAGAAAACAGAGTGATCTAGGAAGTCAGAAAGTAGTTGTGGTTGGTATTAAGTAGAGCTGTGGTTCTTAACGTTGGCTGCACATTAGAATACTGATGCTCCCAACTCATCCACAGAGATTTTGACTTATTATTTAGGATTGCTGAGATTTTTTTAAAGCAGTGCATGTGACTAATATGCAACCTTGTTTGAGAACTACTGAGAAAATTAGTATTTTAGGACAGTGGTCTATAAATGATTTTTTAAGTAGAAGAGGCTATTCAAATAAATTTTATAAGCAAGGCTGATTTTTAAAACTTTTAAAAGTAGAACTGCAGCAGAATGGAACCCTGGGAGCCTACCAACTTCTTTCCTGTCACTTTTCAGGGGTTCTCTCCAAGGAACACAAAACACAGTTGAGAAATCAGTAGGCTAGGAGATTTTAGTCAGAGTGGGCAATAAAGGAGGAGTTTGATTTTCAAAGGTAGAGTAGTTATAAATGATTGAAATATCTAGAATGTGAATATGATAAGTAATTTACGGTATACAATGAAAGTAAAGAAACAAAGTTAGAAGTCAAGGAATTCAGGCTGCAGTTTTGGGTGGACTATAAGTTTCTGCTGGTTTGTCTAGAACAAAAATATGCATATGAAATAGGAATTCAAGATTTAAATTATTGCTCAGATATAAAAGAGATATACTGGGCAGTATAATGTAGCAAAAAATTAGACAGTAATTGATATAAGCAACTTAAAATTTTTATCTCTTTAGATTTGGCATAGTAAATTAGAGCATTTAAAGTTTTGTGAAAAGTTTAGTTGCTCTTTGCATTTTTTCAGATGTTAAATTATAAAGTTTTGATTCAAGGCAGGATAGCATATTTCTTAAACAGTACAATAAATGGAGTTTACTTACATAAAAGGAAGTTTTTAATGTGTTTCATACAAAATTAACTGTACAGTATCAGTCACTGTATAAGCAGCAGAGGAAAAGATGTAAATAGATGGACTTAATATTCATACCAAATACTCCATATAATATTTCCTAAATGTATTAAATCGTTTTTGTTTGAGGACCAGATAAATGAATAATCTTTTAGGAACAGCCATGAGCTAACAGCAGGTGATTCTGTGGTCTGTAGTGACTACATGCTGTGGTGGGGGGTGGAGGTAATGTGTTGAAAATGACTGATCATTGTGCCCTTGTCTAAGGCATGCTTCACATCTTCAAGTACTTTTTTTGGCCAATGAATTATAAACACAGAGTGTCCCTAATCAGCTCAGTATTGGATTGAACAAGTCTGATTTGAGAACTATTGGCAGGAGTAGCTGTAATTATTAAATTTACTAAAGAATAAGGAAAGGTAGTAAAGTTGGCTTTTTGTCAAATGGCAGTAGTCTTATTAGCAAAAAGTCATCATTTGCAGGGTCAGAGTGAAAGGAGGCTCCAAAGGATTCATTCTGTCCTAATTATAGTTTCACCTATACATATTATGCAAAGCTAATATTTAAAGCTTTTGCCAAAATTAACTTCCTCTGTGTGTTCTATTACAGTGCAGTGAATTGCAGCAGCTTTTTATGTCTTGCTGCTTTTGTATGCCATAATAATCTGTAATTATGGGTTTGCTGCAAATGCTGCAGGGTTTGTTTAATCTGACAATCTGAAAAGACAACCCTGAATAGACTTATTTAAATGAATGCTAGTTACATAAAGCCTTAGAAGCATCGATATCTTCATTTTGCATTTTCTCACAAGGTTGGTTATTTTAGAATTTCATTTTGAATTTCTAAATGAGAGAATTTCTCATCTTCTTTATATCTTATTAGATAAGTATAAAATATGTCTGTTCTGTATTTTATAGCTCAAAAATAAGGCTAAATTTAATCTAATTTCCCAATTAACAAATAGATTTTTATCCTTTCATCTATGTGCATATAAGTGCAACTTAGGGGAAAAAATGCTTTTACCTACATCTGAAATCTAAGTCAATCCTTTTAGTGTTTTCAGTGTTAATAATTATGACAGATTTGTGAACAAGTTCTAAAACTGCATTTTCATGATCTCTTCCTTTGGAAAGAGGATATGTAGGATGGACTGGCACCTGGTGTTTGGTGTTTGTTTTAGGGAAAAGGCTGGCTTATTATTGGTGTTCATAAGCAAGTTTGAAAAAGGAGCTCATAAAACCTGCATTGTATCTTATAATGAGCTCAAAATTATTTTGTCTGTTATGTTCACTTTTGTACAGAAGTTTTTAATTCACCTTTACAAATAAGTCTGTGTTTTTCTTATAGAAAAATGGGGTTAAAGAGTTTTTGGTTTATCCATGATCACAGAGCAAACCAAAATCAGGAATTCAGTGAATCCATTTCTGTGATCATTTCTATTAAATTTCACTCATGCCTTTGTTAAGAATATAATTTTTTTTGTTCTGAAGAAAAGACTCACTATTTAAAATGAGTCAACCATTTATGTGTATCACTCAATAGAAATAAAGGGAGAATAAAATATAGAAAACATTTTTTCTACATTGAAAAATTTTAAATTGTTAATTCTAATTTTTATTACCATTTAAAACATAGTTTAGATTTATTTAAATGAACTATTCTAGATGATCCTAGCTATTTGGTATTCATGCTAAGTAGTACTTTTTTTGAAGTTTCTATACACAGGAAAACACATTTTAAATTAATTGTTCCATATTTAACAAAGAAAAAGTCAATTTAACAAAAAGGGAAAATATAGAAATTAGAGTTGGAAGGCAAAAGACCAGCCCTGATGTGAAACTAAAGCAGGTAAATCACTTACCTTCACGAAGCATGTGACCTTATATTCAAAATGAGGAACACTAGCTAGATTAGCCACTAATGCTGTGAAGAATAATTATATTCTAAGTTATAATTAGTGAAGGAAAAGCAGATATTAGATTGAAGCCACCCCTATTTCTCATCATCCAGTGACACAGTCTTGAAAATGGAGGATTAAATTAAGGCTAATCTTTTAGTGTTATCTTCTAGTGTTGAATGACTGATTTTCAGAGCTAGCATAATTTTAAAATAGCTCATATACTAAGAAACTGAAATTTTCATATTTACATGTATGTAGAGATAAAAAATTGACCAATAATGGAAGATTAAATGTTTGATAGTAACATTTAAAATTTTTAAAAAGCCTTTAGAAAAAACTTTTCTTTTTGAGTTGGAAAAGATGATGTTAGTATTGATGACATAGTAGGGGATTGGTTGTGTACCCTCTTCTTATACCCAGTGCTAGTTCTGAACATTGAGGGCTATAACCTTAAAAATGTGAAACTATTCTTCCTTGCCTCTTTTTAAGAAATCATACTAGCAGTGGACAACCTAATAGACCTTTTTTCTTTTAAGCTTATTGAGGTAGTTTACATAAAATTTATTCTTTTTTTGATGATGTGATTTTTAAAAAATCTTTTTAGTTGTAGATGGACACAATACCTTTATTTTTATTCATTTTATGTGGTTCTGAGGATCAAACCTAGTGCCTCACATTCAAGGCAAGCGTTCTACCACTGAGCCACGACCCAGCCCTTATGATGTGATTTTTCTATGTATTGATTGTGTTGGTGATAATACAATTTACTAAAAGTCATCTAACTAAATATTTTAAATTAGAGATTTTATTGTATGTAAATCAGAGCATTCTTGTTTGTTTTACAAAAGGGGAATTGAATCCAGGAACACTCTGCCACAGAACTATATCTCCAGCACTTGTGATTTTTAATTTTGTTTTAAAGAATTTAACCTTTGGGCTGGGGATATAGCTCATTTGGTAGAGTTCTTGCCTGCAAGCACAAGGCCCTGGGTTCAATCCCCAGCACCGTGAAAAAAAGAAAAGAAAAAGAATTTAACCTTTATTTATTTGTTTTGTTTTGTTTGGTACCAGGGATTGAACTCAGGGTCACTCGACTGTTGAGCCACATCCCCAGCACTTTTTTGTATTTTATTTAGAGAGATTCTCACCGAGTTGCTTAGTGCCTTGCTTTTGCTGTGGCTGACTTTGAACCCGCAATCCTCCTGCCTCAGCCTCCTGAGCTGCTGGGATTACAGGCATGTGCCAACAATGCCCAACTATTTATTTGTTTTTATGTGGTGCTGAGGATCAAACCCAGGGCTTCACCCATGCTAGGCAAGCACTTTACCACTGAGCTACAACCCCAGCCCATTATTTTTAATTTTTTAAAAAAATTGTGTACTGGGGTTGTGGCTCAGTGGTAGAGTGCTTGCCTAGCACATGTGAGACACTGGGTTCAATCCTGAGCTCCATGTAAAAATAAATACATAAAATAAAGTTTTGTCCATCTACAACTTAAAAAATAAAAAAAATTATTTCTTTTTAGATATGGGTGACATATGTATTTTGACATACATACATGGAGTATAACTTATTCTAATTAAAATTCCATTTTTGTAGTTGTTCATGATGTGGAGTTTCACTGGTAGTGTATTCATACATGTATATAGAAAACTTAAGTCCAGTCCATTCTATTGTCTTTCCTATTCCCACCCCATCTTCTATTCATTCCCCTTTAACTAATTCAATGAACTTCTATTCTCCACCGCCCACCCCACCCCTACCTTACTTGTCAGCATCCACATATCAGAGAGAACATTCAGCCTTTGGTTTTTGGGGATTGGTTTATTTCACTTAGCATGATAGTCTCCAGTTCCATCCATTTACCAGCCAATGCCATAATTTCCTTCTTCTTCATGGCTGAGTAATATTCCATGGTGTGTATTTACCATATTTTCTTTATCCATTCTTCTGTTGAAGGGCACCTAGGTTAGTTCCATAGTTTAGCTATTGTGAATTGAGCTGCTGTGAACATTGATGTGTCCGAGTCACTATAGTATGCTGATTTTAAGTCCTTTGGGTATATGCTGAGGAGTGGGATTATTGGGTCAAGGGTGGTTCTATTCTAAGTTTTCTGCAGAATCTCCATACTGCTTTCCAGAGTAGTTGTACCAATTTGCAGTCCCACCAGCAATGTATAAGTGAACCTTTTCCCTCACATCCTTGCCAACATTCATTGTTACTTGTATTCTTGATAATTGCCATTCTAGTTGGAGTGAGATGAATCTCAGTGTAGTTTTAATTTCCATTTCTCTAATTACTAAAGATGTTGTGGGTTTTTAAATTTTGAGACAGACTCTCACTTGGATGCCTCAAACTTGAAGTCCTCCTACCTTAACCCCCAAGTAGCAGGGATTACAAGGTGTTCGCCACTGTGCCTGCTCAGAATATTCTTTTTTTTTGTGTGTGTGTGTGGTACTGGGGATCGAACTCAGGGCCTTGTGTTTGCAAGGCAAGCACTCTACCAGCTGAGCTATCTCCCCAGCCCAGAATATTCTTAAATTAATATTTATTCTGACAAATCAATATTTATTCTGGCAACTAAGCTCTAGTGTTCCTAACTGGTTAACTTTCAGAGAATACAAAATAATATCAGGCAAGATTACTCTGTGGTAGAATAATTATGTCTAAAACTAAATAGAGGCAAGAACACTATCTACACACACACAAATATTACACAACTAAGCTTCCTCTTCTAACATGAATTACTAATACATCTTTAGCAGTAACAACTCTCATCTCAGTTCTTCAATGAAAAGAATTAAGATAGCTGTCAACCAGTTATCCCCACTTCTTGACACCACTCAATCCAGATCTGGCCTTTGCATCAGCCCTCCATTGAATCACAGAATCACACTGGCAGTGTTTAACTAGTTGGCTTTGACAAGTTACTATCTATCTTGTTTCCTCAGTGCCCTTCCTAGTCTTTCTCCCCTTCCTTCTTCAAATCCTCACATAAGGTTTCTTGCTCATCTAGGCCTCTCAAACTACTGTATTCTTTGTCTTATTTTATTCTTTCATACAACTTTTTAGAGTTACTCTTAAGTTCACTGTTTGCTTTCCTTAATGTGCTTAGGGAAGCTGATTTTGCATATAGCCTATTGCTAGACTAGACTGCACTGACCCAGAAGATTCCTTAGAAAAATATAAAACATAAGCAGACCCATCAAATATTTTTGCCTTTAAAATAATGTTTCCTTGACATATACTACCTGTACTGACTTGCTGTTTAAATTCATTCTGACTCCTAAAGTTTAATTGGAATATCACTTTTCTCAGAAACACTTTTACATCATCAGTAAAAGTCAGAATTAAATGATATTTAAAGTGTGCTGTAAACTATGTCTCTGAATCTGGAATCTATTAATGAGATAAGAAACTTATCAGTAGGATAGATTTTATTGACTTTTTAATCTGTGTTTAGTATATTTCAAGTGATTGATTTATAACACTTTGATCTCTCCAAAGTGATACACATTTAAAGACTTTGGTGCCAATTATGGATTCATTAGCAAAGATAAAGGGCTTCCTTGTAAAATAAACAAAACTTCATCAAAAATAGTTTTCTTCCCTCTTTACCATCATTCTTAAACACAGAATCTAAGTTGTGAATATTAATATTTTTTCAAATATTTGATAGTGACTTTAGGACTGATGAAATATGTATCTATTGTTGTGTGTTATTTTGTTGTTTCTGTGACTTCTAAGAAACATCAGTATTCCCACTCATTTATATTTTTCATTTCTAGTGAAAACTCAAATGCAACAAGGATTAATCTCTATTGCAGCTCGCACTGTTATTACACATCTGGTAAATCACTTGGGCCATTATCCAATGAGTGGTGGTCCTGCTATGCTAACAAGTCAGGTTTGTGAAAATCATGACAATCATTACAGTGAAAGTACTGAACTTTCTCCTGAACTCTTTGAGAGTCCAAATATCCAGTTCTTTGTGTTAAACAATACAACCTTAGTATCTTGCATCCAGATCAGATCAGAGGAGAGTATGCCTGGAGGAGGTTTATCTGCTGGCCTTGCATCAGCCAATTCAAATGTCAGAATCATAGTACGTGATCTCTCTGGAAAATATTCATGGGATTCTGCCATACTGTATGGACCACCTCCTGTTAGTGGCTTATCAGAACCTTCATCTTTCATACTTTCATTGTCTCACCAAGAGAAGCCAGAAGAACCTCCTATACCTAATGAATGCTTAGAAGATATAACAGTGAAAGATGAACTTGCCCTCCAATTTAAAAGATTTAGAGAAACCGTACCAACTTGGGATACAATAAGAGATGAAGAAGATGTTCTTGATGAACTCTTGCAGTATTTGGGTGTTACTAGTCCTGAATGCTTACAGAGAACTGGAATCTCACTTAATATTCCTGCTCCACAACCTGTGTGCATTTCTGAAAAACAGGAGAATGATGTTATTAATGCTATCCTTAAGCAACATACCGAGGAAAAAGAATTTGTTGAGAAGCACTTTAATGACTTAAACATGAAAGCTGTGGAACAAGATGAACCAACACCTCAAAAGCCTCAGTCAGCATTTTATTATTGCAGATTGCTTCTTAGTATATTGGGAATGAATTCCTGGGACAAACGGTAAGGATATAGTAGAAACTTTTCTTTTCTTTTTTTTTTTTTAATGTTAGTCTTATTAACCTTCTGTTCTTTTTCTCACCAAATTTTATCTCCTAATTACTTCTTTGATGAGTAGGCATATTTTTGGAGACCTTTTAGTTATTATCAGAATTCAGGGGAATAAAAAGTTAATCAAGTAAACTATCAACATTTTCAGATCGACTACTAAAACTGTCTGCCTTAGAAATTACAGCTCATATGATTAAAAGGATTTTTTCAACTTTCATGTTACCATGTAAGCATAACAATTTCTTTTTCTTTCTTTCCTCTGGTTTTTTTGTTTGTTTGTTTGTTTGTGTTTGTTTTTGTTTTTTAAGTGGTGGTGGTACTGGGGATCAAATAAACCCAGGTCACTTTACCACTAATTTGCATCTCCAATTCTTTTTATTGAGATAGGGTCTCACTAAATTGTCAAGGTTGACCTTGAACTTGTAATCTTCCTGCCTCTAGGATTATAGGCATGTGCCACCATACCCAACTCAACAATTTTTTTAGACCTATTGCAGTGTGATCATTTTTTATTTAAATTAGGGAAATTATTCCAGATTCAGGATCAAATTAAGAAAATAATGTCTTTTTTTTTCTCTTACTATTTTATTTTCCTATGCATGTTACAAAACCTTATTTTAAAAGACATGGCTGGGAATGTAGTTCAGTATTAAAGCGCATGCTTAGCATACATGACACCCTGAGTTTAATCCCCAGTACAAAAAAAAAAAAGAAAACAAAACAAAAGCAGCTTACTATAAACCCATGTATTCAAATGTTCAGGTAGGAGTTAAATGAAAAGAACATTGGACTTACATGACCTCAGTTTAAGCCTTGGGATATAGTCTACAAATTAAGAATAATTCTCACCTCTTACAGTGGAAAGAGTTAAAGTACAAAAAAAAAAAAAAAAAACAAGATTTATGTCAAGGTAAAACATTACTAATATACATTCAGGTTTTGGTGGAGCTGGGTTTTTTTGTTTTTTGTTCTTTGATTTTTTTTTTTTTTTTTTTTTTTTTAGTGCTGAGAATTGAACCCAAAACTTGTGCTTGCTAAAAACTCTCTCAGACTGAGCTATATCCCCTACCTTTAGTTTTAATTTTTTATGCTAGAAAAATATGTAGGAAACTGGAAAGAAGCAGCACTATTTAATGACATATATTCTTTACATTTTTTCCACTTATTGCAAGAGGAAAAAGCTTAGATATCACTGGACATTGAATAAATCTTAAAGTAATTCAAATGTATATAAAGCATGGAAATGGAGTGTTTACAATCTTACTTGATTTAAATTTCTCCATTTATTAGAAAGCAGTATTCTCTGCCTAGGCCACATTGTATTAGAAAGACAATTTGTCTTTTATGTCCAAATACAGGTAATTATCATTTAGTTACTGTATAAATGCATTCTGTTCTCTTGCTGTGAAATGACCTATATCTTGTCTTCTCAAAAAAGTTTAAGATGGGAATCTATATTTTATAACAGCAAGCATTGCTTTTTATGTGCATACTTAGTATCTATAGAACAGATTTGGCAAAAAATTATAGTTTTATAGCATAAAAGAATATAAATATATTTTTATATATTTCCACTATATATATATATATATATATATATATATATATACACATATGTATTAAATGTTATATATGTATACACATATAATATGGAGGAAAGAAAGCAAATTCCTATAAGTACTTTCATTCATTTTTCTGGATATGAGTTTGGGAAGCATCTGCAAGGAAGGATTGAAGTGGTCAATAGATATGATCCACTAACAGAAATGTATGAGGACCTGGTAGAAATAATGACATATATTCTTTACATTTTTTTTAGGGTCTGTTCTCCTTTGTGTTAGAAGTATGAAAAGGCAAGAAAAGTGTAAAAGTTGCATGAGTAGAGTGGAAAAGTATTTCCGGGACTGTCATGTCATTCACTGCAAAGGTGATGAAAATGTTTATAAATCTCTCTATTTAGGAGGAGCTTTCATCTCCTGAAGAAAAATGAAAAGCTACTTAGAGAACTTAGGAACTTGGATTCAAGGCAGTGGTAAGTTGTTGGAAAAATCTTCACATTTATAATTAGCCATTCTCATTCTCTATTTAGAATAATACTTGATTAATATTCTAAACAGAGTTACACATTATTGTTCAGTATAACTTTTTAACTTATATATATCATATTTTCTGAGAAATTCTTTCATTATAACTTAGAAATACATATTAATTTTCAGAAAAATTTAGAATTGCATTAAAATGTTTGGTATCTTGTAATTGTTTAGACTTTATATGCATTTCACAATCTTTTAAATCATAAAAATCTAATTGAACCTGGAAAGTGTCCTTAGATTTTTTTTCCCCAGATGCTTTGATAAAATTAGTCATATCTCATTAATTAAATCCAGTGGTTCTGATGGATTGAAAAGCTAGCTTGAAACTAGCCACCCTCTGTGACATCACAATTGGACAGGAATACAAAGTAAATAAGATGATTTGGGCCTTTCCCATATGAATCAGCTCTGCATCTTCCTGTCTCTTTTAAAATTTCTATATTGAGGCATCTTTCTCACCTTTAGTTTCAGAAAAATCATCTTTTCTTCTTCTGTATATACTTCTCTGCTTTGTATCTTCTGTCTGTTTTAAGATCTTTAAAAGGCAATCTTAGCCAAATGTGTGGTACATGCCTGTAATCCCACCTACTCTAGAAGCTGAGGCAGGAGGATTACAAGTTTAAGATCAGCCTGGGCAGTTAAGCAAGACCCTATCTCAAAATAAAAATTTAAAAAGTATGGGGACATAGCTTAGTGGTAGTGCTTCTGGGTTCAATCCCCAGTACTGCAAAAATAAAAATTAAAGAAGTAACCTCCTCTTTACTTGTATTTCTACTTAACTGCTTTTGCCATAAATGTGTTCGTTAACTGTCTTTAAACAAATCAAAAATGAAACCCTTCCTCTGCCATTATTTTTTCAAACTCATCTTATTCTTTTGATGCCCTTTACTATCAAATTTATGGAAATATGCAATCAGTATTAATTTCTCATAATTTCTAACTAGCTTTTGTTGTGAAGGTTTTAGCTTTCCTCAAAATGACCTTTTTAAAATAGTTTTTAATTTTTTTGGTTATTACAGAAAATACAAAACAGAAACAATCCACATATTTATAATACTATTGTTAATGTTTATTTTCAGTCTTTCTTTTTTTAAGGACAACTTTTTCTGTCTTTTCTTTTACTTTTTTTATAAAACTGGAATCATAGGTTATATATTAATTTCTTTAAAATTTTAATTGTAGATGGACCCAATACCTTTATTTATTTATTTTTAATGTGGTGCTGAGGACTGAATCCAGTGCCTCACACATGCTAGGCAAGTGCTGTATCACTAAGCTACAACCCCAGTCCTTAATTTCTTTTTTTATATTGTGAGCATTTTCCTCATTTAGATATTCTTCAGAAATAATCTCTATAGCACCAAATTCTGTTGATTACTGAACATTTACAGTTTCTTGCTATAAGATCGATTCCTAGAAATGCAATTATTAGGTCATAGCATAAAAGCTTATTTCCAGCTATATATATATTACAAAATTACTTTCCATTAAGTAATAATTTATAACTCTGCTATCACATAAAAGCACCTATATAACTTCAATTTAGCCAGCACAAGATATTAGGGTTTTTTTTCAGTCTATAGCTTGAGAGACAGATCATAGTGTTTTGTAATTTTTGTTTATTACTAGTGAATTTTTAAATATGTTTAGGTAAAATTTTAATCTGTTTTTAAATTCTCTAAGCATCCCATTTCTGTTTCTATTTAGGAATATTTATTAATGGCTATACTGTGTGTGTGTATGGTATGTTTGTGTGTGTGCTAAGGATTAATTTTTGTACTGATTGTAGGAGTTTTTCAGCTTTCAGTTTTCAACTTGAGATAAACATATAGGTTTTTCATTTTTATATAGTCAACTCTCAGTATTTTTCTTAAGATTTTCTCAATCGTTTGTTGTACTTACAGAACTCTGTTTTGAAATCAGTTAAGCATTCTGTTAGATTCCCTTGTAGATCTTCATTTGGTTGCAGTAGTAATTACTTTACATTAATAATTCTTTATTTCTTCTAGGATACATTTTTGAATTATGAAATGAGAACTGAAACTAGCTTGAATATTGTCTATTTCTGTAATTTACTGAATGACCTATACGTTTGCCATTAATTTGATGATTCCTTTATCAAATATTAAGTTGTCTGCTCCAAAAGTCTTCATTTCTATTGATTTTTTTGTTGTTTTGTACAAATGTTTTACATTGATATATTATTAGTATTTTAATATCTGATAGGTATTGTCATCTTCTCACCTGCCCCCCTTTATTCACATTATTATTCTCTTCACTATTCTAGCCTTTTTTAAAAAATAATTTTTGAGTTGTAGATGTGAAAATATCTTTATTTTATTTACTTATTTCCATGTGGTGCACAGGTTCAAACCTAGAGCCTCACATATGCCAGGCAAAAACTCCACCACTGAACCACAACCCCAGTCCCCTATTCTAATCTTTTTATTCATCTAGATACATTAGAATTATACTGTTACTCTCCAAGGGTGGGGGGACTCAGTATTTTGATTGGATTTTCAATAAAGTTCTCATCTGGAAAAAGTCACAATAATAATCATAATCTTTTCTATTTGTAATCATGCTATGTCTCTTTATTTATTCTGAGACCCAGACATTACTTATGGGTATTTTTTAGGTGTTTTTATTATTCTCTTGCTATTCTTAATAGAAAGTCTGCCCATTATATCTTCTGAGTTTTTCTGTTTTCAATACTTCTCTTTAACCGAAAATTTTAGTGAATTATCTTACTTATTTTAAACAATTTATAGTTGTCCCTCTCTTTAAACTTTGTTTAGGTATATAATCAATGACTACAGATAATCTCTTTTCTAATAGTTAGGCTGTTCTTGCTTATGTCTTATTTCACTGCCCACAACTTTCACGATTAGTGTTGAATAATATAGTAAACAGTGGGCATGCTTGTCTTTCCTGACTATAATGGAAAAACTTTTTTCTGATTTGAAAAAGATAATTTTTATCATGCTGAGAAAGTAGTCTGTCTTATAGGAGTTTTTATAAGGAAAAGCTTTTAAATGCTATTAAAATTCTTTTCAGCACCTAGTCAGGTATTCATACCATTTTGATTTATTAACTAATTGATATCTATTGAATTTTAATATCAGAGGATTGCTAACAATGAAAACATCTAGCATTTTTTGGGTAAACCCTGCCTAGTCTGTTGACTTCCTATTGTGTTAGATTTACTAAAAGTTCATTTTGAGTAAGGATATAGTCCATTAATTTCACAGGTTCTATAGTTATTTTTATCCCTTTTTTTGTATTTTTTTTTAGAATTAAGGTTATATCCAGCTTCATAAAATGAGGATTATCTGTTGTTTAAAAGTTCAGAAGAATTAAAAGTGCTAATTTTTCTTTCAGTTTGTTTCATCCTTATTTATCTTTTAACTCTTGAATCAATTTTCTTGTTTGTTTTCCAAAATTTGTTTTACTGAGATTTTCCAAATAGATTCTAGTAGAGATTCATACTTGACATCATAATTCTTTATTATATTCCTTTTTTCATTATAGTTTTGTGGTTCTTAAATTTTTTCTTGAGGCAGATAATTATCTTTTCTAGACTACTCCTACTTACCGTCTCAAACGATCTACTTCCATGTGCTTTTACAGAACCCTATCTGTAACAGCATAGATCATTCTGAATATTAGTATTACTGTTATTAGTTATTCTTGTTACTTCTTTTCAAAAAAAGCTATTAAAAAAACTCTATGGGGCTGGGGATATAGCTCAGTTGGCAGAGTGCTTGCCTCACAAGCACAAGGCCCTGGGTTTAATCCCTAGCACCACAAAAACAAAACAAAACAAAAACTCCATGTAGTTTGTCGGTTCCCAGTTATCACTCTTCCTTTAAAATAATTTATCTTTGTTACTACATGGTCAAGTCCTCACGGGCAGGAATCATCTCTTTTGCCATCTTGCTCAGCTCAGATCTGTATAGCTTTTTCCTCTTCTGTTCTGCTGAAGTTATCTTTCTCTAGGTTTGTATCCTAACCATTAAGTGTAAAGTTATTTCAGTCTGCATCATTTCTTTAACTTACCTGGTTAATTAAACTTAATTTAACTGAAGCGTGTTTTAAAATTAGAGTCGTTTTAGGTTTCACAAATATCACTTGGAAAGTACAGAGTTTCCACTTACCTCTTCTCCCCCTGCTCAGTTTTGCCTATTATTTGCATCTTGTCTTAGTGTGGTACATTTGTTAAAATTTATGAACCAATATTGTAATATAATTATTAACTAACATTAATATTCACAGGGCTGTGCAACTATCATTATAATCTAATTTTAGAATATTTTAGTCCTTCTGAAAAGAAAACTGGTATCCATTAACAAGTTACTCCCCATTGCCCCCTAAACTCCACTTTCTGTCTATTGGCCTTAAACAACAATAATCTACTTTCTGTCTTTATGAATTTGCCTATTCTGGATAATTCATATAAATGGAATCAAATAAAACATGGTATTTTGTAGAATTTGCTTTCACTTATCATGATGATTTAAAAGTTCATCTACATTAACAGTACATCTAAGTACTTCATTTCTTTGTACTGCCAAATAATATTCCATTTTATGGATATACTACATTGTGTTTTCATTCATTGGTCGATGGACATTTTAGGTTGGTTTGACTTTTTAAATGTTGTGAATAATGCTTCTGTGAACATTTCCTGTACAGTTTTTGATTTGAACATATTTCATTTCCCTGAGTATATACCTAGGAGCATAATTGCTGGATGCTATAGTAACTCTTTTAACATTTGGAGGAACTGCCAGTGGTATAGTAGCTGCACTATTTTATGTACCCACCAACAAGGTACGAGTGTTCTGCATTCTTCATATCCTAGCACACTTGTCTGCCTTTTAATATTCATTTTAGTGGATATGAAAGGGTATCTTGTGATTTTGATTTACATTTCTGTTATGATTTATAATATCATTTTTTTTCGGTGCTTATTGGCCATTTATATATTTTATTTGGGAAAGTGTCTGTTCAAATCTATACTGAGTTGAATAGTGTCTCTTTAAAATTTCATGTCTATCCAGAGCCTCAGTGTAATTTGAAGAGAGGGTTGCAGATATAATTAGTTAAGATGAGGTCATACTAGATTAGATTTGTCTTCAATCTGATGACTGGCGTACTTATAAGAAGGCCATTTAAAGACACACAGACATATGCACATAGGACAAATGTCCATGTGAAGGTAGAGGCAAAAATTGCAGTGATATAGTTACAAGCTAAGGAATGCTAAAGGATTGTTGACAACCATCAGAGACTAAGAAGCAAGGAAAGATTTTCTACTAGAACCTTTGGAGGGAACAAGGCACTGTCAACACTTTGGTTGAACTAGTAGCCTCCAGAACAATTAAAGAATAAATATTGTTTAAAGCCACCTAATTCGTGTAATTTGTTATAAAAGTCTTAGGAAACTAATAGAAAATTACCTTTTTACTATTGAATTGTAAGAGTTCTTTATACATTTGGGGATACAAATTCCATATCAGATGATTTACAAATATTTTTTGTCATTCTGTATGTTGTCATTTCACTTACTTGATGTATCATCTATAACACAAAAATGTTTATTTTCTCTTTTGTCATTTGTGCTTTTGTGTTGTGTTTAAGAAGACCTTGCCTAATGCAAGGTCATATGTTTTCTTCTAAGACTTTTTTGGGTTTAGTCTTTATATTTAGATATATGATCCATTTTGATATAGTATTTTTGTAGGTGGTGTAAGAATCCAATTTCATTCTTCTGCATGTAGATTACCTAGCTGTCCCAGCACCATTTGTTTAAGAGTTCTTTTCCCCTGTTGCATTGTCTTGGTACCATTATCAAAAAGCAATTGATAATAAACAAGAGTTTATTTTTGAATGTGTGATTCTTATATTATGTCAGTACACATTGCCTTGGTTTCTTTGGCAGCAAGTTTTGAAGTCATAAAGTATGAGTCCTTCAGCTCTATTCGTTTTCAAGATTGTCCATACTGGGTCTGTTGTATTTTCCTGTGAATTTTATTATAAGCTTGTCAGTTCCTACAAGATAGGCAACTCAGATCTTCTTAGGGAATGCATTGAATCTGTACATCAATTTAGAGAATACTGTCATCTTAACAATATTGAGTTTTTTAGTTCGTGAATTTTTTAAAATTTAGATCTTTAATTTCTTTCAACAGTGCTTTCTAGTTTTCAGAATATGTTTTGTACTTTTAAAATTTATACCTAAATATTTTATTCTTTTTGATGATGTCATAAGGAATTTTTTTCTTCATTTTATTTTTGGATTGTTCATTGCTAGTATATAGAAATGTGATAGATTTTTGTATATGGATCTTGTATCCACCAGTCTTGCTGAACTCATTATTAGCTTGAATAGCTTTCTAGTAAGTTTTTTAGAATTTCTTTTATATAAAATCATGTCATTTGCAAATGGGGATATTTTTACTTCTTCCTTTCCAATCACATGTCTAAATCAAAGTCTTTACTTGTTATATCTATTCAGATATTCAGTTTCTTCTTCAGGTCAGTTTTAGTAATTTGTGTTTTTCTAGGAAATTGTCCACTTAATCTAACATCTAATTTGTTTACATACAGTTGTTCTTAGTGTTCCCTTACCCCATTTATTTCTGTAATGTATGAAGTGATGTCTCTTCTTTTATTCCTGATTTTGGTAAAGTCTTTTATTTTTTCTCATCTAGCTAAAAATTGTCAAGTTTATTGATGATCTTAAAGAAACAATTTTGGTTTCATTGATTTTTCTCTGTTGTTTTGGTATTAGTGCATTAATCTGATATTAGTAGAGCCAGTCTGGTTCTCTAGGTTACTATGTGCATGTTATCTTTTTTCAACCTTTGTGCTTTAAACTTTATCTGTGTCTTTGAATCAAAAGTTTGTCGGTGGTAGTTGTTTGCTTGGAAATGCCTGTTTGTTTTTTAGTGATTTGGTTTACCAACAATGTGCAGCCTCACATCTCCTTGCTCAGATTTTTTTCTTAATAATTTTACTGTTCTGTTTTAGTCTCTCAAGGGTCTTCCCTGGACTTATATCATCTACTTATTAATCAAAGTTTGTGCTTAACCCCCCTCAATTAGCTAGATTTTTTAAAATTTACTGTTGGATGGGTATGGCTTAGAGGCTACTATCACAATTCAGAAAATTTCCATTTTTCATCCCACCTTCACACAGATACTAATAACATGAAGGCTCACTAATTATTTCAAAAAAAGAATATAGCCTTGGGCCCTGCACACAGACTTCCAGACTACCAGGAATGACTAGATGTTATTTTTAAGTCTCCACTTCCTGGGCTTCCACCCTGAGAGTATTACTCAGTGCCATTAAGGCTTTTCCTATGTTGATAGATCTCTGTCACTTTGGGAAATATTGTACACCTTACTCTTAATTGCTCTGATTGGACACAGCATGATACCTGTGTACAAGCTTTTGACCTTCAGAATTGATCCCAGAAGAGCTCCTTTTTGCTGTGTCTTTTCCTCTTCCTCCTTATTAAACTTCTGACTGCTTTGCTGTTTTGCTCTTGTCATCAAGCTGCCAGCTTCTCTTAATTGCTTTATTCCACGCTCTGTTCCAGATAGTCATTACTTTCAGGCATAACTTCTCCTAAGTTCTTTGCCTGCCTTTTATCCTGGGTATCTGTCTTCCATCACACCTGAGCCAGGGTCAGCAACAGGCTTTTCCTGGAGCAACACCTTCACTCTATAATTGGGATCTTGGGGAGAGTTGGCAGTCACTGTTCTTAGCAAAATCTATGCGTGTTCCTCTTAGCAAAATCTACACAAGCACCTAGCAAGCTGAAATGGAGAATACTGGGACCTGGAGCACCTGAAACTTCTTTTCTAAGAAAGGGAGCTAAATGAGGAAAGATCAGTCTATGTGGTCCACTCATCTACCCCTGTTTAACATAGAGCTTCTGTAACACAAAGCTAGGCAAAGATGAGAAATACCACTAGGAACCTGCATTTTCCATGGTGAAACAGTCGCCCCAGACTGAGATCGGAGGAGAGAGGGAACCTCTCTCTTCTAGACCTAAGTAGAATGCTTAGGACAAAATTTCTAATATGGAACTGAGGGACTGGAGTAGGGGAATAAATTGTGGCTCATATGTCAAAAACTGTTCTTCCCAAGATATAATAGATTTTCTTCAATGAATATTTCTCCATTTGCTATATGCCTTTAGGACAAATCCAAAGACTTTGAATGATTTTTTTTTTTTTTTTTTTTTTTTTGGTGCTGGGGATTGAACTCAGGGCCTTGTGCTTGCAAGGCAAGCACTCTACCAACTGAGCTATATCCCCAGCCCTGAATGATTTTTTAAAGACTCATTTTCAATAGTTAAATTGTGTTTTACTTGGAAAAGTAACCACCTAGATCTATATTCTGTGGTTTTGGAAGGCCCCTTTCCTTGCCAAATTATATTTTACTGCTCATACTAATTATCCTAATGCATCAGGAATACTGAAAGTTTACTTTGTATTTACCAGCTTAAGTTAAATACTGCCATTATTGAAAGCATTGAATCTTCTTTGTTGCTGATACTGAAACCTGCAGTCATGATTGGTAACTTCCTCAAGGTGCATGGCAGAATCTGATTGCCAGACTAAGCTGTTAAAATAACCGTTTTGGTTTTGTTGTTGTTGTTTTTTACAGTACTAATGATTGAACCAAGAACCTTGTTTTTGCTAGGGGAGCACTATACCACTGCTGTACCTTCCTAGCACTTTGTATTTTTTTATATTGAAATTGGATCTCACTGGCTTCACAATTTGATCTTTCTGCCTCAGCCTCACTAGTAGCTGGGATTTTAGACATGCTTCACTGTACCCACATTGATTTCAATTCTTATTTACTTATTGGTTGTGGTTTTGTTTTCTTTTTGTTTTTGTTTTTGTTTTTTGTTTTTTGTTCGTTTTGTTTTCATTTTTGGTAATTCCTTCATGGTATGATAATGAAAACTTTACCTTCTGGTAATAAAGGTTGTCAACCCATGCTTTGATAAATCAACATTGACCAAGCATAGTGTACCCTACTTAGCTTGGAAAAACAAATTTCTGATAAGAAGTTTACTTTTATTAATACTTGGAAATAGAACTAAAACTGCACAAATATAACTGCATAATTAATTTCCAAGAAATTAATCCACACAGTTTTATATTTATGTATGTGTTTCTTTTGTATTGTAAGTACTCTGAAAGAGTCATTTCTCACTCATCTCTTTATTCCTACTAGTTCTAAAACATGATCCTTTTAGCCCTGGGATTCAGCTATATTGTACAACAGACAACTCTTCACATGCTTATGCATTCACATTTATCTGTCCTTCCTTATACTTTTTCTTCATTTGTCAATCTTTCTAACCTTCACTTAACTCAGTATTACCCTTCTCCCTTATAAGTTGCTGTTTCTTCAGTCAGAAGTAAACATGCCTTTTTTCTATTCCCAAGGCAATTTCGTGACTTTTATAATGTCTTACTTATATTGTAATTGTCTCCTCCTGTAAACTATAAAATCTCAGTTGATTTTTCATTTTCTTATTGCCTGTACTTTGTACATCGAACTTAATTATTGGATGAATGAATGAAAAAAATGAATGAATGGTGTAATCATTTTCTTTTACAGCCGAGAGACACACAAGATTGCAGTATTTTATGTTGCTGAAGGACAAGAAGATAAACACTCCATTCTTACCAATACAGGAGGAAGTCAAGCATATGAAGATTTTGTAGCTGGTCTTGGTTGGGAGGTATTTTTTTTAATTATACCAAATATTTTATAGTAATCCCTTGTTATCCTTGGGAGATTAGACTCCATCCCCTGTGGATACCAAAATCCAAAGATGCTTCAAGTCCTGTATATAAAACATTGGCATATGTGCATATGCACATATTCTCCTGTGTATATTAATTCATCTTTAGATTACTCATAATACCTAATACAATGTAAATTCTGTATAAATAGTTATTATGATGTATTAAGAAATTTTGACAAGGAAAAAAATCTATGTGTGTTCAATACAAATATAATTGTTATTTTTTTTAATATTTCCATCCATTTTTTAAATCCACCACAGATGTAGAACCCATGGCTATTAGGAAGCAGAGGGTTATTTTTCCTTTTCTTTTCAGCTTATTTTAGAGTCCTTATTTTAGGGGACACAGCAACTTAATGGTGGGTTTATTATTGTTTCTGGCTTACATCTCATCTGCGAATATAGACACAATTGGAACTTTGAAAGGAAGATTGTTGACTGTTTTTTTGAGACAATATTTTTGTCAGAGTACTGAGCTCATAGGTTTCAAAGATCTAGATTTTCCTTACAACCATGACCACTATATTGGTGATCTTCAAACTAAGTCTTCAGGCTGTACAAAGCCTTTCCATGAGTAATGGGCATGCTTAATTTCAAGGAAATTAATCCAGATTCTCAACTTACTAATAACTAATGTCAGAGGACTTTTCTGTACTTTCTTGCCTCTCTTTTTCTATTCTTCTCCTTTGTAAAAGAAGGCACAATACTCACCCACCCCAAATCCTACTTTGTCCCAAAGAGGTTTGGCACTAGTTCAAGAAGGTGTTCTCCTAAATGAGAATCTCTGAGAGCATATCAAGAAATATTGAAAGGTGTTGCACTTATGTTGTCCTGGCAACCAACTCAAGGTCCCTATGTCACATCTGTCTATTTTCGAATTATAACTCAGAAGCCAGGTATTTTTCATAAGGATTTGCAATACTCTCATTTGAATTTAAAATATGAAGCACCAGACATGTTCTAACAGAAAATGAATCTGATATGGCTGATTTTTATCATTAAGCAAAAAGCAGACATTTTATGTATATCGAATCAGCCAACTCTTTAGCTTCAAATTTTTGACAAAAATATATTTAAAGTACATATATGTAAAGTATAAGGTACATTGTAAGTTATATCTTTGGCAATCATTTAAATTTGTGATGGAAATTTTATTATTGTCAATTTAATAAATAGTTTATTAAAATGCTTACAGAGAACATATAAGCAAATTGTTGAAGACCATTACAGTAGACTATAACCTTCTAAGGGACATTTCATCTCACTGATTTTTTTTTAAATCCCACTGTTTTACTCAATGTATGATATATTGGTCTTTAGCATTTAGTATATACTTTTATAGCTGATCTGCTATTTTACCTTAAATTAATTACCTAAGCTCTATAGGCCTCTATACCTTTACCACATGTAATAATATTTTCCTGCCTAGTGAAGATGATGTAAAGTTCAATAGAGATGATGTATCTGAAAATTCTTTAAAAAGTATAAAAAATATTATAAATAGAATATTTGTATAAAAATGCCATAAAAGTATTAGTAAAAGTGAGAGAGACATGAAAAGAACAAATTTTTAGGACTCACTTTTTGATTTCAAAATTTACTACCAAGCAAAGCAAATCAAGATAGTGTGGTGTTGTTCTAACATGAGTGTAGAAATATAGATCAGTGGAATAGAATTGAGAGTCCAGAAGCAAACCTACTTACTTATAGTCAGCTGGTCTTTGATGTGGATGCCAAAACCATCCAGAGGAGAGTCTTATCAACAAAAATGGTACTGAACAACTAGATAATCATATGCAAAAGAATGAAGTTGGAACTTATCTCACACCATATATAAAAACTGACTTAAATGGATCAAAGACCTAAAATTAGAAAACAGAATAAAATATAAGGGCAAGTATTAGCAAAGGATTTTTAGATATCATACTAAAAGGATGAGCAACAAAGGAAAAATTAGATAATAAACTGGGTGTGGTAGCATATGCCTATAATTCCCAGCAGCCAGGGAGGCTGACACAGGAGGATCACAAATTCAAGGTCAGCCTCAGCAATTTAACAAGGCCCTAAGCAGCTTAGCAAGACCCTGTCTCAAAATAAAATAGGGCTAGGAATGTAGTTCAATGGTAAAGTGCCCCTGGAGTCAATTCCTGGTCAAAAATAAAATTAGATAATAAGACCATCAAAATTAAAACTTTTGTGCTTCAAGGCACACCATTAACAAAATGAAAAGACAGCCAACAAAATTGGAGAAAATAATTATAATAATGTATCTAAGAAGAGATTTGTGTCTAGAATATAAAAAAATTCATACAAGTAAAAAATTAGAAGACAACTCAATTTAAAAATTTTACCAAAGGACCAAAATAGACCTTTCTCCAAAGAACACATGAAAAAGTGCTCAACATCATTGGTTATCAGGAAAATGCATATGAAAACCACAGTGATATATATCATTTCACACCCTTCCGGGTGGCAAGCATCAAAAATAGCTTTGGTAGGATTTAGAACCATCTGAACCCTCATACACTGTAAGAGGGGATGTAAAATGATGTCATCTTGTGGAAACCAGTCTGGCAGCTCATCAAATGGTTAAACACAGAGGTTCCATATGCCTAAACAGTTCTAGATATGCATGAGGAGAAATGAAAGCACAAGTCCACATATAAACCTGTACATATATGTTTATAGCAGGATTATTCATAATAATGGTGGAAACAGTTCATTCGTCCTTCAGTGGATGAATGAATAAATTATATGTGGTATATCCACACAAGGTATTAATCAATCATAAAAAAGAATGATACTGATAATGTGCTACAAGAATGCACCTAAGAAACAATTCTAAGTGAAAACAAGAGTCACCAAGACTCCTTATTGTGATCCATATATATGTGATATCCACAATAGATATATCTGTAGGTTGCACTTCTCTGTGAATGTACTAAAATCTATCAAATTTGTACAGAGGGACCTTCTCTTTTAGAATGTTTGAATAGATGTACTGTCCCTATTCTTCATGCTGAACAAACAAAAACCCTTCATATTACTTACAAAACTAATATAAGACTGAAAGATAGAGAGAAGGCAGAACAGGCTAGGGACTTTGGGACTGAGGAATGACATTATGGTGAATTTTCTGGGTTTCCTTTTTTTCTCACACATATGCAAGACTTGGAACTGAAGATATTTTGGTATCTGAAAATTATCAATAGGCACAAATGACCCCTCCCCCCCCAAAAAAAAGGACAAAGGACCAGGAGCAATCTACTGAAAAGGCACATATTTTTTAAAATTTAGAAACTGTGGTCTATGCCAGCTATATACTACAGAAAATAACTTGACTTCATTCCCACCCTTTACAACAAAGGCCACGTGAGGAGTCTAGACTTCCACAACTTCATGAGGCAATAATTAAGTGCCCCCAACACCACACTGGGAAAGTGTCAGAGAAGGCCAAGAAGAAAGGCAACATTTTCATCCTCTACCAGTTGATAATGAGTCCTCGTGTATACCCCACACTTTCAGTGTTAGTGGAAATTACATAAGAAACCTGGAATTCTTTTATTTATTTATATTTTTTGGTATCAGGGATTGAACCCAGGGGCACTCAATCACTGAGGCACATCCCAGCCCTTTTTTTAAATTTTATTTAAGGTCAGGGTCTCACTGAGTTGCTTAGGGCCTCACTTAGTTGCTGAGGCTGGCTTTGAACTTGTAATTCTCCTGCCTCAGCCTCTCGAGCCACTGGGCTTACAGGCATGCACCACCAGACCCGACTAGGAAACCTGAAATTCTGTTCCCAACCAGCAGTAATGAGACACTCCTACCTTGTTAACTGGGATAGTGTTAAAGGAGGCCTAGTGGAGAGTTAAGACTTTCCCTATCATGCAATAACAATAAGTCACCCTACCACTGTATCAGTGGACATAAGAAGCCAGAACTCCTTCTTGCACCTAGCAGGCTGTCTTTCCCTTTGCAGGTATCAGTGGTGGTTTAATGGAAACCTGTATTCCTACCTTTACCTGGCAGTAATGAGGCAGCACCTTGCCCCTCTTCCTCACTCTTTTCCCTGCTGGAGCAGTGTTGTGAAACTATCAGCTAAGACATATTAAGACTCAGAGTCTCATAACATGAAAATATTCCATTTTTATTCAAAATCACTCAGTATACAAAGAATCAGGAAGATCTCAAACAAAGATCTTCCTTGAGCAATATGAACACAGTTGAAACAAACAAAAAAATCGAAAATATCAACAAAGAAATAGAAAATACAAAGAACAACCAAATGGAAATTTAGGACTGAATGTGTAATAACTGAATTAGAAAGTTCAATAGCTGGGCCCAGCAACACAGTAGAATGGGAATGGGGGTACAGAAGAAGCAGTAAACTTGAAGGTAATAAAATAGTAGAAATCAACCTGAACATCAGAGAGAAAACAGACCTAAAAACTATGAACAGCATCAGGGACCTGTGGAACTGTACTAAAAGATCTGACATTCTTATACTCTGAGTCCCAGAAAAAAAGAGAGGCTGGGTCTGAAAAAGTACTTGAAGAAATAATGGTTGAAAACTTCCCAAATTTTACAAGAAACCTAAAACTGTAGATTGAAGAACTGGGTGAAACCCAAACAGGAAAATCCCAAAAGAAATCAATAATAAGAAGCTTAAACGTTTTAGAAACTAAAGACAAAAACAAAAATCTTGACCAGGAAAGAAAGTATACCTATTCTAAGGAGGAAAACAATTGGAAAGTATACCTATTCTAAGGAGGAAAACAATTGGAATGATAGCAAATTTCTGATCAGAATCAGGGCACTAGAGAAGGGACATATTTTTCAAGTGCTGAAAGAAAAATGTCAACTCAGAATATAACTAGGAAAAGTATCCTTTGGGAAAAAACATTCTCAGATGAAAAAAAACTTAGAGAACTTGTTACCGGTAAAGTTTTACCCTGAAAGAATCATTGAAACAAGTAACAGAAAGGGAGTGATAAAGGGGTAGAGAGCATGATAAGAAAAACTGAAGGTAAATATATTATACTTTCTTCTCGGGAGTTTTCTTAATTATTTTTGACAGTGGAAGCAAAAAAATTATAACACAATCTGATATATTTCTAAATACATAGAGAGGAAATATTTATGACAACTATATTACAAACAGTGGGGAGGGCAAAGGGACATACATTAAGGTAGAGTTACTATACTCAAGTAAGTATACTGATAGACTGTGATAACTTGTAGAACCTAGAACCACCACTAAATAGTATTCAAAAAAGAATAATCAAAAAAAAGTGATAAATAAAAATAGAATTCTAGAAAATGTTTAAGTAACCCATACAAGTCAGAAAAAATAAAAAACAGAAAACAAAAAATAATAGCAGGTATATAAGCCATACTCTATCAATAATTGTATGAAATATAAGTGGTCTAAATAAAAGACAAAGGTTGGCAGAATGGGTTAAAAAGCATGACTTACCTATGTGTTACCTAAAAACTTCAAGTGTAATAGTATAATCTGGCAGAAAATAAGAGGATGGGAAAAGTTACATAATCAAAGGAAAGTTAGATTTGCCATATTAATACTAGAAAAGGTAGCTTTTAGTGCAAAGAAAATTACCAGAGACAGAGGGATTTTATACAAGGTTCAGTCCGTGAAGAAGACATAGCAGTCATAAGTGTATAGGCATCAAACCTCAGAACTGTAAAAGATGTGAAGCAGAAGCTGAAGAATAGACAAATCCACAGTTATAGCTGAAAACTATCCCCCCTCTCAAAAATTGAGAGAACTTAAGAGAAAATCAGCAAGTTTATAGAAGAATTCAACACGGTCAGCCATCAGGATCTACTCTACAATTATAAAGCTCTTCACCCAACAACACAATGATTCACATTCTTTTCAAGTGCCCACAGGACATATACCAAGATAGACAATTACCTAAGCTATAAAACACACCTCAACAAATTCATGAGCACTGAAATCATGCAATATGTTCTCTCTCCACAATGGAGTCAAACCTGAATTCATTAAGAAAATGGGAAAACCTCCCAACACATGATTCCTTTTATAAGACATTATTGAAATGACAGTTATAGAAAAGGAAAATTAGTGATTTCCTGGGACTAAGGAAGAGAAGAGGGGAGGGTGGTAGTAGATGCAGCTCACAATCAGGGCAACATGGGGGATCCTTGTGGTGTTGAAAATGTTCCATCTCTTAATCATATCAGTGTCTATAATTATCTCCAAGTGTTTAACTTAAAAACAGACCAGCAAATGTTACAAAAGTGTTTGCAGCAAAGGAATACTAAATTGATACTTTCTTTCTTTTATCTTCTGTACATAATCAGATAATTGACTTGAAAATAGGTCACTTTCTCACTTTAAAAAAAAACATTTTTCACCTATCATATTAACAAAGATCAAAGTTTGATATATTACTGTATTTGAGAGGGTACAAGGGTAGTGTGTTTCCCAGAATTAGAAATGACCATGCTCTTTGACTTAAAGTTTAACTTTTAACTATCTGTCCACATATCTGTTTTCACAAATAGGACATGATAGATGTTCAGTATTATTTACTGAAGCATTGACTTATAGCAAGATTGGAAATAACTTAAATATCCTTCCAGTAGGAAACTATTTATATTATTGTTCATCAATACAATGAACTTCTATGAAGCCATGAAAACAAAACAAAAAAACGATGAAGCTCTTTGTAGAAGGAATATTTTCAAGATATTTTAAGTACAAAAAGCAAGGCACAGAACATTGTATATCCATGCTTCATGTGTGTATACACACCCACATACACACACATTTAATTATATATTGCAGAGAATGTTGTTGGAAAAATACTTAAATTGTTTTCTGAGAGGGGGACTGAGTAGTGACAATGAGAGATAAGAAGATATTTTGGTATACCTTTTTCTACTTTTGAGTTTTTAATAATATATTATTGTCAAAAATAAATTTTTAAAAAATTGTAAGAGATTGAGGTGATCTTATAGTAATGGCATAAAAACAAATCTTTCATATGTTCAGCAGTTAGTAACTAATACTGATATTAAGACATGTTTAGTTCACATAGTATAAGAATTTATTTTTGTAATTCTCCATTGTATCAGGTTTTCAGATTTTATTGTTTAAAAGTATATGTAGTTTTCTCTAGTGGAAAGACACAGATTATTTTTAAGTTTTCTTATTCCCTAATTTTCTCCAGTGACCACAATTTCCTGGTTTCTTTGTATTACACAAGTCAAGGAAATATGATTCAATGCAATGACCCTGATATTAATGTGTGTTGTATATATAGTCAGGAGATAACATTTTAAAAGTTAATTTGTAGTTTTTAAAATGTAATTGAGGTATAGTTCTGCATTGTTGAATTTTTAATCTGGACTATGATAGGCTTTTAAAAACTAGGAAGCCAATTTTATGAGTAAATGTGACATGCCTATTTAATCATTCTATCAAATTGACGTTACTATTTTAACTTTTCCCAAATCATTTCCAGATTTGATTTTTACTCTCTGAACTTGGTTTCCCCCTTCAGTCTTTATAACTTACTATTAATACCTGGTTACCTAACAAAAGATGCATAGTGCACAGCAGTTAATTTATTTCTGAATTACTCCTAATTAGGAATCCTCATACTTAAGAAAAAAATACTAGACTGTCTGAACTGATCAGCTCTACCTGACACAGTGATACCTTGGTATCCATAGCAGATTGGTTCCAGAACCCCCTTTAGATACCAAAATCTGTGAATGCCCAAGTCCCTTACATAAAATAGCAGAGTGTTTACATAATGCACATCCTCTTGTGTACTTTATAACATCTCTAGATTAATTATAATACCTAATACAATGTAAATAGTTGTTGTACTATATTGTTTCGGTAATAATGACAAGAAGTCTACCTATTCAGTACAGACACAATTTTTTTCTGAATATTTTCAGTGCACAGTTGTTAAATCTGTATACATGAAAGCTGCACATACAGAAGACTGACTATAATTCTAGATTTAGTATTTGTGGTAACATGTAAGAGAGTTTGTTACCAATGTTTTGTAAAATGAGTGAATCATTTTCAGTGGTATTTTTAAATTGTATTTAGTTGGTTAATTTTATGTGCCTCATTGCTTCTAGGTAAATCTTACAAATCACTGTGGTTTTATGGGAGGACTACAAAAAAACAAAAGCACTGGACTGACCACTCCATATTTTGCTACCTCTACGGTAGAAGTAATATTTCATGTATCAACAAGAATGCCTTCTGATTCTGATGACTCTTTGACCAAAAAAGTAAGTACTGAGAAAAAAGTATGTTAGAGTTAAAATCTAGTAATAAAGAAAATATATAAAATATATAAGTAATACCAAGTGATCAAGCACTATTTCTCAGTGTGGTATTTCTATACCCAATGTGGTCTTCAAAAACAGAATTATTGTATAGTGTATTTTCCTTAAAGAACAATGATTCTTTAAGGATTTTGTGATCAAAAAGTATAATCCTCTTTTTAAAAATTTTTATGTATATTTGAAATTTACATGTTATGGGATACATATAGATAGTAAAATGATTACTATGGTTACTTTTTTTGTGATAGAAAAATGCAGCTTAAATCTATTATTAAACAAAAATCTCAAATACCATACAGTTTTATTAAACTACAGTCCTCCTGTTCATTAGACCTGAAGACTTGTTCATCTTACATATCCACTGTTTTGTATTCTTTAACCTATGTCTCCCCATTTCTTCCCCTTACCTGCTTTAGCCATGGTATTATTCTTTGTACACACACACATATATATTCCAACATACACACATTTTGTATTCCACATGAGATCATATTAAATGAGATCATACAATGTTTTTTGGCTTCTTTCACTTAGCTTAATGTCCTCAGGATCCTTCCATATTGCAGCAAAAAGCAGAATCTCTTTTTTTTTTAAGACTGAATAATTTTCATTACATATACATACTTACACAAACATAATTTTCTTTATTCATTCATCAGTGGACACAATACTTCCAAATCTTTGGACTGCAGATATATGAGATAGTTACTTTCATCCCAGAGGAGGTATTACTGGGCCATGTGGAGGTTCTATTTCTGACTTATTTAGGAACCTCCATACTATTTCCCACAATGGCTATAACAACCTGTATTCTCCTCAACAGTGTACAAGGGTTCCCTTTCCTCCATTTTCTCACCAACATTTATCATCTCTTATCTTTTTTATAATAGCCATTTTAACAAATCTCGTCGTTTTAATTTGTGTTTCCTGAAATTAGTGATGTTGACCACCTTTTCATATACCAGTAGGCTATTCTTCAGAAAAATATGTGTTCAGGTCCTTTGCCCATTTTTTAAGGGAGTTACTTCTTTTAGCACTATTGAGTTATGAGAGTTCATTATGAATTTTGGATATTAACCCCTTATCAGATATGTGGTTTGCAAAGTTTTTTTCTAGTCTGTACATTGCCTTTTTAGTTCATCAGTTGTTTCTTTTGCTGTGCAGAAGCCTTATAGTTTGACATAGTCCCATTTATTTATTTTTGCTTTTGTAGCCTAGACTTTTAGATGATTTCTTCTATTTGTTTTGTGATTTCAGTTCTTACATTTGAGTGGGGTTTTTTTTGTCCATTTTTAGCTGATTTTTGTGCATGGCATAAAATGAAGATCTGATTTCATTTTTTTGCATGGGGAAATCTAATTTTTCCTGCACCATTTTTTGAAGATTCTTCTTTCCCCTATTCTTGGCACCCTTTTCAAAAATTAGTTGACCATAAATTTGTATTTATTCCTGGACTCTCTTCTATTCCATAGGCCTGTCTTTCTGTTTTTATGTCAATACCCTCCTGTTTTGGTTACTGAAATATTATATATGATTTCTGGCTAGCTCCCATAGCACCTCATTATTTCCTAAATGGTTAGAACAAGTATGTCTTTTATAATGTTGGAGTACTTTAGACCTTAGAAGAAGTTCTCAGAAAGCTAAATCAATCTCTCTCTCTTACACACACACACACACACACCCCTTCTGATCTCCTTTCACTTTTCCTTTTTCTCCCCAAGGCAGGCTATGGACACTAGAATTTCTGTTTACCAAGGCACGTCCTTGAAACTAATCTTCCTTGACTTTTCTGTCTTGGACTCTGCCATAGGAAACATTTTAACTGCCTATCTAAGAGTAGATCATAAGACCTCCATTTCAGAAGCACTGTTGTCCCATACCCACAAGGAAATAATGATGCAAAAGAAGCCTAGAATAATTCAGACACACGCGCCTTGCTGGATTTTCCCATATAGTCCATTAACATTAGTTCATACTCTTTGTCCAATCACATTTCTATAATGCTTCAATCGTGCTTGTGCAATGAAATTTCCATAAATACCCAACAGGACAGGGTTTGAAGAGTTTCCAGATAGCTGAACACATGGCGCTTCCTGGAGGGTGGCATGCCTAAAGATGTCATGGAAACTCTGCACCCCTTCATAATTTCCCATATACTAAACCAGCAAGTATGTTTCTCTGAGTTCTGTGAATAATTCAAGCAAATTTATCAAACCAAAGAAGGAGGTTTGGGAACCCCAGTTTATAAACAGTCAGTTCAGAAGCACAGGTAGAATACCCTGGGGCTTGTGATTGGCATCTGAATAGGAGGTAGCCCTTTTGGAAACTGTGGGCTCAGATATTATCCCCAGGTAGAACTGGATTAGAGGACACCCACCAGGTGTCTGCTTTTGTAAAATTGCTCTCTTGGTTCTCGTACACACCTAGTGTTAGAAGCCATTATCATCCTGTGTTGAATGAGAGTATGGGAAAAAAGAATTTCAAGTCAGGGTTTTCAGTGTGCCATCAGAATTATTGTAGTTTATTAATTAATTTTAAATCATGGAGTATGATACCTCCAACTTTGTTTTTCATTCCCATTATTGCTTTGATTGTTTGGGGTTTCTTGTGGTTTCATACAAATTTAAGGATTGTTTTTCTATTTCTGTGAAGAATACCATTAGAATTTTGATAGGGATGGTATTAAATCTGTATATTGCTTTGGGTAGAATTGACATTTTAACAATATTCTTTCAATCCATGAACACAGGATATCTTTTCATTTATTTGTATCTTCAGTTTCTTTCATTGATGTTTTATGGTTCCCATTTTCCCATCATTCACCTCTTTGGTTAAATTTATTCCTCAGTATTTATTTGTGAGGTTTTTTTTTGGGGGGGGGGGTTGTTTTTTGTCTTATTATAATGGGATTATTTTCTTGGTTTATTAGGTCATTGTTACATATAAAAAATGCTGCTAATTTTTGTTTCTTCATTTTTTATTTCCTGCAACTTTAATGAATTCATTTATTAGTTCTACCTTTTTGTGGAATCTTTGGAGTTTTTCTCCATACACAGTCATGCACCTACAAACAGAGATAATTTTACTTTTTCCTTTTCAGTTTGGATTCCTTTGATTTCTTTTTTTTATCTGATTGCTCTTGGCTAGTTCTTTGACTTTTTTAGATTCCAAAAATAAGTAAGATCACATGGTATTTGTCTTTCTTGCCTGCCTTAATGCCCCTCAGATTCATTCATGTCGTTACAAATAACAGGATTTCATTCATTTGTAAGCTGAATAGCATTCCACTGTGTGTGTGTGTGTGTGTGTGTGTTTATATACACATGTGTGTGTGTGTGTATATATATCACATTTTCTTTATTCATCCATCCATCGATATACACTTAGATTGATTCTGTATTTTGGTTATTGTGAACAATGGTTCAGTAAACAGGGGTGCATACATCTCTTTGACATAATGATTTTACTTTACTTTGAATCAACCTGCCTCAACCTCCCAAGTAACTAGACTACAGGTGTGCACCACCATGCCCTGCTTATACTGTTTGTTTGTTTGTTCGTTCATTCATTCATTCATGATACTGGGGATTTAAACCAATCTCTTTACCATTGAGCTATATCCCAGTCCTTTTTATTTTATTTCTTTTAATTCTAACACAGGGTCTCACTGAGTTGTCAAGTCTGGCCTCAAACTTACAATCCTCCTATCTTAGCCTCCTGAGTCACTAGGTGTGTGCCACTGCACTGACTCATTCTAAACCAATTTTTAAAAACATTTTTAGTTCATTGGCTTCAGGTAAATTCATAGTGCATTGCAATCACCACTATTACCCCTTTATATAACTTTCATTTCCATTTGGTTCAAAATATTTTTTAAAATTTTCCCAATAGTGCTATTAATGGATTATATGGTTTTATTTTTAGTTTTTTGAAGAACTTTAATACTGTTTTCAATAATGGCTGTATTGGTTCACATTCCCACCAACTATTTTTACCAGGGCTCTCTTTTGTCCATATCCCTACCAATTAATTGTACACTAGATTGTAAACCTAACAGCATGATGTTTTCAAGGTTTTATCCATGTCATATCATGTGTAAGAATTACTTTCCTTTATATGGCAAAATAATAATCCATTGTGTGCATATACCACACTTTGTTTATCTATTTGATGATGGACCTGGGTTGTTTCCACCTTTTAGCTATTGTGAATAATATTGCAGTGAACATTAGCATACCCCAGTTTATAAACAGTCTCTTATCTGTTTGAATCCTTATTTTCAGTTCCTTTGGCTATACACCAAGGAATAAAATTGCTGAGTCATATATAAATATATGTTTACCTTGCTGAATAATTGAAACTGTTTTCCATAGCAGCTGTACTATTTTATATCCCTGTCAGCCATGCACCCATGCACAAGGGTTCCAATTTTTCCACATTTTTGCCAGCACTTCTTATATTTCACTTTTTTAAAAAATTGCTCTGTTATCTCATTGTGGCTTTTATTTGCATATCCCAATGACTAATGATGTTGAGCATCTTTTCATTGCTTATGACCATTTGTGTACCTTCGTTGGTGAAATATCTAGTCCTTTACCCACTTCTTTTTTTTTTTTAAAGATGTCTTGGAAAACTTTTTGTACATATTTTTTTAATTATTTTTTTATTTTTACAGACTGCATTTTCAATTCACCTTTTACCCATTTTAATAGGTTATTTGTATTTTTTGTTGTTGCTGTTGCATTGAAGGAATTCTTTATTCTAGATATTAATCCTTTGTCAGATATATGATTTACCAGTATTTTCTCTCATTTTGTGGGTTGTCTTTTCATTTAGTTGGTAGTGTCCTTTGATGCACACAAGTGTTAATTTTAATGGAATCCAATTTCATTTTTCTTTTCTTGCCTCTGCTTTTGGTTTCAATCCAAGAAATATTTGCCAAATCCAGTCTCATGAAGATTTTTCCTTCAGTTTTCTTCTAAGAGTTTTATAGTTTTAGCTCTTAACATTCAGTTCTTGGACCCGTTTAAACTAATTTTGTAGATGGCATGAGATATAAATCCAACTTCATTCTTTTGCATGTGAATACCCAGTTTTCCCATCACCATTTGTTGAAAAACTCTTGTAATCAAATCTGTTCTAAACATCTATCCTTATGACAGTTCCCATACTGTTTCAATTACTATAGCATTGTAGTAAGTTTTGAAATCAGGAAATATGAGTCCTCCAACTTTATTGTGTTTCAGAATTGTTTTGGCCTTCAAGGTCTCTTGAATTTCTATATAAAAATTTTAGGATAGGTTTCTCCCTTTCAAAGCACTGTTGAGATTTTGATGAGGATTACATTGAATCTGTGGTATCACTTTAGGTAGTTTTAAAGTCTTCCAATCCATGAACACATGGAATAAATGCCTTTCATTTATGTCACCTTAAATTCTTTCAGAAATGCTTTACAATTTTCAGTGTAAGTTTTTTGCCTACTCGATTAAATATCTCTAAGAATTCTATTCTTTTTCATGCTACGTAAATAGAGTTTTCATAATTTCTTTTGCATGTTGTTACCATTAGCATATACAAATCTAACCAATTTTTGTGTGTTGATTTGTATCTTGCGTCTTTGTTGAATTTATGTATTAGGTCTAATAGTTTTTTTGTGGACTCAGGTTTTTCTACAGGTGAGATCATGTTTTTTTATGTTTCTGTGAAGGAACAGAGTTTATAGTTTCTTAGCTTGCCATTTTGCTGACATCATACCCTAGAAAAAGTTTTGTTTTAATTCTAAATTTAAAATTATCTGATAATATACCAGATGAAAAAGTTAATATTTTCCAATTATTTAGTAAAGAGAGGAACTCAGATTATAACATGGCATAATATTTCATGCATTTAAGAAGCCAGAAGCATTCTAACTTTTCAGAATATAAGTATGTGTATTATTTTAGCTGTTAAAATAATAATTATACCTGTTTATTAGTGAAGAAAATTACCTAACCTGGATAAGCTTTTTTGCTTAAAAGATTTGTTTGTTTTAAAGCTCCCTAGAAAGAGAATATTTAGCAGATCTCAAAATTCTGTTATAACTACTCTGAATCTTCTTTTCATAGATATCAAAATAACTAGTCTGAATTTTCTTTTCATAGATATCAAAACAACTTGTAACATTGGTTTCTATGTATACTGATTTTCCCTTTTCTCTTATTCCTGCTCTTAATCTGCTCCTCAGAATTCTAGTAAGATTTTTCTCCATAGCAGGATTATATTTTAGTTCTCTTTACTATCACTTCCTTTTTAATAGATTAAACATTTAAACTTTTTTTATAAAAAATTTTTTTAGTTGTAAATGGACACAATATCTTTATTTTATTTGCTTATGTGATGTTGAGGATCAAACCCAGTGCCTCACACATACTAGGCAAGTACTTTACCACTGAGCCACAACCCTAGCCCTAAACATTTAAACTTAAACATAGAATCCAGTTACCTTATACCAGTTTCTTCTTAATAAAAAATCACTTTCTGTATTGGTATTTTTTCTCCTGAATTTAATAAATTCTACATTAGTGGTAATAAGTTGGGGCCTAGAACATGTGTCCTATTATAAATGAACAATTGAGTATCATTAGGTTGTCCCCCCTGTCCTTTGCACATACATCTTCAGGTGTGTTAATCCATTCAGTAGACACATTAATGAGCACTGGTTGAAGTGTAATATTGGAGGAAGTAAGGCTTGTTGACCTCAGCATGGAGTTTAATACCTCTAATTAAATTAGATAGTCGACAGTCAGTATAAAGAAATTGCCATGCCTCTGGCAAGCTAGAATTATTTATGACTCTGGTTCTTTGTTTTAAACTTGGTAGGAGAAAATCATTTGTATCCATTTTGTAGAAACCAATTTTAATTCCGACTTTTTATTTAAAATATTATATGGTGTTTTGTAAATTTTTTTAGCATTTTATTTTCTTGGAATGAGAAGTAAATTTCCTTAGACCTATTTAAGTGTAGCATTTTTATTTTTTTTTTTAGTATGTGAAGAAAAAGTGTTTCAAGGCTCAAGCCAGTAGAGTAGAATATTTGTAACATAGACTGTACTTTTGAACAAATTAACCATTCATTCTAGTAGTCTCTCCTAGAAATATACCACCATATCAAAAATCCTGATATAACCCCAGTCCAAGCCATCTGTCCTATAAATTATCTCTACCTGAGGAAGATTGATGGAAAATGGTTAAAAATAATTTCCACTTGACTGAGTGTATTCACCCCTAAAAATCAAAAGTGCTGCAAGCATTGGTATAAAGTGTTCACAGGAGCCTCTCTCATTTCCTCTATCTCCTTGTTCTAGCCACTTGCTGATACTCTGCTTCTAAGGTAGCTGAATCATCCTTTTAGAAGTTTGATGAAGATCAAGTTGAGATAATTGTAGCATGCTTAGTTGGACACTCTAGTCTATCTTTCATTTCCTGGACCCCCCAAAAGAGGGGAAAGAAGCACTTTATTTAAGTCGGTTTCATCTGAAATACTATTAGTGTAATGGACAACATTTCATTTCTGTCTTGAAATTTGGTCACAATAGTTCCATAAATAAATGAACCTTGAGTCCTGATTGGTTCAATTTTAATTTTAAATCTGTTTTTAAATTTTATGTAAAATCAAAAATAAGATACTTTTCAAAGAATTATGTGCTAAACATAATCTGGAAAGTGAATTTTTGAAAAGCAATTTAAGTACTAATAAATTTTTAAATTATTTTAGTCTCAGCAAGGTTAACATTATAATTAATAATAGCTATGAAATCATACTCATAGTTTCACTCCCAAATATAGCAATTAACCTTATATAATTCCATTTTAATACAAGACCCTAACCATAACCCAAATTTATACAAAGATAAGGGACAGAAAAATACAGTGTTTCAGTGCAAATTTATCTCCCCAGTGTGAATGGTATAATTTGAATAGGATAGCAACTGCTTCTCATTGCATGTAGAATAAAATTATAATTTCTCACTGTGGCCTTTAGTGTTCTTCATGATTTAACCACTTGTCTAACTCTCTGATCTCCTTTTCTGTCACTTTCTTATTCAGTCTGTCCTCACTTTCATTCTAGCATTCCAACATATCAAACTCCTTTACCTATCAGAGACTATATACACTCAGCTGTTCTTAGTTTGAATTTTTTTTTTTTTTCCTTGCAGGCTTCCTCCATTCTCACTGTTCCTTTTTCAAACTTAGATGAAAGACCATCCCAGACCACTCTGGGATGAAAAGAAGCCTCCTTCTGAGGAACACTGTCACATTACCTTACATTATTTTATTTTTAGCAGTTACCATCATGTAAGATTATTCTATTTGTTTATTTTTGTGCATATTTATCTGGCTCTTCCCACTGCACTATCAAGGTCATGAGGACAAGGGCTCTGTTTTTTTTACTGCTGTATCACCGGCATCTAAAACCAGGCCTATTGGTGTTTAATAAATATTTCAAATCAAAAGAACTATAGACACCTTTATTGTCATCCAAGTGTCACATTTAGATAAAAGCCATAATTGCAGATAATTCTGTTTTATACTATCTACCATGTAGTTATAGAAGAAAATTGCCAAGATAAGTATTGTTATAATATCTTTTTAATAGCCAGTAACAGTTATTGGATGCCCACCCCACTATTAAGACATAGTACTAGATGTGCCTGTTGCTTTCAAAAAGTTTTTCTTAGTTTTTAAAAATGAATGATCCAGACAACAAATGAATACATGAAAATACGTGACAACAAAAATGTATGTGAGAGGATGTTCTTTCAAATAATGGAGGGGTAAGGGAGAGTATGCTTTGCTAAGTGTGAGTGTCCAGGAGGAGGCTGAAATAATGGGGAAATGGGACAGTGAGAATACTGTTCATTTTCTACATCTATAGCAGTTATTCTGAAGTAACTGCCTAACCTAATTAGCCTTTGTGTGTTCTTCAGCTTTTTGTTCAAGTGCCATTATCGATAATAGAAAAGTATATGGTAGAGTATTATGTGTATTTTTAATTATTCATTTTTTAATATTTAATTATTTTGCTTCATTTCCTCCATTGAACCTAAAGCTTTGAGAGCAGAGACCATGTCTAGTTTTCCTCATTGCATTTGCAAAAGCTAGCACAGCATAGTCAACTCTTAGTTAATACTTGCTAATGAATGAAGATGATAGATTGGAAGGAGTGAGGGAGTAAGAGAGAAGACCTTTTAAGATCTCATGAACTAGTTCAGGTATGTAGGAGGATTAGCATCTGCTTTAGGACAACAGTAGAGGAAATAGGAAGGAAAGTGCAAAGAAAATACATTTTTTAAAAATGAAGAACTTGGGCTGGGGAGATAGCTCAGTTGGTAGAGTGCCTACCTCACAAGCACAAGGCCCTGGGTTCAATCCCAGTTTGTTTAAAGGGATATAAACATTGAGTCTGTAGCAATGGCAAGCATCTGATTTTCACAAAAGGGTACAGAGCAGGCTACAGAGTACAGAAATTACAACATTCATGAGCTCCATGTCAGTGCCTGGCAAAATAGGATTATTAAACAGATGGTTTGTGAGCACTTAGTTAATGAAATAGTGATCACTAGGAGCCACCATAAGTTCGCCATAACAAATCACATCAAAATAACTTAATTTGTTTTAACAGGATTACTAGATCAGGAACAACCATAGACTATATAAAGCATTTAAGTTTTTTGTTATGGACAAGTTGAAGAAATGTGGTCTTAATAGTAGTTTGGTAAGTATGTTCATGACTGACAGTATAATTATGTTCAGAACACATAAATTATTTAACAAGTAGCAATAATAGGATATTAGTTAAAATTATGGGTTCTGGAACCAGCCTGCCTGAGTTCAAATCCAGGTTCTCCCATTACCAATTGTTTGACTTTAGGCAAGCTCCGTCATCTTTTAAGTTGCAATTCCTCACCTATAAAAATAGGGATGATACTAATTATACATACCTGTAGGCATTGTAGTGAAAATTAAATGAATTATTACAAATCACATAGAACAGTGAACACTTAACAAATAATAACCACATGATAAATAACCCTTAATAAATATAGAAATATTTTTTAACCAGGAGCGAAATCTAATGACTGACTATTAAGGCTCTTATCCAGACCTGTCCCATTTGACATTTTTCTTCAAAACCTAAATGAAGACACAAGAATTTGAATTTAAAGATAACCTAAATATGGAAAAGAGAGAGCCGATACACACTGAGTAGCAAAATCAGGCTAACAGTAGACATTGCTTAAAGATAAATCTGAACTTGGCAAGATAAAATTTAATAAAGAATAAATGTGAATCCTTCCTAGTTTTGGCAGTCATTTGTACTTGCTTTAAAAAACTTTGTAAGAAAAAGACTTATGGATTTGAATTAACTAGAATTTGATTTAAGCACTGTTATAAAGATGCAAAAAATAATAATTTAGTGACCAGAACAATAAACAATCCCAAAATTGATTTGCTATATTGGAGCATATATTGATATTGTATTCTATTCCAGATGATAGTTTAATAGAAACATCAATAAACTGAGGCAATATGCACAGTAGTAAACATTTTGTAAACTCTAAGAAGAGGAATGAGGGGCACAATAAACTGGAAAAGAAAATTGAGATATTAACCTTCAAATATCTAAAAAGATATATAAAATACAAACTGGGTTTATTTGGTAAGGCTCATTTGGAAGAAATAGCTTCAGGAGGGCAGATTTGAGCTTAAATAAGCATTTGAGCACAGGCAAGGTATCTACTCAGAGGTATTGCAGTGGGTTCCTACATTGGGTAGGAAATCATACCTTTAAGATTTCTTCCAGTATTAACATTCCACAATGTATCAAGGACTTCAATTTTATATATGTTGAACTTCATTTTGCTGCTTTATCTTCATAAATTAATAATGATAATCTGTAGCCTGTGTTATATACCATGGTTTCAATCAGCTCTTTCATTGCTATGACTAAAGGACCTGACAAGAACAATTAGAGGAAGAAAAGTTTATTTGGGGACTCATGGTTTCAGAGGTCTCAGTCCATAGAAGGCCCACTCTCCGTTCCTTGAGGCCCAAGGTGAGACAGAACATCATGGCAGAAGAGTGTGATGGAAGAAAAGTGGCTCGGGACGTTGCACCAAGAAGTACAGAGAAAGCGCACTCCGTTCAACAAAGAGATATGTACCCTAAAGGCACAGCCACAGGGACATACCTCTTCCAGTCACATCCTACCTGCCTAGCGTCACCATCCAGTTAATCCCTGTCTGTGGATTAATTCCTTTATTAGGTTTAGGCTCTCATAACCCAATCATTTCACCTCTATAAACTTCTTGCATTGCCTCACACATGAGCTTCTGGGGGACACCTCATATCTAAACCATAACAACCATGAATTCCAAATAGCTTCAACAGCAGTCGAAGTAAATTTGGAAGAGTGATTTGGTTGCCAGTCATGTGAAGTCAAGGACTTCAATTTTATATATGTTGAATTTCATTTTACTGCTTTATCTTCATAAATTAATAATGATAATCTGTAGCCTGTGTTATATACCATGGTTTCAATCAGCTCTTTCATTGCTATGACTAAAGAACCTGACAAGAACAATTAGAGGAAGAAAAGTTTATTTGGGGACTCATGGTTTCAGAGGTCTCAGTCCATGTTTCCCGTGTACAGAAGTTTTGTACTGTATTTCAGAAATGAATTAACATCTTGGTCCAAAAATATGTAGCTGGGAATTTCTTTTAGAATTTTGAGAATGTAGGGAAACCTGCTGAGTATACATGAGACAGTCTTTTAAGACCAAAAGAGATAAGAAATATGTGTAAAATCATATGCAAAGTATGTCAAATATGCATATATCTGAAATTTCTATTAACTTTTAATTATTGAAAATTCATACTTCCAGTGGTCTTTCAAAAATTCCCAGGATACTTACTGGTGATTGGCAATTCCTCAGTTTAATTGTTGTACCGCAGATTTTTTAAAAATTTTTAATTTGTTCTAATAAATTATACATGACAGAATACATTTTGACACATTGTACACAAATAGAGCACAAATTCTCATTCCTCTAGCTGTACATGGTGCAGAGTCACACCAGTAGTATAATCATACATGTATATAGAGTAATAATATGTCTCATTCTACTGTCCTTCCCATCCCCACCACCCCACCCTTCCCTTCACTCCCCTCTACAAAATTCAAAGTTCCTTTATTCTTCCCTAACCTACCCACCAGCACTGTGGATCAGCATCCACCTATCAGAGAAAAGCACCTGGCCTTTGGTTTTGGGAATTGGTTTATTTCACTTAGCATGATATTCTCTAGTTCCATCCATTTAGCTGCAGATGCCATAATTTCATTCTTCTTTAAGGCTGAGTAATATTCCAGAGTGTGTGTGTGTGTGTGTTCCACATTTTCTTTATCCATTCATCTGTTGAAAAGCATTTAGGTTGGTTCTATAGTCTAGCTATTGTGAATTGAGCTGCTGTAAACATTCCTGTGGCTGCGTCACTGTAGTATACTGATTTTAATTGAGTATAAACCCAGAAGTGGGACAGCTGGGTCAAATGGCGGTTCCATTCCAAGTTTTCTTAGGAACCTCCATACTGCTTTCCAGTTGCACCAATCTGCAGTTCCACCAACAATGTATGAGTTTATCTTTTTCCCCACAACCTCGTGCCAACACTTATTATCACTTGTATTCTTGATAATTGCTATTCTGACTGGAATGAGATGAAATCTTAGAGTAGTTTTGATTTGCATTTCTCTAATTGCTAGAGCTGATGAACATTTTTTCATGTTTGTTGATCGATTGTATTTCTTCTTCTGTGAAGTGTCTGTTCAGTTCCTTAGCCCATTTATTGATTGGGTTATTTGTTTCTTTTTTGGTGTTAAATTTTTTGAGTTATTTATATATCCTGGAGATTAATGCTCTATCTGAGGTGCATGTGGTAAAGATTTTTCTTCCCATTCTGTAAGCTCTTTCTTCATGTTATTGATTGTTTCCTGTGCTGAGAAGAAGCTTTTTAGTTTGAATCCATCCCATTTATTGATTCTTAATTTTACTTCTTGCACTTTAGGAGTCTTGTTAAGGCAGTTGGTTCCTAAGCTGACATGATGAACATTTAGGCCTACTTTTTTTTCTATTAGGTGCAGAGTCACTGTTCTAGTGCCTGAGTCTTTGATCTGCTTTGAGTTGATTTTTGTACAGGATGAGAGATAGAGGTTTAATTTCATTTTGTTACATATGGATTTCCAGTTTTCCCAGTACCATTTGTTGAATAGGCTATCTTTTCTCCAATGTATGTATGGCACCTTTGTCTAGTATGAAATAACTGTATTTATGTGGGTTTGTCTATGCGTATTCTCTTTAGTTGTATAGCAGATTTTAAAGACATTAAAAAGTGGTCTCATGACAGACCAAAATAATTACTTTTTTAGCATTTGAATGTAAATAATAAGGATTTTTGTGAAGTTTTCCCTTAAAATGTTTGAACATGTTTAGAATGACTTTTTTATGCACATGGTTCTGTGCCAAAAATCTTTATTACAACATCTTGGCAAAATTATGTGTCCTTTTCCATTGAACTTCTGTAACAGACTTAACACTGTGTGGAAGATATTTCAAGACAAACTGTGGCTATAATATAAAAGTACAATTGCCCCTTTCTCTTGTTTCTTTAGATAAGTGGCACTAGAAATTATAGATAGTTTTGGCAAGGGTTCAAGGGTTAATGTAGCAGATAAATAAAAGGAATTTTCTGTAAATTGAGACCTGCATTATTTCAGTTGTCTTGTCTTTCCTAACCTAACTCATTTAATTTTAAAAAGTAAATACTTAAATTCTTCCTGACAGTGTGCTCAGCTTTTACTATCGTTTATTACTTCAATTATACTTGATATCACTTAGAACAATCTGCCATTTGGAAATCTCAGTATAGCCTGGAGCTTAGTATTAGATCTGGCTGCTATTGTAACATGTACAGCATATGACATTAATGTATCAAAATTAGATTGGATCATCCCTCCTGGTTAAATTTATTTCACATTTCTTTTGTATTCAGTTAACATAAACCTATTAGGGAAGCTGACACATGGGGATGGCTGTATAGGAAGGATATTTTTAAAGTATTTTGATTAAAAAATGAAGTTATAGAGCCATGGCTTTTCTGAGTTGTGTAATCTTTTTTTTTTCTTTTAAAAAATGTCATAAAGTCCACATCCCACATTTATATCATTCCAATTATGTTATACACAGGCATAAGGAAGTTAACTACAAGGTTAAGGAGTTAAGAGTTTTAAGTCACACGTTTTTTGTGGGCTTTGTTTGTTTGTTTGCTTACCCTATGCCCTTAATCAAAAATAAATTGCATATTTTAAAAATAGAAATTTCTTGTATATTAGCATAGATATTGATGACACCTATCCCTATTTTTGTCTTCAGACTTTCCCACCTTCAGTGTGTCCAGGTATCTCAGTAAACTGAAAATGAACTCAAATGTTCTCAGTGGCAGAATCAATAAATACACTAGAATAATAAAATTTACATTTATACCATAATCACCAAGGAGAAAATTCAAGAATCATAGGCATTAAGTTAATTTTTAATAACTTGTAAGAAATCCAGCTTTGGATGCTTTACTTTGATGCAGTTTTAATTATAACATTAACTCAGATTGTCAGAAACACCTTTGTAAGCCCTACAGATATCCTAATAACATTTTAAAGGTCTAATAACGCTCAAGGTAGTTTTGTAAGCAAAGAAAACCTGGAAATTTGTTAAACCACACTTTCCGTTACTCAATAAGTGATCATACAATTTATGAATTATCTATTTCTTTTATTTCTCTTCCTTTTGCCTCCTTCACGCCACTTCACTGCACATTAGCACCTCCAGAGAGTGGTCAGAAAAAGAAGAATCTTATAAACAACCTTTCTAAAAGTTTGGTAGCAGAAAATTGCTAATTAAGAAGAATGGGCTAGGGCTGGGGTTGTGGCTCAGTGGTAGCATGCTTGCCTAACACATGTGAGGCCCTGGGTTCGATGCTCAGCACCACATAAAAATAAAATGAAGGTATTATGTCTACCTACAAATAAAAAACATATTTTAAAAAATAAACTGCAGGATTAAAAAAAGAAGAAGAAGAATGGGCTCTATGTGAATCTTTTTAAGTTCTCTCTGCTTCTCATTGACTATGGACAGTTGAGTTTGTCTTATCTTCTGCAGTGTCTCTTACTGTCTTTAAATGTGTTTCATGTGTTGTGAAAATGACCAAATGAAATTTAAGCATTTTTATTATTTACATTTTCCCCTTTTTATAGTATGTTGTTGTCACTAACTATATGACTATACTCACAGAGCTTTTTATAAGGCACTGTAAATTATTTTCTTGGTTTTCCAGTTGAGACATTTAGGAAATGATGAAGTGCACATCGTTTGGTCAGAGCATACCAGGGACTACAGGAGAGGAATTATTCCTACAGAATTTGGTGATGTTCTTATTATAATATATCCAATGAAAAATCACATGTTCAGTATCCAAATAATGAAAAAACCAGAGGTAAGAACTCGTTGTTCCCAATTTCAGTGATAGATTTTGAGTTTCTATATGTGTTTATGAATTCTTTCCATCTTACAGAAAAAAAAATTAGATCAGGCATTAGGCTGTGAAAATGGGGGAAATGCAACCTAGACTCTGGTAGCAGAGTAGATATCTTAAACCTAGTACAGAAGAAAATAAAACAGGATAAATAGCAAGAAACTGCTCAAATGGGAGATGGCTCAATAGTGCTAGGGTGAAAGTTCCTTTATAATAATCTCATTAAAGGACCTATCTTTCATTAAAAGAATGATCGTGCCAGGCACAGTGGTACACGCCTATAATCCCAGTGACTTGGGAGGCCAAGGCAGGAGGATGGTGAGTTCAAAGTCGGCCTCAGCTACTTATCAAGGCCCTGAGCAACTTAGCAAGACCCTGTCTCTAAATAAAATGTGGCTCAGTGGTTAAGTGCCTTTGGGTTCAATACCCCATACCCCCCCAAAAATGATCTTTCCCTAAAAGACTCAGTAAGAAGTAAACCCTCCCTTTAGAATAAGAATATATGATTCCTTTATTTTTAGTTTTATATACTTATTAAAATTATGTGATTATTTAGTCATGTTCACTGAGGACAGTACAAATTTAAAAATAAATAAAATAAAAATAAAGAGCCTAGTTCTGTAACCTTTCCTATAGTTGGATATCTTGTATTATAGCATAGTGTTAAAGCAGCTAGTACAAAAGTATTTCAAGATCATAAAAGTTTGCTGATATTCTATTGCATTCCTTTTTTTTTTTTTTAAGCTGAATTCTTTCAGTAGAAAACTTATTCTTCGATAATTGATCAAGAATCTTCAGAATTCCTTGAATTGGGTTGAGGTTTTCATGTGTGAATTTTACTGATGGCCAGGTTTTTTAAGATTTATCTAAACCAGAGGTCAACATATCATGGCCCATAGCCTAGCCTGATTTGGTACAGCCCACAAGCTAAAAATGATTTTTTACACTTTTACATTTTTCTTTTTAAAAATTTTTTGAAGAATAAAACAGTTTGTGGCCACAAAGCCTAAAATGCTCACTATGCCTTCCACAGCTTATTTCCTTGCCTTCAGCTACCATTTGTGCCAGTGATACTCATAAAATAATGTGTATTGGTAGAAGGGCAGTGCTGGGGATTGAACTCAGCTAGGCAAGCACTCTACCACTAAGCTGTACCCCCAACCCTAAATAGAATTTTTGAAATTGTCATTTCCCAATAAAAATGGCATTTAGTTTCAAAACATTTTTTTTTTCTCATATACCAAGTAAGGTATTTTAGGTTCTGTAATAAAACCAGTCTCTCACAAAAGTATAAAAAACTTCCTGCCTATAAAGATACATATCTTTTCTGTGTTTGCTCAGTGAGGAAAAAGGAATTTACTTCTAGCATTGGCTTTCTATATATAATTAAAACTTCAAAACTTTGCAGATTGGCAGAATTCTAAATTATTTAGTTGGTTACATGAAACACATAGCTCTTTTACATAGACACCCTGTGGAACTTTGGCATTTTTTGTTTATGGTCTAGGATGAGTGATCTAGCCTGGAAAATAATTTAATTATTGAACAGATTTTTTACTCAAGGAAGAACTAAAGAAGCAGAAACACTTTTGAATGCAAAATGTTCTTGATTGCTCTTGTCTGTAGTCTTTCTGCAATTTAAATGTAAAATATAAAATTGTTTTCACTTCTCTATTAGGTTCCCTTCTTTGGTCCACTTTTTGATGGTGCTATTGTGAATGGGAAGGTTCTACCTATTATGGTTCGGGCAACAGCTATAAATGCAAGCCGTGCTCTGAAATCACTGATTCCATTGTATCAAAACTTGTATCCTTTTTTAACAGTATGGTTTCTACCATAATTTATGTCTGCTTTCCAAGGTAAGTATTTGTGTGTGAAGACTTTTGAGTTAGTTTCTGTTCATTGATAAACAAATCATGGAGTTCCTCCGCAGTGATTGAGTAGTTGTGATATTTGAATGATGTATTTTCTTTTATATACTTTTAATCAGTACTAACCTTTTAGTTAATTAATTAGAGTACCATTATTTGTGGGCATTCTGCTGCTCTGAAGGTGTAGAAATAAAAGTCATTGCAAAGAACTCAGTCTTGGGGAAACATACTGTTTTCAACATACATGCTCTAAAAGATGTAAATGCAATATGTATACTAACAAGGGGCCTCTCACTCAGCTGGAGGGGATGGTGTTATCAGGAAACACTTCTGACGAACGTGAGGATTAAACCAATCTTCAAGGACAAATAAGAGTTAATCAGATTGATGAGATTAAGAGCTTTCCTAATAGGACAACATAAACAGAGACGTGGAAGTATGAGAGGACATGCTGTAATTAAGAATATAGTTTCTGGAGCCAGATTATACTCAAATGTTGGTTTTTCTTAACTGTTTCCTTTAACGTCTCTGAGCCTCAATTTACTTATCTTTAAAATAAGAATAATTGTAATAGCGCCTGGTGTTATGAGAACTAGTAATGACTCATTATATGTAAGGGTCTTAAAATAGTGCCAGGAGTATACTGTGTACAAGGTTTTAAATTATTTTCTGATGGATCTTTTCTAAAATGAATTTGAGTTTTCCACACAGTTTTTCAATATGATTAACACTATTTCATTATTACTGTTCTTTTATACAACAAACTATAAATGTTAGGATTTAAAAGGAAAGCTTTTGAAAATGTTTCCTTTCACAGGAAATATATTTATAACTTGGAAATCTGCCACATATTTTTTTTCTTTTGATGAAAATCTACTTAAGAACGCTTATTCTACATAATTTCTCATGCATGTGACACTGAAATAAAATTACAAATGGATCATTATATGTTACATTGATAAAGCTTAATGATGTTTATATAGCATTTTTTATTTGTAACATATCTTTACTTACTTTAAATTGAAAACACAGAATTAAAGTTGTCATCTTAGGAAATGATAATTCAGGAGACTTGCATTGTTAAAAATATAATTTGGAGTGTGTGCCTATAGTCCCAGCTGCTTGGAAAGTTGCTTGAGCCCACAAGTTTGAGACCAGCCGGGGATACGTAGCACAATCCCATCTCAAAAAATGACACTGGGAGAAATCCACTAAATGGAGATCTACAAATTGAAAAAAAATTTTTTTTTACATAGTATTTTTAAATCAGTGCTTTATAAATAAACATAAAGGTGAAATTTAAGGCTGGGGCTGTAGCTCAGTTGCAGAGCACTTGCCTAACACATGTGAAGCACTGGGTTCAATCCTTAGCACCACATGAGAATAAATAAAATGAAGGCATTCTGCCCATCTACAACAACAACAAAAATTTTTTAAGAAGGTGAAATTTACTGTGGTGTATTCATATACATACTTGGGATAATTTGGCCAGTTTCATTCCTCCCATTTCCTGTCCCTCCTCCCTCCCCCTCAAACCCCTTCCTGTATTCCAGTGATCTCCCTTCCATTTTCATGGGATTCCCTTCCCTTTTTTTTCACTTCTTCTTATTTTGGCCTTTTGCTCCAGCTTCCACATATGAGAGAAAACATTTGACCTGTGATTTTTCTGAGTCTGGCTTACTTCACTAAGCATGATGTTCTCCATTTCCATCCATTTATCAGCAAATGCCATTATTTCATTTTTCTTTACAGCTGAGTAAAACTATTGTGTATATGTGTGTGTACCACATTTTTTTTTTTATCCATTCATCTGTTGATAGGTATCTGGGCTGGTTCCATAACTTGGATATTGTGAATTACACTGATGTGGCTATCTAACTGTAGTATGCTGATTTTCATTCTTTTGGGTAAATACCAAGGAATGGAATAGTTGGGTCATAAGGTGGTTCCATTCCTAGTTTTTTGAGGAATCTTTATACTTATAGTCCCACCAATAATTTGAGTGTACCTTTCTCCCCATGTTCCTTGCTAGCATTTTTCTTGATAATTGGCATTCTGATTGGAGCAAAATGAAATCTCAGCTGTGTAGGGTTTTTTTTTGTTTTTTTTCTTTTTTTTGTGGTGGTGCTGGGGATTGAACCCCAGGGCCTTGTGCTTGCAAGGCAAGCACTCTACCAACTGAGCTATATCCCCAGCCCTCAGTGTAGTTTTGATTTCCTTTTTTCTGATTGCTAGAGGTGTTGAAAATTTTTTCATATATTTGTCAACCATTTATGTGTATTTCTTTTGAGAAATATCTGTTTAGTTCTTCTGCCCATGTATGAATTGGGTTATTTATGTTAGGTTTTTGAGTTCTTTACATATTCTAGATATTAATCCCTTATCTGAGAAGTGGGTGGCAAAGATCTTCTCCCCTTCTGTAGGTTCTCTCTTCATACTCTCATTTCCTTTGCTGTACAGAGTTTTTTTATTTGATGCCATCCCACCTATTGGTTCTTGGTTTTATTTCTTATGCTTTAGGAGTCTTGTTAAGGAAGGCAGTGCCTATGCCAAATGTTGGAATGTTGAGCCTACATTTTCTTCTCGCAGTTGCTGATTTCTGATCCAGTTCCTAGGTCTTTGATCCACTTGGAATTGACTTGTGCAGGGTGAGAGAAAGGATTTCGTGTCATTCTTATATATTTGGATATCCAATTTGAAAAGAAATTTCAGTGGGCAAGTTCAGTGAGTGAGTAGGGTAAACATGAAGAAAGTGTTTTCAAAATCTCTTCTCTTTGTACAGTCTATTAGTTGGTTTTATAAATTGTTTTGAAAAGTATGCAGGCTGCTTTTTGTTTTGAATAATTAAGGATAATTTATTCAAGAAGGCAATTCAGAGTTTTTGTGAACCCTGCTGAGTTTACCCAGAAATCAGGGTCATTTCCATTACCTTTGGGACCAGGAATCTTAAAAGTCATTTCAACAGATGTGATTGATTCTTCAAACTCATGGTTTCCCATCTTTAAAGTTTGCATACCACATGACTTCTTAGGAATTTCATGGGCCAAGGAAACTCAGTGGTAGAGCACTTGCCTGCCAAATATGAGTCCCTGGGTTCAGTCCCCAACACCACAAAAAAAAGCAGGGTGGGACAGGGGGGATTTCAGCTTCACTCCCAAGATACAGTATCTTATTCTTTTGTACAAAACAAGATACTTAAGTAACAAATTCTCCCCTTTCTAATGTATTTTTTCTAAATTCCTGTTCTGCTTTTCATCTTATTGTAATTCTTTCTAAAAGCTTTGAAGTTTTAATCTGTTTCTTGGAGCATACTTTTCAGTTTATTATCTCCTGTATATCTCTAGAAAGGTAGCTAATCTTACATGAAGTGTATAGTTACCCATAAAATAATTTTATCCACATAGCTTCACCAAAGATGTCTTTCTGACCTTTATCTCTTTTGTGGCTCACCTAATCCTGTTGTTCACCCTGAGGTTTATTGTCCTCCAAAATTTCACTTAAGTCACAATTGAAAGTAGAGCACAGAAATGGATATGAAAGAGTTTGCATTTTCCTGTGTACCCACCCCCTCAAAAAAAAAATGCTTTAAATCTTTTTGGAAAGTGGTAAAATAGATTGAAACACAGAACTCTATTTGCCTCTTGTGTCATAAAACAGGAACTCCATTAATTGAGCAAACAAATTTTTTGACCTGATATACAAACATTTAAGATGTACACCTCCCCCAAGAAGTTAAAAAATACAAAATCAACAATGTTGGGGATATAAATTGTTTAATTTTTTTATACTCAAGTTCACATTTTTGTATTCAGATTTTCACATGTAAAAGTTGGTAAATTATGATTTTTAACTTGACCTCTGCTTTGCAATCTTGTTCAAGTCACAGAATCTTTTATTGTTTTTTGCAGTGCTAGGGACAGAACCCATGACCTCAACCATGCTAGGTAAACTCTACCACTGAGCCACTCGGCCAGCTCATGTTATAGAATCTTCTAATGTCACTTTCTTCATCTGTAAAAAATATACTAATGCCCATCTACAAATTGTGAAGATTACATGAGATAAATGAATTTGGATGTGCTTAGTAAATGCAGTAAGTTGCATTATTTTGACCAGTGATGAATTGTTATGTATGAAGATTATAGGCAATATTACATAATTCCACCCAATACCAAGGAATTGCCTAATTATGTTTTTATGTTTGGCTGGTTAATAGATTGATTTGTTGGATTATGACATCTTTAATAGTTAATCATGTTGAGACATTGATATCATGTTGGAGAAAAATTCTAGAATGAAGAGAGACAGTTAAAAATGAAAATAGAAAACATAAACAGTGTATTTAAGTAGCAAAGCTGAATAGTTCCTATCAGCAAAACTGCCTGTGGAACAGAGTAAAAACATTAAATCAGATCAAACAAATTCTTCTTGACATAGACACTTGAATTTAGAAGCCATAGGAAATTGTTTTCCAATGCTGTACTTTTAAATATTTTTAGTTGTAGATGGACACAATACCTTTATTTTATTTATTTATTTATTTTTATGTGGTACTAAGGATCAGACCCAGTGCATCACACATGCTAGGCAAGCACTCTACCACTGAGCTACAACCCCAGGCCTCCAGTGCTATTTGAATGTAGTCAACCATTGTATCCATGGGTTCCATGTTCTATAATTCAACAAACTGGAAATTATTTGAAAGAAAATTAAGACTTTTTCTTGTCATTATTCCCTAAATAATGTATGACAGATATTTAAATAGCATTTACATTTGTAGAGGTATTACTGTAAGTAGTGTAGAGATAATTTAAGGGATACACAGGAAGATTACCTTGCTTATATGAACACACTGCACCATTTTATATGAGACTTGAATATCTCTAGATTTTTGGTATTCGTGGGATCCTGAAACAAACACCCCACAGATAATCGAGGGACAACTATATATAGTTGTAAATACTCTTATCCTTTGTTACTTGGAAGAACATAACAATCATTCACAAAGATGCACAAAATTCTGTGTTAATTCTAAATGTTGAGGACAGTGCCATCCTACAGAAACATCTCTTGTTTTATAAATCAAAGTGTATGTAATAATTTACAACCATTCATATGTACTTTTAAGATGTTAAAATATAGGAATATCTGTTTTAAATTTAAATAATAAATACTGATTTCCAAAATATAATGTATGAAATTTTTAAAAATGTATGTTTTTGACAAATCCAAATTTACTTTCATTGAAAACAGATCTATGCATTCTAAAACAGATCAATGCACTTAACATGAATTACAACAGGAATTGAAATAGTAGTAGGCTTTGAAAACCACCAGTTAATATTTTAATTCTCATAAAAGAAATGAAGGGGTAAAAAAACAAAGTAATAAACAATTATATTTGGATAATTGTACTACTGGGTCAGTTATTTTATGCCCAGTAAAAGTACCCACTAAGATTCCACAGCATAAATTGTGCTATTTATAATCATTAAATACAGTTTAAATTTTACCCTAGGAACATCTTCTGTAACTATGAATCTAATGTTGTTCACTAAATGAGGACAATATTGATTGTCATATGCTGCCCAAATCGATCATCCTGGCAGCCAGAATTACAGTAATCTGTCAGTATTGATGACTGTCTTTCAAGCTTTGAAACCTCTCCTTACTTCACTTGTCATTTCTTGCAGTACTTGTACTGGAAAAGCATTTTCATGCAACCTCTGATTTTGTCAGCTAGGTACATTTTTTTTTAAGCTCAATTTATTGGTTTGCTCATGCAATTAGAATTGAATTGCAACCCTAGAAGGAAGACCAGGCAGATTCTAGGTAACCACTGGACCAGAGGGATATTTCAGGTTTGATCTTAGCCACCATTTATTAGTTACCTAGAAAGGATGTTGGGGGGTTTTATTGTTGGTTTGTTTTTATTTTTTGCAGTGAGAATAATTCTAAAGCATTAATTTCATGGCCTTAGCCTTTGTGACTTCATTCTATTCCTTAAATAAAAATTTTAAAGCAGTTACTTGTTTTGATGCTGAAGACATTTTGACTGACTTCTGAATGTACAAATATGATGCCATCATGTACATACTGTTTCTTTTTAATGTGAGATTTACATGTAAATTTTTTTCAGAATTTACAGTATATAATTACATTGTATTTGCATCCTTAGAGAAAGAGAATCAATCCTTCCCCTGATTATACCGAAATCTGCAGCTAGTCAAGTACCTTATATTTAATGGTATAATATTTGCATAGAAATACACACATTCTCCTGCATGCTTTAAATCATCTCTAGATTACTTTATAATATCCAGTATGTGAATGCTATATAAATAGTTGTTATGTTGTACTGTTTAGGGAATAATGACAAGAAAATAGTCTGTACATGTTCAGTAGAGACACAATTTTTTTCAGTATGGTTTTGACTGCAGGTTGGTTGAATACACAGATTAAAAAAATCCACAGATCCAAGTGGCATATATAGTGAGAAAAAAGAAGGAATTGGCTTTCACATTTTCAGGGTCTATCAGGTCTGAAAAATGTAGAGACCCAGGGAAGATTTGATATTTCTGTCTCAGTCTGAAAGTATCTGGAAGTAGGATTCCTTCCTTTCTCAAGTGACCTCTGTCTCTGTCTCTGTCTCTGACCTTTGACCAGATGAGGCCTACCTGCATTATGGAAGATAATCAGCTTTACCCAAAGTCTAATGATTTAAATAGTAATCACACACACACACACAAAAAAAGTCACAGTTACAGTAACATCTGGACTGGTGTTTAACCAAAAACTAGGTCCCATAACCCATAACCCAGCCACATTGACCCATAAAATTAACCAACACTTCATGCCTCTTTTCTTCTTATTGCAGAATGTAATTTGAGAAAAGTACGTAAATCATAAATGTACTGTGATGAATAATTACAGTTAACTACCACCACATCAAAAAATACAACTGTTCTTTTTTTCTTCTTTCAAAAATATCTATCGATCATTTACACAGTAGTAGTAAAGATTTAGAGATTAATGCAGAAAACCAATCACATGGTCGTCTGGTTTTTATAAAGGAATAAGGAGAAAATAATATGTACATTAATAATTATTACACAAGATGAAATGAAAATATTAAGTAGAATAATAGAAGATATGAGAATTCCAAGGAAGAAGAAATTAGTTTGGAATAAGAAGATCAGGAAAGAATATGTAGAAAATCTGGATCTCAAAGGATGGGGTTTGCTGGGACTATAGCTCAGTGATAGAGTGCTTGCCTTGAATGTTTGAGATACAGGGTTCAATCCTCAGCACCACATAAAAATAAATAAATAAGTAAATAAATAAATAAATAAAGATTTTGTGTCCATCTACAACTAAAAAAAATTTTTTTTTTTTGCGGTGCTGGGGATCAAACCCAGGGCCTTGTGCTTGCAAGGCAAGCACTCTACCACCTGAGCTATCTCCCCAGCCCCAAAATGTTTTTTTAAAAGGATGGGATTTGAGCAGATAGAATGCAACGTATCTCTTAGAGCTTTGTGGGTCTCTATACATATAATATTCTGAAATATACAGTATGAAGGATATTACCCAATTAAGTAACATGTTTAAGGAAATATGTTATACCTCAATTTAATATTCTTTCCTACCACAGCCAATATTATTTGATTTATTCTAATCTGTTTAGATTGACTTTTTCTTAAATGCCAGAATTGGGTTTCTGTTTAACTTTATCAGACAAATTACAAGAAGTCAATGATCATTCTTCAATTAGTCACAGTTTGTTATCCCTGCAGTTCTTCTACTCAGATGTAAAGAACCTGTTGCAAAAGTATGAGAGCCAAAAGTAAATGAAATGCAATTGATTGGCTCTGCTAATGTGGTTTTCATTATGATAGGACATTATAAAACTCTTAGGGGGGCCCATCAATATTGCTGTCATTTCATGTTAGCAGAAAATGAGTTTCTTAAGAAACTACATAATTTTATGTATCTACTGTCTTTTGTAGATCATTTTCTCAGAAGATAACATCAATAAGCATGAACTATCCTTAATTTAATCAATAAAGAGAGGATAATAATAGTACCATACTCAGGATTTGTGTAAGGATTAAACAAAATTATCTACGTGAAGCACTCAGCAGCCTGTTTGTCATATGTGGCAACTGCTCAGCAAATAGCAGCTACATGGTGGTTGATATTATTAACCTTTATATTGACACTGGAAATATACTAAAACACAAACCTGAGTATACCAAAAGATTGACAATGGTTGCTGACTGCTTATTGAAATAGGTCTACATTTGTTGACTACCTGCAAATAATTCTTTTTATCTTACCCCCGACAAACCTCATTTCTCCCACTCTAGTTTCGTCAAATATACCGGCATTCCTCCCAACTCCACCCCTGTTCTTTGTAATCATCCCCACCACACTGACACCCAGGACACTCTCTAATGTGTCAAGCTAAACCATGTCTATTTTCTATGAATGCCCTTCTCTTTCAAGCCCACATTTTTACCCTAAGAATGCCCACCTCTTCCTAATTATACTCATTCTTAATAACCTAATTAAAATAATCCTTTGGAGAATTGCTCACATTGCCTCAAGCATTTTGTTATAGTAATTACCATGTATGTGCACATATTAATGTATGTCTTACCCTCCTTGTTTCACTGACTTCTGGCACAGTCCCTGCCCTATAATTGGTGACTTGTAACTTATTATAATAGGATAAGAGTGGATGGATTTTAACTCATTTTTTTCTCTTTAACAGAAAATTGCTATCCATTTACCAGTATACATTAAAAGTTCATTTGTATTTTTTATGATCTGTGTGTTTGAAGCTTACGATTAGTATAGATTCTTTTAAGTTCAGATTAAACTGGACTATAGCTCTGAAGAGCTCACTGGGTAGGTAAGAAAAGAGAACCTAGGACACGAAGAAATTGCCTCTGACATAAGACTAAACCAGAACGGCACACACCCAAGGGTTTTATATTTTACTGGTTTATCAGTGTATTTTTATAGAGGTCAGTATTGTTTAATGAGGATAATTTTCAGAGACCAGTAGTCAGTGGAGGTAAGGGGATGAGGTATCTGTTAGGTAGAAAACAGAACTAAGACAGCTCTGACTTGATAGTGACAGAAGTTGTCTCAGGTATCCCATCCAAGGAGGAGGCCGTGTATAGCAGTAGCCCTAAAGGTTCATGCTTCCTTTCTCTGTGGCAGGGAAAGTGGTAGCCACAGTAGAGCAGTAGGGAGCAGCTATGGGAGTCTATATGCTAGTGAGGTCTCAGGTTTTGTTGCTTGAACACTGGCACCACCTACATTAGTGATTCCCATTAGGAATCTCATGTCATTTTTTTTTTTTCTTAGTTGTAGATGGACCCAGTACCTTTGTTTTATTTGTTTATTGTTATGCAATGCTGAGGATGGAACCCAGGGCCTTACGCATTCTAGGCAAGTGCTCTTCCATTGAGCTATGACGCCAGCCCCCTCATTTGTTCTTCCTACTTTCTAAATGGAAGTTTGAATTGTTTAGTTTTTAAATACTCCAATATCTATAATTATTGTTATTCATGCTTCAAAAGAAGGGAAGATAAGTCTTTAAATAAAAGTTTTTCCAATTAAGTGAACCAAGTTTTGAGATCTTTGAAATTTTTTGTGGTCTTTGAAACGCTTGCAGCCATTTTGCCATTGATATTAATTCATTGCAGTAGAACCTCTTCAAGAGTAGACAACATTCTTAAAAAAAAAAACGTGAGAGTAGACAACATTCGTATTTACCTGATAATCTCTAATTGGAGCATTTGAGTCTACTGTGTTAAAGACATGGGCATTACTTGTAAAGAATTTTTTGCTGTGCTTAAACATCCTGTTGGCCCAGATTTTGCTGCTAAGCCTCATAGGCTACATATGCAGAGTAATTACTTAAACAGGGGCTCTGGATATGTGCAGCAATTCTGTGTTGACTAATATATTCCTTTTTAAAAATTTTTTTATTGTTAATGGATTATTTATTTTTTATTCATAAAAAATAGATTATTTATAATGGATTACTTATTTATTATTTATTTTTTATTCATATGAGGTGCTGAGGATCAAACCCAGTGCCTCACCTGTGCTAGGCAAGCGTTCTACCACTGAGCCACAACCCCAGCCCCTAATATATTCTTTACTATATCAGTTTTCATTTGTTCAGCTATTCTTTCAATAAATGGTAATTATGTGCCTATTGAGGGGTTTTGAGGGTCCTCCTTAAAATCATTGTGGGAATATTTTTATTGCGTACCTTTAGAGGTGTTAGTTTTGGCCTAGCAAATCTAGACAATATTGTCAAAAAGATATAAAAGCAATTAGTGTAAATCTGTCATGTAATAAATTTGCGATGATAATAGAGTAAGTTTATTCTGTGGAATTGAACCAGTATGTCTAAAAATAACAGCATCTCTCAGTGTTCTCTAGAGACAGTCTTTTTTAAGGTTTAACTAATATGGACCAATAATAATTACTTTCTTATATTTAAATTGTGTGAGCTCACAAAAAAAAAAAAAATGACTTCACTATGTGACCAACTTCTGTTAACATTGTTCTAATTCTAGAGATATTTAAGTTTTTACCCTCTATCAAGAACTTAATGCACTAATAATAACATTAATAACATTGCTAAATAATTTTGGATCATTGATCTGTTCACCAGATATTGCCTACTTCCTACATGGGAGACATTGTGAGAAAAAAAGCTAGGAAAAGAAAGTAAGTCACTGCTTTCAAGAAGCTTACACACTGGTGTGGGAATAGAGTCCTATGAGTGGGGTAATGAAGTGCACACTGATGAAAGTCTAGCAGTAGTGGCACATACAAAGTAGGGTAGCAAAGGTAATCAATATTAAGTGGGAGAAGATGGTTGGGACGGAATTAGGAGGGGCTTTACCAAAGAAGACTGCTCTGCTAATTACTCCAAAGACACAAGGAACTTTTCAAGATAGGTAGTTAGTGAAGAGTTTTTCAGGGGTGGGAAAATGACCTGGAGGCATACAAGTATGTTGCGGTCAAAAAAAGTTTGTACTGCTGGGTGATATAAGACAAAAGAAAGAGTAGTGGCACATAAAGATCAAGAAGTAAGTCAAAATCAGATAATGTAGTTAAACAAAGAAAAGCAAACTTGGTTTGTGCATATATATATATATATATATATATATATATTAGTTGTCAATGGATCTTTTATTTATTTATATGTGGTGCTGAATATCAGATCCAGGGTCTCACACTGGCAAGCCCTCTACCACTGAGCCACAACTCCAGCCCTATTTTTTTGTTTGTTTGTTTGTTTGTTTTGGTACACAGGATTGAACCTAGGCATGCTTAACCACTGAGCCTCATCCCCTGCTTTGTTTCCATCTTGAGACAGGTCCTCACTGAGGCTGGCTTTGAACTTGCAATCCTCCTTTCTCAGTCTCCCAAGCTGCTGGGATTATAGGCATGCGCCACTGCACCTGCTGTGAACTTAGGGTTTTCTAATGCTGCCAACAGTAATATAGCAGCCTGTGTCTAAGGTGACAATTCCTTCTGCTTTTGTGTATTTTTCACCTATGGAGTAGCAAAACAGTTATAGCTTGAATTTATCATTTTTCATTTTTAGAGAAGCCTTTCCAAACTGTTTATTTTCAAAGTCTCTATTTTTTGTAATAATTATTTAAGCAATAAATGCCAGACTAATAGCATCAGTGTTACTTTTTCTTATTGAAGCTAAGAAGGTAATCTGTTAATATTTACTTATAATTTTCATTTTTAAAACAGCATTTGAGATTTTATATATCTTATGATAGACTCACAATACTCCTCTTGTATAACATCCTTTATGTTTTCCCTGTAAAATGCTTTTCTACATGGTTGTGCTTTTACACATTATTATACTTTAACACATTATTGATAAATTGAATGTTTTTATTCTTTTCTTATAGTATATTGGTTTCATGGAAAAAATAGCAAAGAAAAATCATAACCATCATCTTATCTGTTTTATCAAATCCAGCGTGACAGTATGGTCTACATATGCCAATCCAGACAGTTGGGTGATATCACAGTGTGCCAGAAGGAAGATAGAGAACTCCATCAGAGCATGGACAAACTATTCCCTAAAAGCAACCAAACTTGATATTTCTCCACTTCTGTTTTTAATTTCTCACCTATATTATAACAGGGATTTTTTCCCCTTTTCATTAAAACCCTATATTGTTCTATTAGTGATGAAGATGCTGTGATATGCTTACATTATTATTCACCATACTTACTATATAATATGCAAATTTTTTCTAGTGTCTAAATTCAAAAACAACTGTAGATTCAGATGCTATTTAGGGATTTCAGAGAGCAAAGAAGAAAAGATGTAAAACTCAAATTAGTCTTTAAACCTATTGGACATAGGAATTGAAGTACTTTTAATTCTTTCATTTCATTTTACTATATATAAAAGCTTTTGACACTGAATATTTAATAACTAAATAATGGAATTAAGACTAAATGATGGGTCACAAATCTCTCCATTTCTTCTTACTGCTTTTCCTCTCAAACACTAGAATACAGCCTATTTAAATCTTAACTTTTGCTTGCCAAACCACTGTTACCGTCCATCTGTTCATGCCAATTGTAAAGAAGGTTCGGTTTTTAGTGAAGCTTTGCATTTCACATAAGGTATGTGAAGTGAAATTTCACAAGGGACATGATGGATCCTGATTCTTAGTGATAAACCTTTGGGGCCATCAGGGTTGGCATATGGTCCAGTATGATATGAAGGCTTGGGTTCCCTGGCTTCACTTCTTTGGCGTGAAGCTGATAAAACCTGGCTCTTGAGTATTATTTCACTGGACACCAATCATGGGCAGCAGGAACTGCCCATTTAACTCTCTGTGGGAAGGAAGCCCAGAGAGCATTCACAATAGTACCATTGTCAAGTTGCAAACTGCTCTGAACAGCTTGACAGCTAGGGAGGAGGGGAAGGGGTTGCTTTACTAATTGCTGTTCAGAAAAGAGAAGGAACAAAAACAGCTGTTGTAGAACTGATGTTTCTACATTTACTTTCTTGATAGGAGTGTTGACTTTTATTTAGCACATAGCTACCATCAAAAAGAAAGCAAATGAATATATTTAAACAACCACCTGTAGTAATCACTTGTTAACATGCCATTACCTATTTTTAGCCCACAAGATTATAGCAGAGTAAATGTCAGTTTTGCTTTGTGTTTTTTTTATGCTTTGATAAAAAATAATGTATTTTTTTATATCCATAAAAATTTTAAAGAGGAGGAATGGATTAAAACCACCACAGTTCATATAGTAAATAAGTTTAAAAATTTGGTTTAATTTCCTTTACACTTTGCTTTTTAGAATTCCCAAATAGCATATGAATATATATAAACTATATTAGTATACAAATATAAATTAGTTTTCTGTGTAACAGTTGAAAGTGCCAAAATAATATACTAAAGATAAATTAGTTATCACATTTTAGGATTAAATACTGTATTATCATTTACATGAATAACTGATAATGATTTTAGTTTTGTATGGTTATCTCATTGAATTCTTTCTAGTTCTAGTTATCTTTAAAAATGTGAGGTTATTTCCTTTTTATGAAGTATCGTGTACCCTGATGTTTGTATAAACTCCTTTTAAATCTTCTCTCCTGGCCTTTCCATTTTATTCCAATCAGTCCTATCAATAGTAGGTTGGTCATTCTGGTGAAAAGAAACAACAATCATATAGAAATATAGACAGATATAGGTATAGATATATAATAGAGATATACAGTATATATTTTATACAATATTTTTTATTAAAACTTATTTTCAGTCTCCAGGGATGCTGACTCCACAGTATTTCCACAGATGATTTATTTCCAGCTGATAATGACTATATTGCAGTATTGCAATTTATGTAGCCTTTCCTTATATAGGGATCAGGGAGAGATATTTTAAGCAAACTTCTTTAAATCTGTTTTTTTTTTTTAAATGGGGTGCTCTTGCAAAATTTGAAGAAAGTCAAATACATGTTTTGTAAAATTAGTAAATCTATAAAATTTACTTGTATTCCATCTCCTCATATCCCCTTAAGTGATTTTAGCAAATGGGCACCAATGCAGTATTTCAAAAACAGTAATTCATTGAATGTCCATTCTTCCTTTTACTGTAGAATAGATTATATTTAAGTCAAGATTAATGGATAGATTTTGATGTTAAAGTCCAGTGTCTAAGCCTATCATTCCCTGGGGGCACATAGTGCATTAGTTTAAGCCAATATACTGCTTATCACAGATTCTATGACACTGTCTTAAATGACAGTTTGCTGTACTTTATTACTACTTACTATGATAATAAAATCATTTTTGTATTCCCAATAATTATAGCATTTAAACAAAATCTTAATTAAATTAGTGCACATTTAGGTAGAGATAACACTTAAGTAATTGTACACTGTAAAATTTCACTTTTTTTTCTTTTTGCAGTTTTCTTCCAGTGTTCAAGTTATAGTTCAAATATATACATTCATTTTATATACATTCATTTCCTCAACTTTAATCTACTGAAATTTTTGCTCCCAAAAGGAACAAGTTCACGTATCAGATAAGGTTATAAATTTGGTTTAATTTCCTTTTCTAGTATCTTCAATGTTTTTAAAACTCTAGTGATTTTGAAGTAGTCCTCTCTCTACTATGAAAGTCTCATTATGCTAAACTAATAATAACATTTTAAGTAGATATTATCAATAATGAGTACAAAATTTTAATTTTATTAAATTAAATCCAGATTAGTTAATTTTTCTTTTAGATGTTTTGCTTTATACAACTTTCATGAAAGTAGAAGATATTTACATGTTTGATAATCATGTTAGAATTTTTGGAAACCACCAATGATTTATTAGATTATTAAATAAGAAAAGATTTTCAGATCCTTTGGGGTAGTTTTAAAAATTTAAGCCTATTTAAGGTTAATCTTTTTAAATGTATTTACATGAACTTTGGTAGAAATGGGCTTATCGACTTTTTACTTAATGTTTTCATTTAGTAATTGATTTATGAGCAATTATATATGGTACAAATTTTATTCAACTCCAGTTTCAATAATAGGGCTATCCTCACACTGCCTTAGCACCTGTTATGGATTTTGAGTCATCTGGCAGCCCATGGGACTTAGATAAAGAAGTACCAGGTGTCCTGCCTGTCTCCTAATTGAGACGCAGTGAAAACAATATAGTCTTGGCAATATGGTTAAAAGGATGGATTAAAGCCCAGCTTTGTCTGCTCTGACAAATCACAGCTTTTCCTTCATGATGTAGATAGTATCAGCTACTAAAGAATTTCATTAATGTAAGAGGCATCATAAAAATAGACAATTTGTCATAACCTGTTGCAGACTTTCAGAAGAATTTCAATTAATGTGGTGTAAGTAAATATATTTGTATCTGGGTTCATGCTATTTGCTTAAAAAAGTTTTATTTTTACTGCATATGAACTAAACTATATGTTTCATGAAGAAATTAGCTATAATAGAAAAAAATATGAAATATCCCTCCCCCTGCCAGATCATTAATTTACCAGATTTTGCTTTGTAAGGTAAGCAATATAGTTTGCTTTCATCTAATAAATAAACACTGCCTGTTAGGTCACAGCACACTTAATTTCCCTGTATATTTCAGGGAAATACACTGTTTCACCACTGACAATAACATAGGATCCTTGAAACGTATTTGCAAAAGATATCTTCTCATATATCTCAATAAAATCTTATTTTTCATCATTCAAGACTGGACAATGATATTGCCTTACAATGTTTAAAGATACTTCAAGGCCTTTTAAAACTAAAATGTTTCCTATGGCTTCTTTTTTTTTTTTTCACTTTTATTTTATGACAGACAAGGATTTTTTTACTATAATAATAAAAGTATAATGAAATATAGTATAACAAAATAAGCAGACATTTTTCAAAAGTTGCTCATCTTACAATTTAATTTTCATTGTTTTGGTAATCTTTGAGATAATTAACAAGCCTAATCTTCTTTCGTTTCTCTACACAACACCTAGATCATTGACATTGGATGTAGAAAGAGTGCTGGACATTAATTAAAAGACTAAGGTTCTAGTCCCAACTCTAGTCAGCAGCTTTGTTTTTCCAAGCAAATTTTTGTACTCCTCACCAAGAGAAGGCTTATTGCTGAATAATCATTTTGGTGATTTTGAGCATTTCCAGGTAATATTTGTGAATGTATCCTTACTCTAGTTCTGACTGTCCTAAATATTCTCAATAAATGATGCTGCATTTTGGTATAATACCTTTCAAGATGTCCTTTTTATAAACCTAAATACAAATGGTCCCTAGTTTACAGTGGTTCAATTTATGATATTTCAACTTTATATGATGCAAAGCTTGTTTCAGTAGAAACCATACTTTGAATTTTAATTGTTTCCTGGGCTAGCAAAATGCCATAAGATGCTCCCGCATGATATTGGGCAGCTCCCAGACAGCCACCAATTAAGAGGGTAAACAACCCTATATTCTATGATGTACTGTGTTGCTAAGCTATGATAGTAGGTCAAGTGTATTGAATGCATTTTTTACTTAGAATTTTTCAATTTACAGTACTTACGACTTAACAGTGGATTTATTGGGGGATAACACCATAAAAAGTTCAGCATCTGTATTTAAACTTTTAAAGTTTTTTTTCAGTTAACTCTATTCTTAATGCACAGAGCATTTCCAGAAATCTACCTAAAGTGGTCTAGAATTAACCTTCATTTGATTTTATCTGTAGCTTTTTTTTCTCCCCTCTCATTTTCTCATACAATTGAAGAATTTATGAAAATTTTTAAAATTTCTTTTAAAAAAAATCACAACTAATGACGAAAATATTTGTTTCAGTGCTTTTATTATAATTTGTCTAAAGAATTATCAGTTTTATTTTAGTATTACACCTTACATATTTATTGCTTATGTTTTATTCTCTTTTTTTATTATTCATAAAGGGTCAACAAAATCAGAGTGAGGTGAAACCAAACTCTCAAAAATAAGATAACTTGAAATTGGCTTTGAAGTTTTTCTAGCCCCAGCAGTAGGGAACCTCTTTGCTCATGATTGTTCTCCTAGTAAACTACACTTTATTAACCCATTAAGTTCCAGGTTTTCAATTCTAATATTTTAATTCTAATATTTCAATGAAATTGATAAAGGTGCATTAAAATAGGTTAGAAATCATAATCTAGAGCATACATATCTCATGTATTTTCATATAATGGGAAACATATTGAACTCTATAATCAATCATGTGTTAGTTTTCTCAAAAGACCTCTAAAAACAATTATTTCAAAGTTACCATAATTGGTCATTTACTGCTCATTACAAGTTCATAAATATGTTCTGCATCTGGGATAATAAGACAAAATAGAAATAGTTTATAGCTGGGCATGGTGGCACTTGCCTGCAATCCCAGCAGCTCGGGAGGCTGAAGCAGGAAGTTTCAAAGTTCAAAGCCAGCCTTAGCAAGACCCTGTCTCAAAATAAAAATTCTAAGGCAACTGCTTACTAATTTAGGAATTTCAGAGTAGGCCTTTAATCCCTAAGGCTGTATAACATTGAGTACAGGTATAAACACTTCATATTTGCCTTTGTTTAAAAATGAACCAGTGTTTTTGCTGGGTTAGGAAATAAAACATTGAACATGAACTTAAGAAGAAAATAAGTGAAAATGTAGATCTTTGATACTTGCCTACAACTGTAAACTTTCATAATTTCTCTGTGAAAATTATACTTTATATTCATTCTTTTGTGTAATATATATGTATATACACATGTATACATAAAAATTTCCATTTCTTTTAGGCTAGTCATAAATTACATTAATAATAATGTAATAATAATTTAAGATATAAGTACAACCCACTGGGGTATGCCATGGAATCATTGATCAAAAAACGAAAAGTATTCCCAATTCTGACAATAAAAGCAAGAAATTTGTGGAGAATGAGAGTTGTTGCTTCTTTAAAACCAAATCTGGCCAGGCACAGTGGCACATGACTGTAATTCCACTGACTCGGGAGACTGAGGCACAGAGATTGCAAGCTCAAGGCCAGCCTTGATGACTTAGCAAGACCTTATCTCAAAGTTAAAAAAAAAAAAAAAACTATTAATAAATAAAAGCGTTTTGATTGTAGCTCAGTGGTACAGCAACCCTAGATTCAATCCCAGTACTACCAAAAAAAAACCCTACCTTTTTTCTCCCTATATATTAATAAAACACTTTATATTACTTAACCTTTGACTCTTCATATTGTTTTTCACCATGAGAAATCAATTTCCTTACATCAGAATAAATCAAAAGCCCCTGTTTACATATTACAAATAAATATTACCAGTATTATCAGAGTTCTTATATATGAATATAGGTATATTTCTTAAACCAACATTGAAAATTGTCCTCCAAGAGATAGCACTTACTATTTACAAAGACGTGAGCCAGGCATCAAAATAAACTATTCTAAGTGCAGATGTAGGGGCACTTTTAGGTTACCCTGTATTTATATCCTTTTATACCCCCAACAAAGTAAAGCAGGTGGTGGTATCCTCATTAATATACAGATAAACTGTTTTAAAGAGAATTCAGACCTATCTGTCCAGGTCCAAGCTGAAATTGAACCTCTATTTCTTAACAGCTGGTCTTGAAGTTTAAAATTAAAAGTAATTACTTAAAATATGTAATAATGTTAACATTACTGAAGTGCAGATTAAACTATTTCTTCGTTAAAGAGAATGTTTGGTTCCCTTTATTATTTTTAGAACAGTAATATTCCTTCCCTTTTCTGCTTTTACAGAAAGAAGGAGGATTAGTGGATAATTATATTGCTATGATTGCAGCACCTGTGTGTTATTTCTTTTGATTGGCTAGTTCTATATTAAAGATTCCTACCAGCTAAGAGTCTCCCTTATCAAATGTATTTTTAGCTAACTTTGGCTTGAGTTGTTTTAAATTTACAATAAAACCCTCTCAATTCAACTTAGATCTGTACTTTAAACTTTTGTTCTGGATTTTTGTTAGTTTACGTTCAGCTTTTTATCTTATGCATTTCAAATTTTTTTTAATTTCAATACCATTGGCAACACTCACAGTAAGAATATAGCTTGAGTTGTCCTCTTGTTGCTAGCCATCATGTTTGTGTATGCCACTCATCTTATAGGTACTAATAACTCTTGCCTAGAGAGCTGCCTTTTGTAATGAAAAAGTGCCTAACTTATGAGATACAGGAATTAACTGCTTTAGATTCTGGTTACAATTGCAGATGCTTACAGCACTGTTTGGAAGTTTGTAATCATTACGATCACAAAAGTACCTTGTTGTGGATCCAGGAGTATGGTTTAAATACTTAAGAGTTTATTATATGTCTTTAATATATGTTTTCTGAAGTAAAAAGGGAAAAGGCAAATGTACTATAGATTGGATTGATTTGTTTTAATATTATTTGTCTACATCAAACCTGAAAAATTATGAAGAAATTTAGCTTTTAACAGGTGAGTTACTATTTATATTTATCAAGCTAACAGTGTTTTCAGAAGTTCAGCAGCCCAAAAAGGAAACTAGATGGTTAGCCTGTGCTAGTATGTGATGACTACTGCCGTTTTCCATTTAAAATTAGCCACTAATGGTTATTTTCTTTCACTCTGCCACCTAGACTCAAACTTTTTAAAAATCATTTTGGGAAACACTGTTTTCCCTAACAAAGATTTATTGTAATTTTATTAAAATGTGTTTTCTATAAAGAAAAAATGTTATATTAGAATAATTTAGTTTTGTGCCTTATGTATTAGAGTTTCTCTTGTTTATAAAAAAAACCTCCTTTTGTATAGCAAAGTAGAATTACCCTTCAATATGTGTTTTATTTAGATAATCATTTTCTTCCTCTGATAAATTTACAACATGAGAAATACCTTGTTTTGGAAATATTAATATTTTCTTTCTGCCTAATTTTTTGCGTAAACTCTAAATATAATAAGATAAAGTAAAATAGTTCATTTGTAGGCCCTCTGAAAGTAGAGCATTTTCAAAGCAGGTAGGTGTCTCCACCCTACTTTTCATGAAGCGTTTTACCCATTCAAGCAGACTTTTCAAAACAGCTTGTTTTGATAGCAGACTGTTCTCCTGTGGGCCTTCAGCCTTTGCTTCCTGGCAGCACCTTTGGTGCGAAAAGAGAGTGATCAATTGGGAGACTATCAGTGCCAGCATGCATAGAGTGATAAGTTAACACACCACTGGGAATTTCTAGGGCCCACCAAGATACTTCACTTCTAATGTGCTAACAAGCTCATTTTTCTACCTCTTGCCTCTTCAGTTATTTTTTTTTCTCAGAAGAGCTTAGAAGTTGAGTGCATCAGGCATAATGAAAAGCTCTGTAGGAGGGAGAAGCAATAACCCCATTTTTCCCTTTTCAGCCAAATAGAAAATTAGTTTCTGGTAATACACAAAGGCCAGTATTTTTTGTACAAGGGGCACTGCTGTGAATCAAAGGACTCTATTAACTGCAGAAAATTCGGCAGCTGTGAATCTCCCCCAATGAAAAAAGTACTTTCCAACAAGTTGTGAGATATGTAGTATTATTTAGATTGAACCATCAGTTTCATCCTCTTCTGTTTATAACCATATACTCCCTTTAAAAGTGTGCTGTTACTTTTCCATGTTAAATTGAACTAAAAAATGTCTGTTATCCTTCCACAAAATCCTCATCATCAGTCATTTTAATATAACATCTTGTTGCTACCCATTTCAGAAGTAAAATTCTTCTGAAGTTCAACTCCAGTGTACATAATTGAAAAAAATGGATTGTAAGGAATTGGAATTCAGGTTATTTCAATATTTGATGCATAAAATAAATAGTAATGCAAGAGATTACAAAGCATCTAAGGGGCAAAAGATAGCATAATCAAGGTCAAATGCAAAATGAATATACTGTAGTCTTACCTTTAACTCTTAGACTTTTTACCCCTTCTTAATAAACTTTTACAAATGTAACTGGCTATGGTATCTCCCATTGAATTATCGGTTTAAATTGTCTTCCTCTCAAATTATTTTCCTTGGTCTGTGTATAGATTTGGTCTACAATTTCTAGAATTGGAGAACTTCAGAATAAGGAATTTTGAGGAAGAAACATTGAAGTTGGTTTTAGAAAAAAATCGGTGAAAAAAGAACCAATGAGCATATTTTTATTATCCTTATTTAAATGTCTCATGTACATTTTTTATTATCCTTATTTAAATGTCAACATAGCACACTGAGTACAGCAGGAAAACTTTTAAAAGTTGTAGAAGAAAGGTTAACTGATTTCTCAGTTCAAGAACTATACGACATGAAGTCAGCATGTGAGTTTTTCCTGATAATTGTATGTTGCTGCCTGCTGCTCTACATTTTGACAGCCATTTCCATAGTTGCTTTCGTGAACAACAGAAATATTCTCTCCCTTTCTCGCCCTTTCTGTGCTAACAGCACAATCAGACCTGCTGAAACAGGAAGCCTGGAGTGGGTTGTTCAAAAGCAACAACACTTCAAGGTACTGGTTGCTTGTCAATAATATCAGAGAAGAAAATGTGGTCAAAGGGAAGTACAGTATTTTTCTGTCAGTGTCAGTGCCCTGTAGATGCTTTGTTAGACAGTATTTAGGAGTCCTGTGGACTCTTTGCAAATATTCCTGCTTGTTTCAGTGTTATAATTGACTAGGTATTTTTTCCTGACACACAGATTCAGCTATGTATTTATCTTAACGGCATGGAGTTATTCCAGGATTATAGCAACAGTAGTCTTCCATTCAAAATGAGAACAATTGTTGAGAAAAATGCAGCGATTTTAGAAAACGAAGAAGATATGCAGGAATTTTTACAATAAGTCCTTTCCAATGAAAAATATAAAATTTTGAACAAAGTATTTTAAAGGCAGCAGTATAATATTTATTGCATGACTTTGGAGAGTAAATCTGCAAATGGAAGCTGATTAACAAGAGGAGCCTAGCCTGACTTGACAGTAGTTGAATCCTTTCTCAAAATATTCTCTCTTCCAACATTTTAGTATTATAATTATTTTCTAATAAATGTCTCCCTGTTAAGCTGTCATTTAGTGGTATCATGAGGAGTAAACTTCAGACGTTTATTTTATGCTCTAAAATGGCATATTTCTAATCATATGCAAGAAGTGACTGATTTACTAAGAAGCAATGAAATTTAGCAATCATAGTGATCCTTTTTGATGAGACCTGTTCCTTTCCCATATAAGCTGCATTTAAGTTCATCCTTAACAGAAGGAAATCAGCTATGAGGAGAGAGCACGATATCTGCAAACAATTGTCCAGCACCATTTAGAACCAACAACATTTGAAGATTTTGCAGCACAAGTTTTTTCTCCAGCTCCCTACCATCATTTACCATCTGATGCCGGTAAGATTAAAAGCAAGTATCAGTTACTTGTTGTCACTGGAACTTGAAATGTGATACCCTTTTGTTCTAAAACCTTGCTTAAATGAAATTCTAATCATTGAAATATACATATTTTTCATCGCTATTCAAATTTGGCCTGTAAATTTGATTTGTTTCCTTTTATCTTACTGCAGTTCCTAAAAGTCAACAATCTTCATACAAGTACATGCACCACATTTTATCTGAGCTAAAAGTCAGTGACCCTTGCATCTCATGGGATCATTTCTGAAGTATCTGCAAAAGAAATACAAACTGAGCATGTACTCTCAACTTTAGAGGATCAAATTTTATGGCCAAGAATATTGCCTCATCTGAATCTCTAATTTTACAAATAAAGCTAAACTGGTCTAGATTTAGAAGTACTTAATATAGCAAAATATGTTATATTTAAGGATTGTTCAGAGGGTACTGCATTAATACAATTAACTAATTTTGAAGAAATCAGTAAGAAATAAATGACTCATGGCCTTCCTATTCTGTAATATCTTGCACTCCTTATGATTGTTTCATTTATTTTATTTTCCCTCTTTAGATCATTAAATATCAGTTCTGTTTATCTGAAGGTAAGATAAAGTGTCAACCAAAACACCCTCTGTTCTTTTCCCATTTCCTTTTTTCAAAATTTAGCAAGCTCTAAGCTTGTAACTCAGACAGTAAACAAATAACACTGCCCTGGTTCATACTAAACACTTCAGAAATTGTCACTAAATTTTTTCCAGAATTATACTAACTAACCCAGGTCTGCATGAAACACTAACATGGTTTGGGGATTAAAATAACTAATAATAGAACCCCTTGGCTGAAATTAGTTACACCTTGTTATATCGATGCTTTTTATTTTGTTTGTTTGTTTGTTTTTCAGCATGACAAAGTAGTACTATTGAACTGAAGTGGTGTGTCTTTGTATTTGTAATGTGTTGCATTGTTATTGGATCTCTTAAGTCATCCTGTGGTTATTCTCTGTGTGCCTTGCACTGTACTAGGCACCTGAAATAGAAGATGACTGTTGTGATAGGATGCAGGAAAGGAGAACATGATATGAAGTTAAAGTTCTCTTTACATTAACTATGTTTTCTTTATAAGTTTGAAAGGCACAGCACTCTTTAACCTAATCTATTGGAAAAATAAATGACTATAATTTTCAAATGAGGTTTAGTTAATGTAATTAAAGCTTCCATTCCTGTCATCATTAATTTGCCATTAGAAAAATAATTTTACCAAAAATCTTAGATCCATTTCAGTTAATATAAAAGACATAGCAAAGAGAAAATCACATTATACTGGGTTGAATCTTGAAAATTAGATAAATTGTAAGATTTTCTTTAATGGATTGACACTATCTAAAATTACAGTTTGGCATTAAGAAAGACGGTAAAAGAAAAATACTAAAACTAATGAACAGCAAAGAAGGGAAACTAAGTATACCTACCAATGTGGTTGTTTAAAAATAAAGAATATCTGATGATTATCAAACTGTATTAAAATTGATATGAATGACACTTTTGTGTATCATGTAGTCAAGCCATAAACTTCACAACTGAAAAAACACTGATAATCAGGTCACATTTGGACTAACTTCTCCCCTTATATTTATAAGGACTGTTCAGTTTTAATGTTATAATTGTTTTCCAGCTATAGTCTTTCACATTTGCCATCTTAATGTTCTTTTCATATTTTGCATAGTATCCCCTACTTTTAGCTAGGTATACAATATGAGAAGTAAGTCATATTCTCACTTTCTGAAATGCAAATCAAAGGATGCTATAGCAGCCAAGTCAAGGCTCTATTGGCTTCATTTTTAATGTATTAGTGTTCTTAATTTACTTAAGACCCAATAAAGTAATAAAAATGTGAATTTGAACATCAGCCTAATATTGTGGCTATAGTTTTTTTCAATTAGTTTTTTTTAATTGCCTTAGCCTTTAGGAAACATTTAAGTTTTAAGACTCTAATTTATGAAAGGATATTTTTGCCTGTAAACAACTTGTGACACTGTTACTGAATACATTTCTATATGCTTTTTTGCAAACTTTGATAGTCATGACATTTTTTGTCAGCATGGTTTTCAGTTTAACACAATAAAATTAAAAATATGTATTTCTCTTGTAGCAAAAACATAATATCTAATTTTTTTCTTCCATTTATTTCATATCTTTATTTTACTTTATATTCCACCCCACACATATAGAGCCCTCTTTAAAATTTTAACTCAAAGTAGGAGAGAGAAGACATGAAATAACCACATAATAGCAATGTGGACATGATTTCTTCTTTGCAAAAATTACATAATGTGAAGTTCATTGGGTTCGTTTTTGAACATAATAAAATTTATTTGGAACATTAAGGAAATGGATTCATAATTGCAGTTCAAAATCAACTTTAGATATCCTATGCATACCCTATGTATATAAAATACTATGAAAAATAAAAAATAAAATACTAATCAAATACTAATACAGTGATATTTGAAATTACATTTTGAAGAAATGCACTGTGATGATATATTATTTCTAACCAATTCCATAACATATATCTACTCAGTGGAATAGTATATAAAAATTATTTTGGGGGACTTGAAGTATAGTTCAGTGGTATACATGTTTACCATGTTTGAAGCCCTGGGTTCAATCCCTAACACCAAAAAAACAAAACAAAACTAAAAACAAAAACAAAAAAACCCTCTTTTTACACTTACTTTAATTGGCTCAATATGATGTAAAACTCATTTCCTGTTAACAGTAATCTACCAACTGTGGTGACATTTAAATTCAAAAAGTTTTTTTAAATAAATAACTTCACTATTAAATAGATATGAAGGAGTTGGATGTATCATAATCGATCCATAAATTTCATAACTTTATTTTCTCAAAGTGTACTGTCTGTGGCAGTAGACTGATACTTAGGGGAAATTATTTTTATCCCTAAGGTCATTGAGGGAAATTTTGTGATGTCACACTTTGTTGATCTTCCATAACTACATTAAAATATTATTAGATTTTTCTTGTCCTTTATTTTTTTTTAAATTACAGGAGAAAAAAATCCCTTTATCTCTGTCAGGCATGTATATGGAAAATATCAAAAGTTTTATAGTGACTTCCTTTTTTTAAACTTGTATTTATAACATCCTTCTTCTAACTGTAAACTTTAAAATGAAATCACTCTTCTTCTTAACTAAATTACAGTAGTAGTTAAAAAATGTTCACATTTCCCCCTAATATGTTGCCTTTCAATATCATCTTTTTGTTGTTAAAATTTTAAGAAATTTAAAAATGCCAACAAAAACAGTATCCAATTTTGCTAAAAGTGTATAGTAAATATGAATTGGTTTGTCTTTCTAAATTTTGTCATTAAAAATACTCCCATGATTTTTCTACTATTATGTCTTTTTGACTCTATCAAACAAATATTTTTGAATGCCTACTGTATTATTCTAATTGAGCCAGGATATTCCTTCCTTTGGGTTAGTTTTCAACAGATTATGCTAGAAATGTTGGAAGCACACACATATACACACACAAATATATACATGAATATATATGCACACACATACCCATACAAACATACCACTTTTTATAATTACCTTATAAACATATAGGTTCCTATTAAAGCAGTCTTATAAAATTAGTAAAATTCAAATATAATTGATATGCCATCGAAGTCAAAAATAATCTAGAGTGATTGAAGACCCAGAGTAGCATCTAATCGACCTTCATTGTAACCTCAGTCTCACAAAATTTTTATTACCATACATAGATAGATCTGATAATCATTAATTCTGACCTGTCTTTCTGAATCTTTTGAGTAGGACAGAATCATTAAATCTTAGCCATTGCTTTAGGTAATTTTTTTCTAAGCATGGTGACCTTTTTAAACACTTTTTAAACACTAACTTTTCTCCTCTTCCCAGGCTTTGAAATGATCTGAAAGTTGGGTGATGGGGGTTGGTATTTTTGTTTCTTTTTGTATTTTAGTAATGGGGATTGAACCTAGGAGTGCTCTACCACTGAGCTACAACCCTAGCCCTTTTCATTTTTTATTTTGAGACAGGGTCTTGCTAAGTAGCTTAGGGCCTTGCTAAATTGCTCATTCTGGCCTGAAACTTGAGATTCTCCTGCCTCAGCCTCCCAAGTCTCTGGGATTACAGGATTGAAAGAAAAGATTTTAGCCCCTCAAAAATATTGTATAAACATCCTAAGTAGTATTTGCAAATGCCAATAGAAAAGTCAGTTTCCTTCAATATATGACATAGGTATGAAATTATAGGCAGCCAAATATGTCCTCTTCAGTACTTTGGACTCAAAAATTTGTCTTAGGGGGCTGGGACTGTGCTCAGTGGTAGAGCGCTTGCCTGGTATGTGTGAGGTACTGGGTTCAATCCTCAGCACCACATATAAATAAATGAATAAAATAAAGGTCTATCAACATCTAAAAAATATTTTTTTAAAAATTTGTCTTATATGTTTTTGACTAAGAGTCAAATAATACTGATCTTAAATAACATCCATTAACCTTTTGTAACAATAATTACTAGGTTCAGTTTTGACATAGAACACTCATTTGGGTGTGAGATTTTTGTTATGAAAATATGATGTAATCATTGAGTGGTTTACTGGGTGCCAGACACTATGCTAAAACTAAAACTACACGGTGCTTTCTTTGTTGGCATTTTTTTTTTCAGTGCTGAGTTTTGAAAATGGGCCCTCATGCATGTTAGGCAAGTACTCTATCACTGAAATACATACATACAACCTCAGCCCTTTTTATAAATTTTATTTTGAAACAGAATCTCATAGCCCAAGGGGCTTCAAACTCATCATCTTTCTGCCTCAGCCTCCCAAATGCTGGGATTACAGGTTGTGTACCACCTCACATAGCTGTGTTCTTTCAATCTTCAACAGCAGTTCTATGAAATTTTCCAAAAAAAAAAAAAGCTTACCCAGGAGCACCTAGTACTCAATAAAGCCAGAATTCCAATCTAGATGTATCTGGCCTCAGAGTACATGATCCTAATTATTACAATTACACAATCTATTTTCATCCTCTTCTTGCTGTTGGTAGAGGTGAGAGAGAGATTGCTCAATAATCTGTCACATTTACAAATTAGAAATTATTGGAGATTTTTATTTTGAGGGCTCTACCTTTCCTATCCATTGAAAATTCATTTTTTTTAATAGCTTTAAAGTTGCCAGCTAAAAAATATGGGCTTTGAAATTGGACTGATCTGAATTTAAATCATTATCCTGCCTTTTATTATCCACACAAACTCAAATTAATCTATCCTACACCCAGTTTTCTTATTTGTAAGAAGGAAGTAAAATGTTACAAGCTTAACCTGATTTTAAGTCTACAGCAATATAGTTCTTGAATATCTTACAGTGAAAATACTCGTTTGCCTGTATTTCTTCACTATTTTATTTTTAATGATGTGTTTTGTTTCCTTCTTGACATTCAGTGTTATATTCATGCTAATCTTTAAGCACTTATCAACTCCTTTAACAATATTAAAGCAGTAAAGTTATTTGGGTAATCTAACCTTTAACATAAGGTAGTATTTCATAAGGTTATTAACATAAGAGAGGATAAATTCTTTTATTTCCCCAAAGGAAGGGTATTTACCCTAAGGAAGGGTGTCACGTTCTCCACGTTTGGACAGTTGTATTTCATAAGTGATCATTTTCTTCAAAAATGTTTCTAGTTTCTGGACCTTTCTAATCCTCATCTGTTTTTGTTCAGTCTATTAACTTTCACTCTTTTTTATTTGATAGCTTTATCAAATAGCTGCACTTACAGTATACTACTACATACCAGGATCCTTGCATCTGTAGTCATTAATTCCCACAATTTTGTAAATAACTGTTATTTTCTCCATTTACAAGTAAGAAAATGCCTGAAGTCGGTTTGCTCATGATTAAAATGACAGACCTTGATATTTAATCTTGAACTCTAGTACATGCCCGTGTTCTTTCTAACACATTCACATTGTTTTTTAGTTCAATATTAATTCAAGCTGCTTTCAAAGTTATAGTGTTTTAAAAGGCTTTATTTGCCCAATAGCTTTGATAACAAACATGACCAATTTAAAACTACTACACAGTTCAAACAAATAAATAATGATCCATTGAGTTCCCTTTTATAATGTGTTTTATATTCATGCTGTTATTTATAACAGTTTATTATCAGTGTATATATGAACCAGTTTATTATACTATCAAGACATAGACATAGTCTATATGAGCACAGTAAGAGTGTTAATAACAGATACATTATGCTCATAGGAGCCCATAGATACTTTTAAAACTTATCCTTGAGGATAATATTCTATTAATAATAGCAATTATATAAATTATATGTATATATAAATTATGTATATATTATATAAATATATAAATCATATATAAATTGGCACTCTTTATGACTGTATAAATCAATAGGCAGAATAGGGTGTGAAATGAAATGCAGGTATCACTATATTCTTATAAAGTTGAGGTCTACCTACTGTAAATTATAGAGTTTGGGTATATCCAGTATATACCACAATTATCATTTGCTAAATATGCGAAAGTACTGATAACTATATACTACATGTGCCAAAAAGCCTTATTTGACTCTCAATTAACCAAAGGGGGATTTCACTTTGAAGGCAATAAGGGAGACATGAAGGATTTGCGGTTTTTGAGGGGGAAAAAAAAACATTTTTTAAGTGATAAAGCTGGGATATGCACACAGGCAACTGAAGATTAGCTTTATTTATAGTTATTAAAAGTAGTGAAAGATGGGCTGGGGCTCAGTGATAGAGCACTTGCATCACACAATGCAATGGGTCCGATCCTTAGCACCACATAGAAAAATAAAGATGTTGTGTCCATCTACAACTAAAAAAAAATTTTTTTTAAGTAGTGAAAGAAAAAGATTTTTAGAAATAGGTGTAGTTAAGAAAATTTTGTAATAGAAATGGATAAAACAGTTATGGAGTAAATTTGCATGGAGGTCTGTTTTTATTTATTTTTTTTTTAAAGAATTGAGTGAGGAAAATAAAATTTGATAAAGTAGTGCTCCCCAATAAAACTTTCTATAATGGGGGAACTGTTTTGTATCTGTTTTGCATCTCTAGTATGGTAGCAGCTAGCCACATGTGACTGTTGAACTCTTGGAATGTGGCAAGTATACCTAGCAACTGAATTTTTTTTTAATTTTACTACATTTAAATTTAACATGGCTATAGGTACCATATCAGTCAGTACATCTCTAGATATTTTACGATTGATTGGTTAGGATAACATCCACTAGTATAATGAACATTTTAAAATGCAGACATTTATAAAAACTCTCATAGACTTTTTTTCCCTTTTTTCCTTTTTTCCTATTTGAACTTGTTTTGTTAGTTGGTAAGTATAATGTTTACATTTACAAAATATTGACCATTGTGAAACATCATCACCCTCACTCATTGCATGCCCAGTTATATTTCATATAAAGAACTGATTACTCTCTGCTCTACTCCTCAGTTAACACCTGTAAAATTCTACACCATGTCTCTCATATCTGTTATCTATCTTCTCTTTTGTTTCCTTGCTTCTGCTTGCTACTCCATTTCTTCATTCACAACAAAGAAAGAAATGCAGTGATAGTTCTCTTCCTCCCAAAACCTCCACTAGAAAACATTGGCCATCTCAAGGTAAACAGCCAGGGAAGGCCTCTCATGATGACTGAGAATAGTATGCACTACCAGAAAAGCATGAGCTACTGCTCTTCACCTTCCTTCTGCTGTCCATCTGCAGTGCTTCCCTAACTGGGCCATGAATTCATATTCTTCTCTAAATTTTCCAATATGGGTCTATTATGGACCAATTCAGATCTTCAGGAGGAGTAAATTTAAACAAAAATGCATTTCCTCCTTGCATTTTGAAGGCCAGTCTCATTTCAATTTAGAAAAGAAAATGTTGGAGAAGTTACTTTGAGGAGGGTAGCTGACATGGAATTTGAGTGATATATTTAAGAACAAATATACATTTACAAGGAAAAGTATAACATTTGGCCTTAAAAAACTTTGAAGTGTTCTACAGATACATTCTTAATTACCTAAGATATCTCTATAGAATATTCACTCCTTATTGAACATTTTTGCTTTTTCTTATAAATATTTATAACTTCAATTTAAGCACAAATGTTTCATTATATGAAAGTACTAGCATTTTTTCCAAATTTGAAGTGTCAGTGGGATGTCACATTGGCTAACAAATATGCCAAGTCTCCCCACCATAGTAAGAAGTGTTCAGTTTAACCCTGCAATCTGTGTGGTTGTTTATTCTTGCTTGTTTGTGACACACAAAAAGAAAATTTTCATGTACTTAAGACCTAGAAAAGTCTGGATTAAAGTGTCTTAAAATATACAGGATTTTTAAATTTTGTTATTCTGTTTAGATTTTTTTTTTCTTTGAAGGACTTTTTTTTGGGGGGCAGTGCTGGGGATTGAACCCAGGGCCCTGTGCTTGCAAGGCAAGCACTCTACCAACTGAGCTATATCCCCAGCCTTGAAGGACTTTTTAATGTCTTATTTGTTAGGAAAATATTTGAGAAAATTTGCCTACAACAAGCAAAGGTCTCTGGCATTGCTATAGATTGGAGAATCAGAATTCAAAGAAATAAGGTACAGAGGTGAAGAACTACTTTGTAAATGACACAGAGTTCTCTTATTTGAATTTGTTTTGCTTGTTTTAAAATTTTATATCTACTAATTCCACTGGCTATTACTGAATAGTGTAATTGCAAAAGTTCAAGCTAGTGAAATAAAAGTATTACTTATCTCTTCTAAATTAAGATTTTTTGAGGCTAGTTTGTCTCTTTTGACCAACTTTCACATGAGAATTCTTATCCTCTTCCCTCCCCCTGGAATCTGTCTTGCTCCTTTTAAAACCCTACTTAAACATCTTACATATACGATGTTCTCATAAGTGCAGAGTTCCTCTTTGGAACATAACTGTTTAGAATTGTTCAGTGCTGTTTTCTTCCAGTTTGAGTTGTGAAGCATCTCCCCTTCCCGCTTTTTGTTTTTGTTTTTGTTTTTGTTTGTTATTCCCCGAACCCTAGAAGTAGAATTAGTCTTTCTCACCTGCTTCTTGTGCCTTCCTTGCATGCCACTAGTGCTTTGAATTCCTTATCTTTCTGGCCCAGAGATTTTGCTTCCCATTGCTTTTCCCAGGGTTCTGGCTCTGGACATGATGATTAGCGCTTTATGGCTAATATGATGATATGAACCACCAGATTACTGGGTTTTAAATACATTAGCAGGCTGTTGTAACAAAGTATATCTGGGGCTTGCTTTTTTCTTTAAAAGATCTCATTAAGGGGTGGGATCCTTACTCCAGATTAGTAGCAGAAAGGTTATGTCTTATGAGAGGCCAGATGTCTATATTTATGTTCTTGCTGTTTCCTACAGGCTTCTACCCAGAGATTCTACCCAGTGAAGCTCCCACAGCAACGCAGGTAGATGGGGCTGACCTGGCCTCTCCAATGTCTCCTCGAACTAGCAAAAGCCGCATGTCCATGAAGCTGCGTCGTTCTTCTGGCTCAGCCAATAAATCCTAAGGAGACAAGCAGCCCAACAGTGATCAGCAGTAACCCTACCTTAGCACGAACATAGTGTTAATCCTTACAGGTCTCATGTCTGCCATAACATGCATGTTCCTTCCTTTATATTTGAGAAACACTGGACTTAAATAATTTGTAACCTAATATTTTAGATTTGGACTATTTATTCAATTTGTTTTTTCCTCACACTCCAAGCTGCCATATTTTGAGGGGATGGAGTTTTATTTTACACTCTTTACCTTCCTAGATAATTATGTTTAAGTAGTTTTTACCTTTAATTTCATGATTAATGTAGAACCAAAATATAATTGGACAAGTAGTCTTATTTTATTTATTGTGCCTCATTGCAGCTTTATGGCTCAATAAATGTATAATTTTTTTACAAATGTAAAATTAAGTTTAAGCATTTGTAAAGTTAGAGCAAAAAGTTACAAATCTGTTAATACAGATATGTATAGAGTATTTGTTACAAGAACAAAACACTCAAATGCTCATTTAGCATCTCAGATTCTTAAGTGAAATAATTTTAGCATTAACCTTTTCTTCCCTAGATAATGTCTCATTTCTTGGCTGTGCAGGTGATACCATGACATATCCAATAACTAGAAAAATCATTGCTGAGTTTTGATTTCTGTTTAACTTCCAAATAATTTTCTAATGTTTTACTTTTTAAGTGGTATCACTGTTAAATTGCTATTTCTGTTTTGAGATTGTGGCCCTTGATTATTGACTGATTATTGACTGACTTATCTGTGTTCTTTCTTAAGTATCAAAAAGAAGGTGATGGACAGGAGGAAAAAACTTTTCTGACATAAATATGTTGCTTAAATTATGTGTATTATTAAAAAAGAAAAGGGAACATGACCCAGGAGTCTAAGTTGAATCTAATATTGCTAATACTGAACTTCCTGGTGCAAGTTGGTAGACATTCCATCCTCCAGAAGTATTTTCCTATGGTAGATAAGCTGCTCACATTTTGTTTTGAATGGGCATCTCTTAAGGAAATGTAGCATGACATCAGTACCAACTGCATGTGTAAATACATCATACTGGCAAACTATAGAATATAAATTATGTATCATCATTCATGTAGTGTCTACAAATTTGTTACAGTGGGGGGATTAAAAATGACATGGTATTTAATAACACAATAAAAATATTCTTATCATGTCCTGTCCATGAGTCATCATATATTTCATGTATTTTCAGATTTAATAAGCAGGGCTGTATGATTAATGGGGAGATGTAAAGCATAAACCTAGATTATCTTAGTAAATCATGAAAAATGAATTTCCTTTTGAAGATACACTCCAAATTATTTCTCAGAGATCCCACCACAGTCATTAAAAACAGGAAATTTACACCTTCATGAGACTGGCCAGAAACTTCACCCAGTGCTGTTGGTTAAAACATCAATTTATCACAGCCTCATTTTTCTTTAATTTCTCAAATGTCATATTGTTTTATAATATGCTTTCAGGAATAAAACTTTCCAGAAAAATTTTCTAAAATAGTTTTTCAGAGTTCCTGAGTTCCTATGCACTTAATTTTTTTGTTTTCTTGCAAATACAAACCAAAATTCCTATGAAAGCTTATTTAAAAAGATGAACAAATGGATAAAGAATCCTTGGAAACAAATTTAACAGAAAAGAAAATTTCCCACAGCCAAGGTGAAGAATTATAAAAAGGAGAATCAAGCATAACTGTTCACATGTTTCTAAGATTCTTTCAGTCTAAGGTGCTTTGTTTTAAATGAATATCTACTGGATTGATAATATATAATGTATAATAAAATAGACTGAAAATACCAACTTGAAGTGTTGAAATTAGCAAAATTATAATTTTAAATGGTATCACTGTTAAACTTATAACAGATGCACTTCTGAAGCTTTTTTAAGAAAATACTTTAACAAATGACAATAGAAAATATATTTAAAGATCAGTGCATATTCTTGACCTTTGGGAGCGTCAGCCTATGCAGCTATACTTCAGATGGATTGCATTTCTACACCATTGCATTCATTCACAAAATATATCTCCTGTCTTCATATTCTGTCCAAATGGGTCACTAAAATTCTAAAATAGAATACTGGCAATGAGGAGATAAGAAATGTGACTTTGAAAATATGCTGTGTTCAACCATTCTTTAGACAAGCAGCAAAACAAGGCACAGTCTATGTACATTTATTTGGTGATAAGCATCTTACAAATCTAAGCTATCTGTCAAGCAATGCTCAGCCAATATCCTAAACTGTATTAGGGGGTGAGTACAGAAGGTACACTGAATATGGTTTACAAAAAGAAATGCAAAAGTTACCGCTGAAAAGAAAATATTGAATATTGAGTGAAATTGCCATTCAGTTCCATATTACAGTTATTAACATCTTCCTTAAGCTGAACATAGTTTCATATATACAGTGAGATTTAAAGCAGAAGCATTAAATAATTTGGGTGAAATCTTACTAAAACAGTCAAATATCAGGAAACAAGTTCTACATTTCCAAAAAACTACATAAAGAAAGGCTTAGCGCAGCTCTTGAATACTGCACAAAAAATAACTAAAGAAAATAATTTGGAGGGTGTCTCAACTCCTTCCAATAAAGTACCACCTCCAAAAACTAAGGACAGGCTAGTACACATAATTGAGAAAAGGTTACCAGGGAGATTTTCATATCCCCACCAAAGCAGCTAACATCCTCTATTTCCTGCCCCTGGACAAAGGTCTTGAATCGGTCCCCCCTGTAAGTTTGGCACCAATCACATAACTTTTTAATTCACAGAATATACAATGCAAGATATCTGACCCTATTGAGACAGAAACCACATAGGTGCCTGTAATGGCAAGAGGGAAAAAAAAAATACTGGCGACTACTACTTTTGGTAGCCAGAACCCCTTGTAGACATTGAGACATGCATGCATTCACTGCAACTTTCCATAGGAATTACAAATCATATAGGATTTGTTAGGGTGTCCAGAGTTTTGAGGGGGAAAATCCTATTTTAGTGGGGAAAGTGAGGAAGAATTAAAGCTGACAGTCTTTGACCATGAATATTTATACTGTATATACCTACCTGTTCTAGAGAGGGATTTTACATTTTTTCTGTCTGCTCCCCTAGCAGAACATTGACTACTGGGAGAGTTTTAGAAGGGAAAGCATGGAAAAGAAAGTAAACTTCAAGTTGAAGAAAGCCCCCACAGAGATTCCTATGATCTGTTTTCCCCAAGGCCAGCCTTGAAATCTGGTCTCTTGGCCCTCAGCAGCCTGGCCGCAGTGGCATCTGCAGCAGCAATACTTGACGACTTTCTGATGGGTGGCACTTATTGATGTGCCGGGTCAGCCCTGGAGAGCTAAAAAAAGTGGACGGACAGTGCTTGCATGAAAAAATTTGCTGAGCACTTCCATCAGATGCACCTCCCGGGCCCGGTGCTTCAGCAGGAGCCCCCGCCAGAGCAGGCAGGAGCAGCTCCTCGCGGACCGCGTGCCACAGCCGGTGCTTCTCTCTGATATCTGCGGATGGGAAGTGCGCTCCACACAAAGGGCAAGCGAAGGAGAGTGGAGCCCTACGTTCGGAGCCAAAGCTGGGGGCTAGCGCACGAGCTGAGCCTGCCTCGTGAGTTCCCAGGTGCTTGCGTAGATAGGCTTGGCGACGAAACTTTTTGTAGCAATATGGGCACATGAAGATCTCAGATCCCCCGCCACTAGTGGCACTGCCCAGTGCAGGCACCTGGTGCCCCAATACCCGCTCTGGGTAGGAGACCTGTGGCAGTGGTGACTCTCGGTGCGGAAGCACCTGGAGGCCTTGGTGCGGGGCACTGTCCTGGTGCTGATCTTCCCCGGAGCTGTCCCTGACCTGCGGGTGCTGATCCACAGTCCGCTCTGCCCGGCTATTCTCTTTCCCCTCTGCCAGGAAAGATGCAATGGACCCGGAGTCCGAAGAGGACGAAGACAATGAAGGAGGCGGCTTCCCGTCGGCGGAGGAGACTGTGGCAGCGCTTGCTGCTGCAGGACGTGGCTTGTGCCAGCGGCGATGGGAGGCGAGGTTCGCAGGGCAGCTGAAGACCTTATCGCACTCGGGGCAGCGGTACTCAACACGCACGATGCGGGAGCAGCGGTGCTGAGCCAGTGCGAAGGGGTCCGCGTACTGCTCCTTGCACAGCTGGCAGATGAACTCTCCTAAAGGTGTGCGGCTGCCACCCAAGCCCCTAGAAGGCGGTCCTGGTTCCTCCTCCTTGATCTTCAGGCCTAGGACAGGGGACGTGGTCACCTCATCGGCAAAGCTCAACTTCCTCATGGCCTTTGGCTTCTTGATTCCCGCTGCCGTGAGTCCAGGCGCACAGCCTGGAGGTACCTTGACACGCCGCTCGCTGCCAGCGGCTCGCTTCAGGCCCTGCAAGGTGGCGGAGAGGGGTGCAGGGTCTGGCTGGAGTGCGGGTTCTGGGAATGGTGCCCGGAGCGGCAACAAAAATTGTTCCCCCGAGGTCGGTGCGGTTGCTGGAGCCACCGAGCAGGAGAAAGTGGCCACAGTGGCGGCACCCCCGGGGAAAGACTCAGCGGAGACAGGCGAGCTGAGGCAGCGTTCCAGGAACGCTCGGCGGAGTTCGGTGCCCGCCGGCTTTGCGGGGCTGGGGCTGGGTCTGGGACCCTCTCTGTCATCGACCCTCCATTCTGTGCCTTCCTGCCCGCCTATTCCCAGGCTCACCCCAGCCTCCCGACAGGGTGACCCCGACAGTTCCTGGGCCGTCAGCCCCTTTCCAGGCTCCTCCTGGGTAGGGGGCGCCGCCTGCTCCGCACTGGGCAGGGAGGCACTGGGAACCTCCAGGGAGAAGGGCGGCGCCACCTGGGGCCCCAGCAGGGGGAAGACCCGCTCAGCTAGGCGCACTCGGTATGAGCCGCCTGTCCGTTTAGTTCGCTTCACTAGGAAGCCCCTCGGCATGGTGGAGTCGGGAACAGTCAGGCTCCAGGAGGAATAAGGGACCACAGGGGCTGAGAGCAGGCGAGCAACAAGAGCTACACAAGCTTCGCCACGGCGGTCATGCAGAAGCTGGCTTTATAGCTGGGACGCGGGCAGGGGCTGGTTGGGCCACCTCCCGGCTGGTCCGGCCAATCAGGAGTGGGAGCGGGTGCCGAGGGCGGGGTTTTTGTCTACCGGGCTCTGCAGAGTAGCCCAAACTGGGTGGCGGCGCACATTACTGCCCCGCCTTGCAGTGCCTTTGAGCCTCCTGAGATCTGTAGAGGGGCTGACTTCCCCTGCTGCCCCCCTCAATCCCCGCCCCAGGCGAAGACGCAGGAAGGTAAGGTCTGGAGTCTGAAGGAGTGCGGCCCTCCCCACCTCAGCCGCCTCCATGGGGGAGCCCCACACAGCAGCGACCCAGCGCCCCCCAGGTCTGACGGGAAGGCTCTGAGGCTGAGGGAGAACTGCGAAGGGAAACCGCAGCGGGAAGTGGAGACCACAGGGTGGGTGTCCACCGGGGAACTGGTTAACATCCTCTGCTGGTATTGAACTGATGAGATGCTGCGATAGAGAGGCAGGGTGGCTAAATCCACCGCCCTGTGCCTACACTTGACGGTGGGAGCACATCTGCTATCCAGTATCGATCGAGACTGCGCGCGTCTGTGATACTATGAGAATTCGTCTGGGAAGAAGGGCTCTCAGTGCGGGAGATCGTGCGTGCTGGCAAGCCTCTGGAGCTCAGGACGCCAGCACGTTTCTGGGCCCTGGTCCTTCAGGCTGATAAGTGCCCCATCCCCGATGGGAATAGGAGTGGGGAGGGGAAGGGATCTAATTTTCGACTGCCCTCACACAAAGTGGTTTCTCTGTTCACACTTTCCACTTGTGCTACCCAGAGACATGACTTAATACCTAACTGGCCTGTTTAGCATGGACTAGATTGAGTGAGAAATGCTGGTGGAATCAGCATTACATCTGCTTCTCTATACATGACAAGTGATACTTTGCAAAAATGTGCTGTAGTCCAAACTCAACAAATTTTCATCTGACCACCTGCCATGTGCCCAGCTCTGTCTTAAGAACTGGAAGAGATTTGAAAGTCCATAATACTAGCTGAACAATGAAATGATTAGACAATATACAACAGGTGAAATGCCAAATTTTATGATACAGATAAGTACAATATGAGAACTGGAAAGGAAGGAAAAGAACTATGTGTTCAACTCTCCTTACTAAACCAAATTGGAGAAAAGACTGAGGGAGGTATTTTTAAAGTAGAATACAGCATAACAATTTTAGTCATCACTAAAACATATTGTCTTCCCTCTCATGAACTATAAGGAGGACGCTGTTTGAGGAAAGATTTGGAAGTAAAAAATCTCTACCCTTACACACACCCTGGGAAGGAGATTTTATTACTCTCCTTTTTTTAAGGAATGAACTGAGCCAGAGAGAAGGTGGTAACTGGCAAAATTCATACACCTGCACAACCCAGATTGAAACTGAGGTCTGGCTAATTCCAAAACCCAGTCTCTTTCCACCATCCCAATGACTTCAAATTTTTTTCTTTAATCAAAGCCCATAATAACAAATATGTTCTGTAGTAAACACACATCTGAAAACAAGTTTCACAAAATTATATTTCCCTTAACTAAGTGTAATGTTTTCTCATTCTTTATTCAATTTATTATATTTTTGTTTTACAGTACTAGGGATTGAACCCAGGGATGCTCTACCACTGAGTTATGTCCCCAGTCCTTTTTATTTTTTGAGAAAGGGTCTCAGTAAATTGCCCAGGCTGGTTATGAACTTGTGATCCTTCTACCTCAGCCTCCTGAGTAGCTGGAATCACAGATGAGCGCTGCCATGCCTGACTGAATTTGCTCTTAAAAGTATTTAAAAGCACTGATCATTACAAATAAATTGATTTCATAACTGAGTAGTGGATTAAAGCCAATTTAAACAACATAAAATCATATACAAAGTAAGCAAATAAACCTAATGTATTATAACCAAAATAATATTCTGAATCACTATTTAAAATATGTAGGCCTTTTCATTGGCAGTATCCTTAGTTTCTCAGGTTGATCATGTCTGACATATTAGTTTAAGTATGATATCTACCTCAAATTCTTCTCAGTTATTCTCCTTTCTTCTCCCTATGACCCAGATATGTTATGTGGTGTGAAAAATCTAATGTAAGAATTTTAATACTTTAAGATAGTCCCTTTTCCAAAGGGGCTTTTCCCCAGAGGCACAGTACTTTGTAAGAACTGCTGTCATATATTTTCTGCCAGATTAAGTAATTTTAATAGCTTTCTCTTGCCCTCAAGTATAATTTGATAACAACCTTTCTGGAAATTGGTGTAACAATGTATATGAGAAGCTTTAAAAATGTATACCCTTAAACTACCGATTATCTATTAGTAAGTCACCCAAAATAAGAGCAAAGATGTATGTGCACAACAGTTTACCACAATGTTATTTGTCATTGTAAATAATCAAAAAAGCAGATCACAGTATAGCCATACTATATATGATTAGGTAAACAAAAATGCAATGACATGGACAAATATGTATATCATAACATTAAACAAAACTGCAGGCTGTAAAGTTGCCTGTACCATAGAGTTCAATTATGAAAGAACAAAATGCACAAAACACTGGAAGGAACTATGCCAACATGCTGCTGTAATGTTCCCATAGTTAGTAGGAATTTTAAGTCTTTTGTTGTTTTGGGGTTTTTTAAACTTTTTTGTTAAAATACTCTCAAGTTACATTACCTTGGTAGTCAGAAAAAATACATAATGTAAAAACAGCCTTAAATGTCTCTGGTGTTCAATGCAGTAAATTTCCCCTAGGATACCTCAACATCAAATGGAGAATTGTACAGATAAGTAGCATTCTCCACAGCAATCTGTTTGAAATCCGGCCCTCACAGTGAGGTGACAAGCCTCTATCATGCGAGAGGTCTTCCAGTTGAAGAACAGTTTTGGGAGAAGAATAAGAATTAAACTGTGGGGAAGAGAAAGAATTTAGATGCATGCTTCCCACTCAGATATAAACCTAGATGATCCTTCAAGATATGAACACTTCTTTCTCTATTTTTTCACTTAGATATTATGATAAATAATAATAAACTGCTGAATAATGGGCTGTGCTCAGCAAGGTTGTGAAATCTTTGTTTTAGCTACATGCTTGGCAACATTTTCCTTCTATTAAACATCCAGGACCTTCATCTGCTCTGTTATACTTTAACAAAAACTCATATACAGTGGATTTTCTCTTAAACTATTTGCACTTTAAACTCCATGACTACTTTCTATGTCTAACTGTGGAATAAATTACTGTGATTTAAATTCAAAGAAATTGAGATGGTAGAAATCAGGAAAAATTTTGAAGACAGATTTCTTCTGGCCCTAAAATCATACTGAGTATAAGATAGGCTCAGATAACTAAACTACGTTTTTAATCACTTGAATATCTGGGGGATTACTCAGGAAGAACTTTATTTCTTCTGTTTCTCTGCTTCCTCACCTCCACCTGGACACATCCCTGTAAAAGATTAACACCAGTTGCAGCTATAGATCTGTTGTCCCTAAGAACCTGAAAGTCAACCATCTCTCCTATATCTAAAACCAAATTCCTCTACTGAAATGAATCTCCATTTCCGTTTCCTCATCTCAGTGAATAGTACCTTCATTCAGTTACCTGCCTAGACCAAAACCCCAAAACTTTTGGTTCAAGCTAAACACCCTATTATCAACCCATTAACAATTCTACTTTCAAAGCATTGCCTGAATCTGAATACCTCTCAGATTCTTTATCACCACACTCTGTTAAGTCTTTTACATCCACCCTTGCATTCCATGTAGTGTAGCAGCAAGATAGATCCTGATAAAATATAAATTTGATAATTTCACTCTTTTGCTCAAAATCTTCAAATGAATTGATTTCTAAAATAGTGAACCACCAGATTTTTAAGAAAGCATCACAATTTCTTAAAGCTGCAACCCACCATGTATGAAATCCAAAACTCTGATTAGTCCCTTGCTATTCCTAAATCACATCTTCCACCACTCTCTTCCTTGTTCAGTCTGTTCTTATCCACTTTAATCTCCTTTGTTTCTCAAACATGAGAAGCACACTTAACCCCTCAAGGCTGTTGTCTTCTGCTAGAATGTTCTTTCTTTCTTTCTTTCTTTCTTTCTTTCTTTCTTTCTTTCTTTCTTTCTTTCTTTCTTTCTTTCTTTCTTTTCTTTCGTCCCTTAACACTGAGTCTTTAGAATGCCACCTCAGGCTGGGCACTGTGGGGTATGCCAGTAATCCCAACACCTCAGAAGACTGAGGCAGAAGGATTGAGAGTTCAATCCTCAGCACCTTAGCAAGTCCCAAACAATTTAGCAGGACTCAATCTCAATAATAAAAGATAAAAAGGGATGGGAGTGTGGCTCAGTGGTTGAGTGTTGAGTGCCCTTGGCTTCAATCTTTCCAGTACCAAAAAAAAAAAAAGTCCACCTCAGAAAGATCTTCCCTGACCACACTGATATCAGCTACCTTTCATCATTTTCTATCCTTCAGTCAGCTTTCTTTTTTTCTTTTTTCTTTTGTATTTGTGTGTGCATGAGTACACACACATATGTGTACACATATGCTAGGGACTGAACTCAGGTCCTCAGGTGTGCTAAACATGCACTCTGTCACGGTGCTACCCCTCAACTTTTTCTTCATAGCATTTATAATTTCCTATCACCACTTTATGTGTTTATTCATTAATTGTTTCCTGGCAAGTCATAAGGTCTATGAAGGCAGGTTCTTTGTTTTATCCACAGCTTTATATCCATATCTAGAACAATACTAAGCAGGCATATAAATGAATTGATTTCTAAAACAGTGAGCTACCAGATTTTAAAAAAAAAGGCATTACAATTTCTTACAGCTGCAACCCACAGATCTGAAGCCCATCTGAGCTCAGAGGAAAGAAAAACAAAGTTTTGAAGATTCTAGGTCCTAGGTATTAGGGAATATTGATGCAGAGAAAGGAAATAAAAGGTCTCCTTACATTTTATGCCCTTGGAAGTATTTTCTTCCCCACCCCAACTGCTGAAGCCATGGCTTAAGTCATTCCCATTTCCCTTTTGAAATCATTCTGTACAGGGAAAATAAACCACAATTTATAGCCAGAGTTTCTACTATTTTAAGCTTTTGTTTGCTTGTTTGTTTAATGTGTTTGTTTTGGTACAGGGAATTGAACCCAGGGGTGCGTAAACACTGAGCCACAACCCCAACCCTTTTTATTTTTTGAGACAGGGTCTTTCAAAGCTGCTTAGGACTTCGATAAGGTGCTGAAGTTGGCCTCAAACTTCCGACCATCCTGCCTCAGCTTCCTGAGCCACAGGAATTACAGGCATGCACCACTGCACCTGGCTATTTTAAGCTTTTAAGTAGCCTGGATACTAAGAAAATGGGAGCAAAAATATGCTGGTCAGTTACTTAGATAGAAACACAAGATAGGCAGGAGAAGACTACAAATGTGGAAAACAAAATTTCAGGCATAGGACATGGAAGGTAATAACCAGGTTGTTGGAAAATTCAATCTAAGAGCTTCCACAGAAGTGGTACAGACTTTAAAATGAACGGAGTCTTGAGTTCAATTCCAGTTCCACTACTTTTTAATCTTAAGCAACAGTTTTCTCATCACAAAATGGACTTCACAGGGTGCTGTGGGCATTACATGTTATTATGCATGTGAAATTTCACAATGCATGGCACATAGTGCACCTGACAACTTTTTTTTTTTTTGGGGTGCTGGGGATCGAACCCAGGGCCTGTACTTACAAGGCAAGCACTCTACCGACTGAGCTATCTCCCCAGCCCCCATAGTGCACCTGAAATGAATAGAAGTTATTATTTAGGTATTTGAGATAAAGGAAAACAACTGACACTAATGGAAACCATAAATTCTGCTCAAATAACAATAACTTATTATGTGATTGGCCTATATTTTATACCCAATTATGATACAAGACAGCAATGATTTCTATATAGCATTTAATACACTCAAAATTAATTTTGCTTCATATGGTTAAAAAAAATTCACCAAACACTTAAAAGACCAAAGAAGGCAATTTGGTTTACTGGGTTAAGCCCATGAGTTGGGGTCTGTGAGGCCTGACTTTGAATCTTGACTGCTGTTAACTTATTGTGTGACCCCAGTTTCTTATCAGATAGGCACAAGAATGTAGTATTTCCTATAAATGGAGCAGCAGTCTGTTGTTGCTTGTGGTAAAGAAATGCAATAGGGAGTGGAGGAGCTCAGAATGGAAAGGTAAGTTGAGGACAGATTGCAAAGGGAATTATATATCGCACCAGAGTATAAATGCTTTTTGGTGAAATCTACTGATTTTTTTTTAAACGCATTCAAGTTATATATTCAGATCTTTATTTTGGAAAAACATCTAAGGGCTATATTGGAGCAAAACCATAGGGTTGAGGGAAGATATGGAGAAGTCCAAAGAGTGGGATGAGACTTGACACGAGAAGTATAGCCACAAAATATTAAAATAGTTGACAGAAGATAATGTGGGCCGAGTTATTAAAATATTGAATATATTTAAACAGTGGATTGATAAACTATATAACTATAGCTTATCCATATGCATGTTCCTCCCATCCCCTGCATTAAACAGTAAAATAAATAATGCATTCTACAAACTTGAAGAGGAAATTTACAACTTGACTTTCACTAGGTCATGAAAAACTATTAAATATGGGATTTATTTCAGGGACTATAAGCAAGGAGAAGGTAGTGAACTTGAACTAGCAAAAAAGGATTTTTGATGGCATGAGACATCATAGAGGAGAAGCATTTTAATTGTTATGCTGGATCTTTTCCCTCAGGCATTCTCACACTCCAAATCCCTCACTCTACCTCTATCTTCTAAGATAACTCTTTCATCAAATGATTTTAGCCACTTCTTTAGCTCAATGTGCAACTCTCCTATATTTCAGACACTTAAAATTTTGTCAGTATTACACAAAAACATTTTCCAAATATTAGAGATTTCTTCTATAAGAATGCTTACCTCCTTCTTTCCAGTCTCAGAGGAATTAGTATTTTCTGAAACCAGTTCGTTGCACATAAAGAGTACATTTGAATCCTCACTTTGTCATCTCCTGAAGAGGTTTTCAGAAAACTGGTTTAATCTGAGTCTCATTTCTTTATCTTTAAATAGGCATTACCATTACAATACATACATAGTAGCATGAGAATTAAATGAGATAAACTTGTATCCCCTACAGCAGTGGCTCATACTAGTGCTGCATATGAATATACCTACTTGGTGATGCTTGTTAAACTCTTAAGGGCAGAGGTTGACTATTTAATCTGCATTTCATTGTGCAAAAAAATAAAAAGTGTACATGTGTTCCAAATAAGCACTTTGGAATACTTATGAAAATTGTCTACCTGGCAAAGGGCAGGCAGGGAGACCCATGTCAATCTTTATATGTTTAGATTTAACATTTAATTCATATGCTTGAAGAGAATATGTATTTTGCAATTGTAGCCAGTTCATGTATGTGTGTGTGTGCACACCCTCCTCCCCATATATGTACATAGTAATTTATGTTTTTTCTCTTTGTAACTCTCAACTTCTGCTCTATGTAATCTTGAGAATTTGTCATAATCTCAAGATTCATATGAACTAATTCAGCATCTGCTTGGTTAACTGAACCTCTCATAAGTCTCCCTCTTCATCTTTAGTAACACTTTTTGCCTTAGTTTTTTTCTGATGTTTTTCTTCAAATCAACTTTCTTTTAATTGGTGTTTGCAAGGTATATATTTTCCTTTTAATTTCAACCTTTCTTTATCATTATCTTTTCAATGTGTCTCTATTAAGAGAAGTTGGATTTGTTTAACCAATCAGACAGTATTTAACTTATAGCTGGAGTATTTAGTCCTTTTACATTTGTGTAATTGCTGCTATATTTGGAATTAAATCTGCTGTCTTTAAAAATGTGTTCTATTTGTCTAATGTTACATTTCTTTTTATCTTTTGTCATCTTATTTTTATATATCAAATCTCCCCCTTATCAGTTTAAAACCTTCGCTTATATTCCTCTATTGTTTTTTAAATTACATCATACATTTTGAGTTTAGAAAAATTTGTCTTTGATGATAAAAGGACATTAGAACACTTGCATTTCATGTACTCTTTCCTAATTTATATGCTATAGTTTGGGGAGAGGCATTGTTTATTGTTGTTAGTTTTGGGGGGGAATTTTTTATTTATTTATTTTTGTAGTACCAGAGATTGAACATGAGCCTCTCACATGCTAGACACTAGGCAAGCACTCTACCACTAAGCTGTACACCTAGCCCCTTTAAAATGTTTCATTTTAAGGCAGAGTCTAACTTGTCCAAACTGGCTCCGGTTTTCAATCCAGGTCCTGCTTAAATCTCCTGAGTAGCTGGAATTGCTGGCCTACAGCACCATACCTGGCTTGTGTATTTTAACTTAGTACTTTTTAAGCTCACAATATTTTTGTTTTACATTTCATTCAATTTGCTTACAAGTGTTCCACTTCTTTTGTGCTTAATTCCTTGTATCTCAGATTTTCTGTATAGGATCATTTCTCTCCTTGCCTGAAATACGTGCTTTAAAATTTCCTTCACTACAGATTTACTAGTGGCAAAATATGTCAACTCTGAGGTATCTGAAATGCTGTTATTTTATCTACTGTGGAGTTTTAGGTTGGTAACTATTTCAACACAGTGAAAATAACATTCAGCTCTCATTTCCCATTTTTACTAGTGAAGAGAAAAGTAGCTGTTGCTAGATGTTGCTCTTTCAAAAGGAATATGTCCTTCTCTCTGGCTGCTTTTCACATTTGTTTGTTTGGATATTTTGGTTTCGTGGGGGTTGTTTTTTGTTGTTTTGTTGTATTTTGTTTTATTGGGTACCAGGGATTGAACGCAGAGGCACTCAACCACTGAGCCACAGTGCCAACCCTTTTTATTTTTGTATTGAGACAGGGTCTCACTAGGTTGCTTACAGCCTCACTATATTGCTGAGGCTGGCTTCAAACCTGTGATCCTCCTGTCTCAGTGGGATTACAGGCATGCACCACTGCGCCAGGCTGTACATACTCAACATTTTTATAGTCTTAGAGTCTGAGCCTGGCAAATCCAATATTTAAAGTCTTTTTGAGTCTGTTTCTGTTGTCTATTATCTCCATTGATTCTTGCTTATTTAATCTAGTTTCATTGTATACCTGATTTTTTTGATTATGTGCTCAAAATCGTAGTCGAAGAATTATATCTAGAATGATTTTATACCTATGATGAAGGTATCTTACTTTGAGAAGATTTGTATTTACTTCTGCCCTACATTATCAATTCAAAATTGTTTTACCCTAAGTTCAAGACTTGCAGTTCACTGTCCTAGGCAATTTGAATAAAGCACTAAACACCCAAGGGTTTGGGGGTCCCAGTATCCTATGGGGGAAGATCTTCTAGACTTTCTCTTTTATCCAAGTTCTGAATTTTGCTTTTTGCCTCCCTTGTCCTGCAAGTCTATCACAATAGAGATTTTAATTGTTTTAAGTTAGAAATTTCAAGCAGGGCAGACAATATTCATATTCAACATCCCTTTTTTTTTCACTTGATGTCTGACACTTCCCTACTATTTTTTCATATTCTCTTATACTTTAAAAATATTTTTAAAATCTAGCTCTTTTAGTTATTTTCACTGAGAGGGTTAATCTTATTGAACCTAAAAGTGACAGAGCCACTAAGTCAAAACAACCAATTTTTTTTTTTTTTTTTTTTTTTTTTTTTTTTGCGGTACTGGGGATCGAACTCAGGGCCTTGTGCTTGCAAGGAAAACAACCAAAATTTTGATAAATATTGTGAAACTATCCTTCAGAATGATAGTGCCTATTTATACTTTTATCAACAGGCAGAAGAGTGTCACTTTCCATGTTCCCTCCACTATGTTTTGTCACTTATAAGGAAATATATTTGTCAATTAGATAAATTAAAAGTATTGTTTTGTTCCAATAAATGTGTATTTATTTTATTATCCATGACATTTAACATCTTATAATCTGTTCATTAAATTTGTGTTTCACTTTTTAAAACTTAACATACTCAAATTTTCTGTTATTTATTTTTCCTAGAGTCCTTTGGCTATCACATAACTGGAACAAATCAGGAAGTCTGTATCAGCTGTTAAAATTAAAATAACTTCATATCAGTTAGCAGATATACATCACCTTTCTGAATGCTCTCTCCCCAGCCCCCTGCCCCCAGATCCTCCCCATTATCCATCAGGGCCTGAATCCAGCTCTGTGACCCTTCCCCAGTTCTCATAGGTTTGTAAGCATGTCATAGATATTGTTCTATATTTCACTGTAAGCCCTGTGAATATATATTGAAAGTATTTTTCCCATTTGGCAAGAAGACTGTAAAATGCATCAAACTGTATTCCATGTTTCCATTCCACAGTCCCCTTCCTTAAATTTTATTTATAATTAGTTGTCCCAAATTTGTTATTAATACTATGACTTTTATTTTAAATTATTTCTTAGCTCTTTAAAAGCTACAAAGGAATTTATTCACAAACCTACATAAGATTTTCATTGAATTTTACTATGCTTTGGAAACCTTTTAAACTTATGGTTATCTGTTTTAATGCTTTGGCAGACACCACACATTTCCAATCTTGTAAATATCAGTAGAGGCCGAAATAAGTAATAGTTCATGTTGGAGAATTTGAAAAGCAATTGAAAAAAATTTGTTTATAATATGTGTACCTCCTGAAGAAAGAATTAACTAATTTTTATGGACTAAATCATTTTCATATTTGCTTACAATACTGATCTATAAAGATGTGAGCCCCTTTATGGTCTTCTGCCAAATATATTAGTTCGGTATCATGATCTATTTTTATGACTTTGTTTTAAATCTGATAACCACACCATTGCATTGTTATCTAGGCAACATCTTTCCAGCATTTCAATTATCTTAATCTCATGCAGACCCACATCAAAGGCTTTTACAAACATTTAGATATATTGTTTGTCTAGGGAGTTTCCTTTATCCACAAACTTGTTGAGTAATTTTATAAGACCGAATAAATCAGATTTGCCTGGCATGATCTGTCTTCATAAACAAATGCTGTCCATTGCCCATCACATTGTTATCTAAATGATTTCAGATCAATTTGGTTCACTCTAACTTGGGCAATTGCATTCTGCCAGCCCCAAACTCCCTCTGTTTTTCAATTGGAGACATTATTCTTCCTCTCACTTAACAAAGTGTTCTGTGAAACAAGCAGGCAAGTATCTGAACCAATAAAGCCTGGTTCCTGAAGATTTGTGTCTGATAGGCTGAGACTATGCATCATATCCATGTGTAGCTTTAACTAGTGACATTATTACCTAAATCATGGTTCTAGATGTCATAAGTAGATTTGTTACATCATTGGGAAGTACAGGCAAAGCAAAGAATATCTTCTTTTCATATGTATTTTTAGTGTATACTAATACTAGGTTTCTTGCTACGCAATTAGATTTAGTTGAAATTGAGTTTTATATCAGTTTAATAATGAGATACACTGGATGTAAAATGATTTCATTAGAAAACTTGCTATATATTATACTGAGGCAGAATGAGCATCCAAGAAAATGCTTCATCCAAGAAAAATGATCATTGTTTTATATTTCAAGATAAATGAATAAGCTCTATTCATTACTTGCTGTATCATACATAGAATGGATACGTTCATTGATGCTATTTCTCTTACACTTACATGATGGCCTGTGATTTATCTTCATAAGTTATATTTGCCTAAAACTATATGTTAATTGCGGAACAATCAGGTACTAGTCTAGCTGAAAATTTAATGTCCTGGCAAAGCATATGTCCAGAAGGAGAGATAAACAATCTTGCCCTTCCCTTTGGTTTTCCTATATCTTAATTTCGACCTGGCTCAGCTTGAACTGATGTGTACAGTGTCCCTGATGCTCTAGTTTTATTGCTAGAAATGTTTAAAATGAAACAAATCCAGGTATAAAAATTCAGTCATAACTCCCAGGGAATGAATTGTGCACTCTCTGGGAGAGTGTATGTGTACTCTTTTGCTTGGGAGTCATTTTAATGAGCAGTTGTAGCACCAAACCCACATAGTTCAAGAAACAATTTAGGAGAAGATATTACAAAAGATGCCCTAGATAGAATTTAAAAATTGCCAATATTTATTCACTAAAAGTATCTCCATTACTAATAGAATGAATTAGTGAGTTAATCAAAACCCAAGAAACATGTACAAAGACTAGAGGAAATATCCACAATAGTAAACCATAGTAGCATCTAATCTTCACTGTTATAATTGGTAAATTACCTTTTTTAAAATTAAGGGCAATAGCTGATTTTAATAACATCTTTCTTGTTTTTTAGTTTTCTGTTGCTTAAATATCAACCATGCTTATTGGTGGAAGACATTAAATACTGTATATGTGTGTGTCTGCATTGTAAATGATTATTAAAAGGACAATATTATTGTGAGAGAAAAAGAAAGCCTCGGTGTTGGTTACATTTCCTTTACTTCCATTATATTTCTCCAGAGACCTCATATAGGGATAATTAGAATATTGGTCTGGCTGCCATTGTATATCAGAGCTAGTTGTCATTAATAAAACCTTTACCTGCCTTGGTACATTGTAACTACAGTGTTAACATGTAAAAAGTCATCTTGCCTTTAAATGAAGCAGATTTCCCTAAAGGTATAATTGCTAATGTTTTATGAAGTAGGGGAGGTTAAGAGAGGGTAGAAGTACAAAGAAGACTAACCAAGAAAACTTTAACATTCTCAGTCAAGATACTTCATTTGAACTCTAGTATGCGACACACAGATTGCTTGACTATTCTCTCAACCATCCCAAGGAAGGTTTGCAATCATTCTAGGATAAGAGATAAATTAACTTGCTAGATACAATGAATTCTTTAGGTTACTAGGGCTTAGTTCTCCCCCATACCAGTCAAAAAGACTTGTAACTATATTACAATGTAAGTCCTTAAATTGTACATTGTAACTTCAAAATATGGTTGAAATGCAGAAAAAAGCAGATTTGATCATATCTATCACTATCACAGCATCTATTATAAAGAAATTGCTTTACTCCCCCAAAAGGTTAAATGTGATTAACTTTTAAAACTTGTTTAATGGTGTATGCCTGAAATTCCAGTGACTCAGAAGGCTGAGGCAAGAGGATAACAAGTTCAAAGCCAATCTCAGCAACTTAGCAAGGCCATAAGCAACCTAGTGAGACCCTGTGTCAAAATTTAGAAAACATAAAATTAAAAAAAAAAAAAAAAAAAAAAAAAAGTCTGGGGATGTGGCCCAGTGGTTGGATGCCACTGGGTTCAATTCCTATTTAAAAAACAACAGGGCTGGGGTTACAGCTCAGGAGTAGAGCGCTTGCTTAGCCTATGTGAGGCACTGGATTTGATCCTCAGCACCACATAAAAACAAATAAAATAAAGGTATTGTGTCCATCTACAACTAAAAATATTTTTAAACAAACAAAACAGGGCTGGGGAGATAGCTCAGCTGGTAGAGTGCTTGCCTTGCAAGCACAAGGCCCTGAGTTCAATCCCCAGTACCGCAAAAAAATAAAAATAAATAAAAAAAAATAAACAAACAAAACAACAACAAGAAACACACTTGCTTAACAATGAAAGTAGCATTGTTAACTCAAATCTTTTGTGGAATAAGAATTAGGTTGCTAGTTAAAACAAAAACCATATAATATTCAGTAGCATTCAATTCACAGTCATACCTTAAAGTCCCAATTTAGTATTCAGATCAGGTTTCATTCTTACTTTTGTCAACAACTTATTGACACACAACCTAATTTGCTGTTTCAACTTCAAATACTCCATTAAAAAATATAAAAATATCTGGGCATGGTGACACATTGCTATAGATACAGCTACTCTGGAAGCTGAGCCCATCTCTTTAAAAAAATTATATATCTCACACGCAAAAATCTATAAGGGCTGCCTCTCACTGGGAGTGTTGGAACTCAGAGCCTTTAAAAGAAATTAATAGGTATTTATGTTTTATTAATTTTATTTTAAATAAGAAAATAAGACCACAATATTTATTTTTATTGAGCTATTGTATCCATCTTCTCTGGGCAGGACCTCTTAAAGAAAGTTCTAAAATGCAAGGGATCAAAGAAAAGCAGCATATAAAAATATAAGTAGGGGGTGAAAAAGAAATATGTGAATAAATAACAGTGGAACCAAAACACAGTAGATACCCATTAGTGTATTTCAAGAGCCTACACAATGCCCTATAAATATTTAATCTTTCAACTGAGAAAGCCTGTGTGTGTGTGTGTGTGTGTGTGTGTGTGTACGGGGTACAACTATGAACATATTTTGGACAATTATGTGCGAAATCCTCATCATGACCATTTTCACTGAACAACTTTCCTATGAGTGGAGGATTTTCTGAAACTGAAATTGCTATTTGCACGATGTGGTGCATTGAAGCAATTCAAGACTTTCATTCCACTTCACTGGAAATGAAGTTTCACTATATTAATGTTCTCTAGACACTTATGTGGTGTGAAATTATTCCCCTCAATTACAAATTCTTCCAGCTTTCTCTATCCTTGCTTCCCTATTTTCAAGTCTCATTTCAAATACTTTTGGCCTTTCCTGGCATAAAAGAAGCAAACCTCTGTTCCTTCTTTCCCTGCCTTTATGTGGAGATAATAACACTTGCCTCTCTCATAAAGAGGTTGTGAGGCATAATATTTTATAAAGTACTTTAGATTCCTTAGATTTGAAGCCTAATGGAAACAAAATCTGTATTGTTATCTAGTCTTTCAGTTCCTCTCAAGTTGTCCATTTTCTTTTTATTTATTTATTTATTTATTTTGTTTGGATGTCAAGAAGAAATATTTTGCTATTGACTGTTGAAGCTTAGTTTTACTTCCTTCAAGTTCTTCCCATTTTTGTTTCCTGTGATTCCTTCTGGTTTCACTACCATAGAATCACAGATTACTTCCAAAAACCAACTCAAGTATGATCAGTTTTATAACTAAAGCACCTAGACATAATCTAATATTATCACCAAAGAATCTGCCAAATACTAGTTCCTCACTTGAAGTTTCATGAGGACAAACTGGACGCGATGGCTACTCCTTGCTACCACATGACCATATATCCAGGGCTGAAGCATATACTCATGCTATCTAGGGTCTGGGGTGTAGCTCAGTAGCAGAGCACTTGCTTAGTATGTGCAAGGCCCCGGGGCTCAGTCCCTAGCAGTGTGGGGGGACAAAAAGAAAAAAAGAAATCTTGGCCTCTCTATCTACCTGGTCTATATTTATTCTACTTGAACATTTTATCTCTCTCATTAAATTGAAGGAAGTGACTGGGTCTAGCCACAAAGTACCTAACACAACATTTTATTTTTATTTATTTGTATTATTTGTTCTAATTATACATGACAGTGGAATGCATTTCAACTCACTGGACACAAATGGAGTACAACTTTTCATTTCTCTGGTTGTACACAATGCAGAGTCACAACCATTCGTGCAATCATACATGTACAGAGGATAATGTCCATCTCATTCCACCATCTTTCTTACCCCCATACCTTCTCTCCTCCTTCCCTCCCTCTGCCCTATCCAAAGTTCCTCTATTCTTCCCTTACCCCCCACCATTATGGATCAGCATCTACTTATCAGAGAAAACATTTGGCCTTTGGTGTTTTTGAATTGGCTTACTTCACTTAGCATGATAATTCCCAACTCCATCCATTTACCTGCAAATGCCCTAATTTCATTCTTTAAAGATGAGTAATATTCCACTTTGTATATATACCAGTTTTTTTTTTAATCCATTCATCTACTGAAAGGCACCTAGGTCAGTTCCACAGTTTAGCTTTTGTGAATTGGGCTGCTGTAAACATTGATGTGGTTGCATCACTGTAGTATGCTGATTTTAAGTCCTCTGTGTATAAACTGAGGACTGGGATAGCTGGGTTAAATGGTGCTTCCATTCCTAGTTTTCTGAGGAAATCTCTTACTACTTTCCAGAGTAGTTGTACCAATTTGCAGTCCCACCAGCAATGAATGAGTGTACCTTTTTCCCCACATCCTCACCAACACTTATTGTTGCTTATATTCTTGATAATTATCATTCTGACTGGAGTAAGATGAAATCTTAGTAGTTGTGATTTAGCATGACATTTTATTCATAGTATTCAAAAAACGATTCACAATAATTATAAATAAAGACAAATTTTATGCCTCCTAAGACAGCTACACTGCAAAAATCTTTGGAACCAAACTGAACTGAACCTAAAGATGCACTGCCCATTATTTTCAAATTCAAAGTAGTCTCAGTGTTGAGAACTGCTTGATGAGAACCCAGGAGTTAATCTAGACCATGTTTATGTATCTGTAAGCCAAATTCTGACTGAACCTTTCCCTCTGGAGCTGCCACTAGGAGTTTACACTGTCAGGTTTAAAGATATGAGCCCCTTCGCTACATACATATAACCATTTCTTCAGAATGGTACTTGGAGAATGCATCAAAGTACATAGCAGAACACAATTTAAGGTGAATAGAGGAGTACACAAAGTTTACAATGAAAGGATGATGTTGAACAAGTAAATGAGCTAAACAGTCCTTGAAGCTCCGCAGATCCAAATTTCTGAGCCAGGAATGGGCGGTGGAACACTCCTGTAATCCCAGCGACTCAGGAGGCTGAGGCAAGAGGATCACAAGTTCAAGGTCAGCCTCAGCAATTTAGTGAGACCCTGTTTCAAAAATCAAAATAAATAAAAAGGACTGAAGATGTGATTCAGTGGTTAAGCACCCCTGGTTTCAATCCCCAGGATGAAAAAGAAATAATAAGAAGAGCCAGGCATGGTGGTACATGCCTGTAATCCCACGGGCTCAGGAGACTGAGGCAGGAGGATCAAGAATTCAAAGCCAGCCTCAGCAAAAGCAATATGATAAGCAACTCAGTGAGACTGTCTCTAAATAAAATACAAAATAGAGCTGGGGATGTGGCTCAGTGGTTGAGTGCTCCTGATTCAATCCCCAGTAACACTGCCTGCCCCCTGCAAAAAAAAAAAAAAAAAAAAAAAGAATGCATAGGGGCTGCTAGGGGCATACTGCAGAGGGAGAAAGTTTGTCTAGCAGGAGGCTCTGGGTTTGATCCCCAGCACCACAAAATACAAAACAATTTAAAAAGTATAGTAGCTCTGCCTCCTCCATTCTGTGGTTAAGAAAATAAATTGAAGTAACATCAAAGACTATATTTTCGATACAAACAGTACTTTGGGCATCTCAGAAAAGTCACAGAAGACACCTTAAAAAAATAAAAGCTGTAAACCAATAGGTAGTGAATACATAGGTAGACTAATAGACTGACGGGAATTATTATTAGTGGAATCCCATCATAGGAGGGTTCTCCAGTGTGAACCATGTCAAACTGAATGCTTCAAAAATGATTAAAAATATATTTGAAGTGACAGTTCCTGTTCAATCAAAGAAATGGGTAAAGATTTGCCAGTGGGGAGAAATATAAAGGCTTCTAGTTTGTTTGGACCTACCTGAGCTAATTCAAACACTTATTACATTTCCAACCAACTTGAAACTCTAAGATTTATGAGAATCTTCAAGTGCATAACCCATTATAAGAAATTGGATAAATAAATGGGAAGAGAGTTCAGAATAACCATTTTTTACTGAAAAGAAGTGAAGTAAATGGCAATGTGGGCAGGGTTAGGGTTAGTAATTGAAGTGACTGATTTACAGGTTTTAGGAAGGTTTAGTAAGTAGCATAATCTGAGGCTTTCTTTCTGGTTATATTCTTTTTTTTTTTTTTTTTTTTTTTTTGCGGTACTGGGGATCGAACTCAGGGCCTTGTGATTGCCAGGCAAGCACTCTACCAGCTGAGCTATCTCCTCAGCCCTGGTTATATTCTTAATAATAGATAAAGAATTAATTGGTGTGCAGATATAAACAAAGGCTGTATTCTAGTGCAGCTAGGGTTTCTTGTTGCTGTTGTTGTTTGCAGGGGTGCTGGGGATTGAACCAAGAGGTGCTCTCCCACTGAGCCACATCCCCAGCATTTGTTATTTTTTATTTTGAGCAGGGTCTCAGTAAATTCCCCAGGCTAGCCTCAAACTTGTAATCCTCCATTCTCAGCCTCCTGAGTCACTGGGATTACAGGCGTCCACCCCACACTCCCGCCAGTCCAGCTAGTTTTTCTTTTCCTTTTTGTGAATACTTGTAATGGGAGAAAATTAAGAAGAGAGAATTTCTAGTCTGCTGCAGAATCAAACAATTAAAATGGGATGGGCAATTTTATATTTGAAAAATACTTATAGATGTACTCGGGTTTTAAAGTCTCTATAGAAAAAAAATAGTACTTACAAATATTTCTGTTATGCTTTGTTATGGTTTGAATGTATGTGTCCCCCACCCCACAAATTCATACATTGAAATCCTAGCTTCACCAAGGATAGTGGCACACACCTGTAACCACTGGCAACTTAGAAGACTAAAGTCGGAGGATTGCAAATTTAAGGTTAGCCTCAGTAACTTATCAAGGCCCTGTCTCAAAACAGAAAATGAAAAAGGACTGGGGATGTAGCTCAGTAGTAAAGCACCCTTGGTTTGATTCCCAATAAAAGGGAGGGTGGGAGAAAGTAAGAAAGAGGGGGAAAAAAAACTCTATTCCCTAAGATGCTGGTATTAAAAGGTGGGGTCTTTGGAAACTGACAAGTTCCTGAGGGTGCAACCCTCATGAAAGATCAGTGTCCTTACAAAACATGTTCCAGGGAACTCCTTTGTCCCTATCGCCATGTGAAGATGCATCTAGAAAGCATCATATATGAATCAGAAAGAGGGTTCTCACCAGACACTGGATCTACCAGTATCTCATACTTGTCCTTGTACTTGATCTTGTACTTCCAGCCTCCAAACCTGTGAGAAATAAATTTCTATTCTTTCAGACTACCCAGTTCATGGCATTTTGTTATAGTAGTCCAAACTGACTAAGATATGCTTAATTTTAGAATATGAAAATTTAATTATCTTAAATCATATCTCTTGTCAAATTAATTAAGCAGCCCAAGTATAAAATGTCCCATTATTTTAGCTCTTTGATTTAAAAAAAGAATTATAAATGGTACTTTATCTTCTACTGCTTGAATATATTCTGGATTGAGTTGTTTTCTTGGTTGTTATTGCTGTTACTTGGATTTTTCTTTGTATTGTTCCAGTGGATGGAATATTATAAACTTCTTGTGGTTATCACCCATATCTTTTCACAGCTTGATGCCACCCATAGCATTTAAAACAGAGGACTTGTTACATATTCATTGACTTGAATCAAAGAAAATGTCTAAATGGACTTGCAAGTCCTATGCCCACTTCTGTTTTTAGAATCACACTAACATCAGCTAGAAAGATAAAATTCAGTCCTTCTGTTAAGCCCCAGGAAAAGGTGGTTGTCACAACCTCTAAAAGCAGTCCTGTCTAACATTAAAAGTGCTTAAAGATCCTGGATCTCAGCACCAAACAAACAAAAGCAGCAACAAACCTTGCTTGCAGAGAAGAAATGATATGTATAATCACATAAAATATAATTTTATAATTTTAGTAATTATAAAATTAATCAAAATATATTAAATAGAATTTTTAAATGATTATGTATATATCACTTTTTACTCCAAAGAGCCACTAATGGCATTTGCTTTATCATATTATAAAACGTTTAGTACCATTAATATTATTTACAAAATTTATAAGCTTTCTGTAGAATGTTGGGGAATCAATGAGATAATTAAGAAGGTGGAAAATATTCATGAATCTCCTTTTCATTCAGAAACAAAAGTGTTATTATGCAGGAACAACTATTAAAAATAGCATTTGAATTTCTGGCATGAGATTTTCAAAGCCCAACATACAGAATTAATTCCTCTTTCAATATGATGCTTTTAGGGTTGCAGTACCTTTTCACTCACAAACTATATACCTTAAAATAAATAAAATTGGGGTTCAAAGAGATTTTGAGTCATTCAAAACATGAAGTTGCCTAGTGAATATAATTACTAAACTTTTAGCAATCACTCTCTTTTCCGGACAACTGATTAAAGTTTTATCATATATTAATTATTGCTTTGAGCATGGGCTCTGAATTTCACTGAGTTCACCAGTTCTAGACTCCTACAAATATGTTTTGCTATAAATTACTGGCACTGTTTCTGTTGATATTCAGTATAATCAAACATTTGTAAGCATGCTGTCTTTTCAATCTGTTCAGCTGATGCACTTTACCTGATCTTTCATTAAAGTAATCAAAACACTTGCTGTGTCGCATCTAATGAATGTTGCATGTATGATTAAGTGCTTTCATTCATATTGCAAGTTTGATTTAATGTAATCTGCCTTTCAGACAGCCATTAGCCTAGCTCCTACGTGAATTCGATTAATTGGCTGAATTCTTCCAGATGTCCATTAAGCATTACAGGAATTTCTATGTAGAAACAGCAGGAACTGTCTAGCACAGAACCAAACAATGAAATGTTATATTGCTGCCATGACTTACAAAAAGCTGGATTCATTTTCATTAATAAAACATCTGTACTCCTGCACAGCTATGCATTGAGATGAATTTATTTTATATGTTTATTTCTCTTATGACTGTAAAAAGATAGTTAAACAGAAGCACATTTACTGATATGTAGACCCAGAGTTTAGCAGATACTGATTGACAAAATAGTTCTTTTTTTTTTTTAAGTTTACAGTAGGTCCTAAGCAGAAAAAAATAAGTTAACAGACACCTGTTTGAAACAGCATTTTAAAATATCTTGAATTACCACAATAGAAGTGTTAAAGTGACATTAGAGATTTGTTTTGAAAATGACTTGATTGCAAGACCCACTCCCAAGCTATCAAGTCTTCAGAAGAAAAAAGGCCTAATGTGGCTCTCTGCAGGGATGACTCGCTATTGTTTTGAACAGCTCTGGGTGTCTTTCTACTTGGTATGTTTTGTTTTGTTTTGTTTTCAGTGTTACTAGTTCTTAAAAAACAGGTAGAAATTCAGTCTTGTGTACATCCTAGCTCAGTTCATTTTACCACTTATTCATGCTTGTTACCCATCATTTGGGAAATTTATGAATAATAATTGAAGCAAGAGATAAATTGGAAAGGAAGCTAGTATGAGACAAGGATAATTACATACTTTAACACCAAAAAAATCATCTTGAAATTAAGAGAGTACCACAAAAATAACTTTGTTTAAAAGATCTCTTTTAACAAGGATCTTTTACAATTGGTCTTACCGATTAAAGCTGAAAATCTTTTCTTATGTCTAATAACTTTATGAAATAACTATTTCATAACTATATGTAATCCCTGCTATAAAAATACATAGGATTGAACTTTAAGATTAAAATGCTTTTTATCCTTTTGTGTCCTTACACAATTAGAGAAAATAGATAAACTTGGAGAGGAGAAAAAGTAATTTCATAACATATATTCAAATCATTCATCATAACAAGTTTTTCTAAAATAATTGAAATTTGAAATTTTAAGTTTTACCTGAAATGACTTCTCATTTCTACTTCATTGGGGCCTTTTTAAAAAGTGACTGTTTGTCACCTACTAGCCTATTCTAATTTTGAGTGTGTGAGGTTATACTAACTGGAAGAGGGCATCTCTCAGGGTCAGAGCATCAGTCACACGTGCCATGTGAATAAGATGATGTCAGCTGGAGTTCTACGATGGGGTTTAAACAGGCAATAGCTGCCTTGACCGCAAGTTCGTTAGCCGATGTTTAGAGAACAGAAAGTTCTGAAAAGGAAAATGGTTGATAGTCTTCTTGTTGGTCTTGTTACTAAAATAAAGCTTCAAAAATATCTGAGTTTAGTGCTCATTTTCGGAGTCACTCAGCAAAAATTTACTGCATGGAAATTTACTGCATGGAAATATAAAGACATATCAGCCAGAGTTCCTGACTCATAAGAGAGAGCAAGTATGTCCATTACATGACAAGTACCATTCTGAAAGTCATTTGAAGCCCTGTGACAGCATAAAGGTGGGAATGCTGCTCTCAATTCCTTCAGGCATCACAGAGTGCACTCTGGAGCTGCATCTTGGAAGATGAATAGGAGTGAGGAAGGGAAATAAGAGGAAGACATGGGAAGGACCAGGGTGTCTCAAGGACCAAGAACAGGGCATGCTGGGGGCAGAGGGTATTGACTCCCCTTCCTGATGTGTCCTTTGACACCTAGGAATATCCACTTAGAGGATGGTTCTAATCCCTTTCCATGCCTCACTCATTCATTTCTTCCATTGGAATGAATTATTCTGATTGGTGAGTTAGGGACCAAGAATTTACTAAGCTCAGCTCAGCCATTTCCTTCCTCACTCCACTTTCTCACTGACCAGGTCTGCTCTTGGCCTTACATAAGTTTAGAAGTAATTGGTTGCCCCTGAGAGAAGAGGCCCGTAGTTATCCAATCTTTCCTGGGACAGGATGGTATTCTGAAGTTCAGAATTAAGATATCCCTTATTTTCCACATCTAAATCACATCCTCGAACCTTGTGATCCACAGTAAAAAAAAAGTCAGATTTTGCTCTCAAATTGCCTTCTTCAGTAGACTGAGAACTCAGACAAGGAATGGGAATGTGTTTTGTCTCGTCCCCACACCACCACCAACAACCACCACCAATAAAGAAAACCCTTCCCTCAAGAATGTACAGGCCTAGGGTCATGAAAGTCTTGAGTTCAGAGGGTTAAAGCACGAGAAATGAGATTGGAGAACTAAGAAGGCCAGACTGTGAAAGCCACCAAACCTTAACAAGAATTCTGAGGGCTGGGGTTGTAGCTCAGTGGTAAAGCCCTTGCCTTGAACGTGTAAGGAACTGTGTTCAATCCTCAGCACCACAAAAAAAAAAAACAAAACAAAAAAAAAAACAAAAAAAAACAAATAAAATAAAGGTATTGTGTCCATCTACAGCTAAAAATATTTAAAAATAATTCACCGAAACCCTACTTTGCTGCAATTCTAAGATGGAGATGTTATCGAGGAAACGGGCTTGTTACCCAAGCAGAGCTTCCCTCGATGTGACCTCTTGCTTCTTAGGCAGTGTCTTTCAAGTTTTGTTGTACATTAGAATTAATTGATAAATACTGATCTTGACCCCATCCTCAAATATTCTGATTCAGTCTGAGTATGGTATGAGTCTAGGAAGCTGTATATTTAACAGATTCCCTAGGTGATTCTCATGCCAGAATTTTTTTTTTTTTTTTCGTACCAGGGATTGAACCCAGGGGTTCTTAACCACTGAGCCACATCCCCAACCCTTTTTATTTTTCATTTTGAGATGGGTCTTGCTAAGTTATTTAGTCCTTGCTAAGTTGCTGAGGCTGGCTTTGAACTGGCAATCCTGCTGCCTCAGTCTCTGAGTCACAGGGATTAGAGGTATGCACCAGTGCCCTGCTAATGCCAAAAATTTTAAAGCCACCCCTGAAGAAAGACTATTTGGAGGTCTGAGCTAAAGCTAGTTTCTATAGTTCTAGAAATTCAATATTGTCAGAGTACTCAGATGCTCAGATTCATGACAACCAAATTTCCAAGACTCATAAATATAAACTAGACTGTTGATTGATTTATAGTGAGAACTATAACTTTAAAAGACTAGAGTTCTTGGGACTATAGAGAACACACTCTTTCTATAGGAAAATCTATATGGGAAGTCACATTATAGCTAAAGACTGCTCAGTCACCTCAGAATCAGCAGTGGGCCTCCGCTAGATTACCTGAACTAATAGCATCAGGATACTCTGACATATCCATCTCCATTGTTGAGCTAGACTCGCCACGGGTCTGGAAGTTGCTCCCTAGGCCCAAGGCCACAATGGAGAAATTCTTATCATTGACCTCTCATTATCTTATGCTTCTTATAACACATTCTTCAGGGTTTTTTTGTTTGTTTGTCTTGTTTTAGGCAGTACTGGGAATTGAACCCAGGGCCTCACACATAAAAGGTAAACACTGTATCACTGAGCTACACCCCCACCCCAAACTCCAGGTAAGACTAAATGTAACTGATATCTTTACTGATTTAGATATACTAATGTAGTTGCATTTATTTTTAACATATACTCCCATTACCTTAAATAAAATTCGGGTGCCCTCGGAACTCCCATTCACATTTACAGGGTATTGTTCAGAACTAAATATTTCTACAAGTAAATATAAACTTCATGATGTTAGGCAGTTCTTATTTAACATTTTAACCCAAATTCCTAACATAAAAGAATAGTAAAGTATACATATCGTTTTGAATGAATGAGCAGTTAGTGTTATGTAATGTATGACTTTTTTTTCATTTTCATTCTCAGAGGAAACCCTTAATTCCAAAGCTTGGCTACAATGTTGTTGCCTCCTATTGACTTACCACACACCTCAACAAAATGTCTAAAGTAAAATCAGCTTCTTTTTAAATATTTTTTTGTGATCCTAGTGTTTCATGTCAGAATCTGTTTTGATTTTTAGTATAAATCTTTGATGAGTATGTCTTGTGAGTTCTCAACTGGTTAAAAAGAATAGGAAGTGTCTTCTCACTCCAGAATAAAATGGAAGAGAAATAGAGATGACCAAACATCATTTCTTAGTATTTGTGATGGACAGCTAAATTTAAGAACTTTTTCCTTGGTGTGTCAGGGAATGTCATCAAATATTCCCTCTACCCTCTTAATGAAAAATGCTAGGAAGAGGTTCTTCAGCTTCTGAACTGAAGAAATGTTCATAAATATTGTGAAACTTCAACTAATTAAAAATGAAATGCAGCCAGCTAAGCTCCAGTCATTTTTAATTTACAATATTGCTTTGCTTCCGAGGCAAATGTGGACAAGTCACAACTTCTTTTGATGCCGGAGGGATTGAAAAAATTAAATCAGCAGGATTGGCTATTGATGTTTTCGAGCAAATGTTTTGAATCTCTGCCTTTCATCCATCTTGTAGGAAAATAGGATTGCTTTGTGAACCTTCAAAGATATTAATTCCTTTAATAAATCCTTACTTGTATGTTGAAAACTTCCAACGGTTAGGTTTCTGTAGCAATCTCTACATCAGGGGTAAATGTTGCCCTCAGGCAGACTCCCAATTTTTTTTCCAACTATCATCACTCTTGGTCTGAAACTGGGGCTAACCAACATTACAACAGATTAAACATACCTTCTGTTCAGCCTCTTTTCATAAGATTTTTTTATTATATTCTTTGCAAGGCAAATTTCATGACAGGCTGTTTGCCTTCCTGGTGATCAGCACTTAATGAGATAAAGCACAAACATAAGCAGTGACTGTCCCAGTTCTGTACTTTGATCCCTGCCCTTCTAGTCAATGTGGAAAAACATGGAGAGCTTTCAGTTCTAAAAGTATGGTGAATATTTGCCATTTAATAAACCAATCAGAGCTTCATTCAATAAAATGAATAAAAATCAAGGATGGGAAGTTAAAACACAAATGCACAGAGATGGTACCATGTTTGCCTGTGTGAAAGGTGAGCTTGACAGGGGTGGGATGCTGAGCATATTGTGAAGATTCGGTGCACAACATCTACTTCTTTAACAATTCTCACCATAATGGTTAGACAAAGACAGTAGAAACAGGAAGATATTACCAAAAGTACCAGATGACCCTCTTGAGGACAGCATTATGTCAGAGTTTATTAAAAGGAAGCATTTATGACATTGGTTTTAAATTTTGTTCTGAGGCATTCTCCTTGAAATTCCTGCTTAAGGGAGTAAATATTAATGTGCCTCTGCCGAAAAAAGCATGAGGTTTTCTGTTTTGTGCAAGGCATTAAAAAAAAGAGTGATCAATAGACTGGCTTTTGTGGGAAAGAAGCTTGATGATAAATAAATGAGCTAACACTCTTCCCTTGAAGACTAAACTAGAGGGAGGATCTACATAGTTTTTGACTATAGAAAGGGGAGAAAAATGACTTATGCACAGGGAAGAATTAGAAACATTTTGAGACAGTTCTAGAGGCAGCAAGCCAGCAAGGTCCAGCGTCTCTCTTCCACCAAGAATCTTTATCTTTTTTGAATTAATGATTTACTTTAGATTATACTTCCAAAAAGTTAAAATAAGGAGATTAAACCTATGTAAACTGTCACTATGGAACTATACATTTAGATATATTTTATGGTTCCATTTTTCTTATTAAGATATAATAATGAAAGTGGGCATGGTGGCACATGGATATAATCCCAAGAATTTGGGAGGCTGAGGCAGGAGGATTGCAAGTTCAAAGCCAGCCTGAGCCTAAGCAATTTAGTGAGGTCCTAAGCAATTTAGCGAGACCCCCATCTCAAAATAAAAAAATTTTAAAAATTAAAAGAAATGGGAATGTGGCCATGTGGTTAAGTGCCCCTGGGTTCAATCCCTGATTCCAAAAATTAAATTAAATTAAATTAAAAATATACATACACACATATACATATATACATATATATGTGTGTGTGTATATACACACACAAAATAATGAAAAACTTGGGAATTTGTGATGGGGATGTAGCTCAATGAGAAAGCACTTGCCTATTCATGCATGAGGCCCTGTGTTTGATTCCTAGCACTGAAAATGAAGGAAGGAAGGAAAAGATAATAATGAAAAGCTAAATATTAAATGTTTTACAAATTCTACTTTTTAGAATAATTATCTAACTATATAATTGTGTGCAGTATATATCTAGTTATATAGTAAACATGCACACACAATTAGAAAAACTACTTTTGTGTATATATATATATATATATATATATATATTACTACTATCAAAGTTAATCATTTCTTAACTTTAAATAGCAATGTTCTACCTTTATTGAAGCAAAATACTTAAATAAAAAGTTAGTATTTCTATAAGTAAGCTCCAAAAGTAAATTTTAATTTCTTAATTCAAGAATAATATGACCCCCATGGTAGTTCACTCAATGTTAAAAAAATTCATAGTTTTTAACTGAACTCTGGAGAGGATTCTAGTTACAGTTATTTCTTTTGCTACTTGCCTTTGGAGTTTGATTTCTTAAGTCTAAGGAGGATTCTGAGCTTCTCTATTTTTTAAAACTCCCATAGGTGATGCTACTGTGCAGCTAAAGCTGAGAATTAATGACTTAAAGGAACCTAATTAAAGAAATTACTGTCATCACTAGGACAACCTATGTGTCATTAACAGTAGAAATAAACTGAAAATGGGACTGGTATTGTGGCTTAGTGGTAGACTGCTTAGCACAGGTCAGGCACTAGGTTTGATCCTGAGCACCACGTAAAAATAAATAAATAAAACTACCTTGTTTTAAAAAAAAAGAAAGAATCAAATAAATAAGGTCTCAAACTACTCCAGAAACAGTCACTACAGATAGTAGAGGTACTTTGTAAATCAAAAGTTGAGTAGTGTATTATAAGCGCTAAAGGCAATTATGTCAGCAAAAGGTTGGAGTAGGCAATTCAAAGGGTTTTTTCCCCTCCTCTCTTTTTTTCCCTTTCCACATTAGTTCCAAGCTTTCTGTCTCTCCTCTTTCCAACAGAAATACTAACAAACAAATAAAAACATAAAAACCAACTTTGTCCAAACTCTGGAAAACAGTCAAAGATTTACAGCAATGGAATGAAAGCTAAATCAAGGAAAGGCAACTTGAAATGTACAGTAGGAAAGTTTTGATGTTTAAATTGTTCTTTCCCTTCACTCTGGATGATGGCAGTGTTGAAGTGGCAGCTGCTTGTGAATATTTAGAATTGTAATAAATTTCTCTTGAGATCCTAAAGTTCATTTTGTAGGATCAGACCACAGGATAGTGTTGCTGTATGTTTTGTTTTTTAAATTTGTGTACTGTGTCCAAAGTTACATTTAAAAAGTGTTAATGCTTTTTCTAAAGTAATTTGTTTCATGAGAAGACCCTAAACTCTCGCCTCAGGATGATCCCTAGGCTCAGTGCAAGCCTTTGTAAGTGTGAGAGTGACCACCACAGAGCCAATCTGCAAAGACTAGTAGAGTTGTTGGGTTTTGTTTTTTTCCTCTCTCCCCCTCTCTCTCTCTTTTGTTTTTGTTTGGTTTCATTTTGTCTTAGTTCATTCTATTTTTTAATTTAATTTCCAACCCTTCAAGAAAATCTCCGAAGTAACAGAGTCTTCAATGACCACACATGACAAGGATAAAGCACTCAATAATTTTAAAAAAGGCCCTCAAACCTTGAGAAAAAGGATAAAAAATTTGATTTCTAAAGTTGTCACATACTAATATTCAAATGTCCAGTTTTTATCAAAAATCATAAGACATACTTGCTAGGTGTGGCAGCACATGTCTGTAATCCCAACTGTTTGGTAAGCTAAGGCAGGGAGATTGCAAATTTGAGGTTAGCCTGAGCAACTCAGTGATATCCTATCCCAAAACAAAAAACAACAAAAAATTTAAAGGGCTAGCTCAGTGGTAGACTGCTTACCTAGCGTGTGTGAGGCCCTGGATTCAATCCCCAGTACCAACAAAACAAAAACACAAAATTTTCAACACACACACACACACACACACACACACACGAAAGTGTAGCCTATTCAAAAAGGAAAAATAAACAACTGACTGAAACCACCCCTAGAGTAGCCTAGACACTGAACTTACTAAACAAAAATTTTAAAACAACTATTCTAAATATGCTTAAATTGGCAAAGGAAAATATAACCAAAGAAAGAAAATCAGAACAATAATACATGAATAAAATAAGAATATTAGCAAAGAGAAATCATAAAAGGAACCAAACAAATCTGAGACTGAAAAGTATAAAAACTAAAATGCAAAATTCACTAAAGGGGTTCAAAGACATATTTGAGCAGGCAGAAAAAGAATCGGTGAACTTAAAGAAAACTAAGTGGAACCTAAAGGGACTTGTAGGACAACATCAGGTAGAGTAGAAAGATTACTTGAAGAAATCATGGTCAAAAACCTTCCAAATATGATGAAAGACAAAGAAAAATCCAGGACCAGATGGTTTTACTGATGAATTCTAGCAAAGATTTAAAGAAGAATTAAAACAAATTCTTCTCAAACTGTTCTGAAAAATTAAAGAGGGGGGATTTTTTTTTTTTTAAGCAGTGCTAGGTATGGAAACCAGGGCCTTGCACATGTTAGCAAATGCTCAACCACTGAGATGTATCTCCATCCTTAACACTGTCTAACCCATTCTTTGAGGCCAGCATTATCCTGATTCCAAAGTCAGATAAAGACATGGGGAGGTTGGAGTTGTGGTTCAGTGGTAGAGCACTTTCCTAGCACGTGAGAGGCCCTGGGTTCAATCCTCAGCACTACATAAAAAGATTAATAAAATAAAGGTATCATGTCCATCTACAACTAAAAAATATATTTTAAAAAAGACACGGGATAAAAATTACAGACCAAAATACTTTATGAATATAATGCAAAAACTCTCAACAAAACACTAGCAAACCTATTTCAACCATATATTAAAATGATATACCATAAAAGTGGGATTTGTCCTAGGAATGAAAGAGTGATAAGAAAATCTATCCATCTAATCATACTAACAGAATGAAGGTTAAAAAATACATGATTATGGGGCTGAGGTTGTGGCTCAGTGGTAGAGCACTTGCCTAGCATGTGTGAGGCACTGGGTTCAGTTCTCAGCACCACGTAAAATAAAGTTCTATCAACATCTTTTAAAATATTCAAATAACAAACAAAAAAACACAATTGTCTCCACCAATGAATAAAATGCCTTTAGTGAAATTCAATACTTTTTTATGATTAAAAAAAAAAAAAAACCCTGAGAACTGGGAATAGAAGTGAAGGGCACAGTGAAGAGCATTTATGAAAAATCCATGGCTCACACTAATGGAAAACAATTGAAAGCTTTCCCGCTAAAACCAGGAATGAGACTAGGACAGCTATTCAACATTGTACTGGAAGTTCTAGCCAGAGAAATTAGACAAGAAGACAAGGATCAAAACTGGAGGACTTACACATCCCAATTCCTAATTTTACTACAGAGTTACAGTAATCAAAACATTGTGATACTAGCAAAAGAACAAATATGTAGGCCCATGGAATAAAATTGAGATTCCAAAAATAAACTTAAATTGATGGTCCACTGCTTTACAATAAGGGTACCAAGACAACTCAATGAGGAAAAAGTCTCAACCAACAATGCTAGTTCAACAGATACACACACACACACACACACACAAAAGAATTAAACTGGCTTCCCCTACCTCACACCATATACAAAAACTAAAAAAAGGATCAAATTATAAAATTATATCTATGCTGCAGCCTCAGTTGCATAAGGTTATATATGCATATAGTCCAGTACACAGAAGAACACAGAAAAATGAATTAAAACTACTGATTTCATGTGAGGAGAGATTCTAAAGCATTTAAAAATATTTTAATTTGTTATTACACTACAATATTATTCGTGCTAGAATAGATATATGTCATGAAAGAAAAAATACAGTAAAATTATAAATTTTAGGGGAAAAATCATGGCTAGTTAATTGGGCCTCAGATAAACATTTTCTTCTTTTTTTACCCCAATAGAACCACTGAGTTATGTGCCTTGTTGTTTTTTTTTGTTTTTTTTTTTTTTTTTTCTTTTTCATTTTGAGACAGATTCTTCCTAAGTTGTCCATATTGACCTAGAATTTGTGATCCTTCTACCTTAGTCTCTCAAGTATCTGGGATCAGATCTAGCTTGATAATTTCTGTAATGATAATTTAATGTTGTATTTGTTATGTAAATACATAATAAACTAAAAACACATTCAAAGATCCTGTAAAAGTAGCAGTGTGCCTGTGTGGGCCTCCTCCAAATTTGGGGTGGACTTTTAGTTTCTGATTTCGGTGAGGAAGATTGCTCCATGACTCTGTAAATTCATCAGGTCCTGCTCTCTTATTTGGAGTTAAGGGTAAGCAAGCTCCAGGTCTCATAAATGGGAACAGATAGCCCTAAAACCCTTTTGTTTTCAATGCCCATGCTGCTTCCAAGCAGAGTTTTTAAAAGAATTTTAAAAGGAAGAAACTAGTGTGTCAACATAGCAGAACAACTGTGAGCCAGTATGGATCACATACAATCTTAGCTATTTCACTCATCTTAATTAAAGCCCTAAAAAGTAAACTCTCTTCTTATGGAGAAAGAGACCTGAGGCACTTCAAGAGGTTACTAAGTGTGAAATGCAAAATTATGGGTGTGGCAGAATGGTGTGTAATCAGGTTTCTCAGTCCTGGGCTTTTCCTAATGCTTTCTAGAACTGGCCTGCTGAGAATTCCCTCAGTGTTCCCAACTAAATAAATGAGGATAATAATGCATCAGGATTCTGAGAATTAATCTAATGCTGTATTTGATGATTTGGCTCTTGGGAAGCACCATAGGCTAAAAAATATCATTAATAACTGTTAGGTCGGGACTTAAGCTGCTACGTGGGAGGGAACAGAACAACTGAGGAAGCGGGCAGCGCGCCAAAGAGTGACCAATCAAACACAGATAAACCTCACTGACCCCCTACCTCCACCTATCACTCAGCAGGACCCCTGTCTATTCCGACCTATAAAGACTCCCGGGCAGCCGGGGTCACGTGGGATTTTCTCTGGCTCTCTACCTTGACCTGTACTCTGTAGGGCTGGGAATTTCGGAGGAGAGCCAAATTCCAATAGGGCTTGCTTCCGCCCTTTCTGTCCGCTTTTGTTTGGCCACCAGCCCTTGCCCTCGAGCTTACAGTAACATTGGGCTTAAAAAAAAAGTAACAAACCACATAGAATCTGGAAATGGAAATGAAGGTTTGCCTCTTTTTGTCTTTTTTTTTTTTTTTTTTTTTTTTGGTATTATATTCCCATGAGAAGGTTAATTGTTTTAATAGTAGTTTTAACCACAAGGAAAACAATTGAATGGTGGGTGTTTTGATACCCTTTATATGAGACAGAAGGTGGCAGCCTCTTCTGAAGGAGTGGCCAGTCATCTGGGAGTGAGGCCCTGGGAAAGCAAGTCTTCTCTCTTTGGATACACCATCAAGATAATCAGAGGGCTACTGCCTTAACCGCTGAGTGCTTGTGAAGTTGACAAATAGGTTGTGTGTGTACTGCTGTGTGAATAAAAAGAGACAAGGCAGTAAAGTCCTAAGAGCAAAGAGTGACCCTCCCCAAGAGACTGATTATCATTCGAGGGCATCATCAGCCCAACAATTCCCACACATACAAAAAAAAATTCACGATCTTATTAACACCATAGGATTTTATTAAATCCTAACAGAGTAGTGGAGAAAGTGATTTCCTTTTGTTTTCCTCTTGGACCTGTCATCAATTTGGCAAAATAACTATTTCTGCCATTTGTGACAGTAGGGTCACTGGAACACCTGCAAACACTAATCATGCCCTTTTTGGAAATGGAAGTATTTGCTATGCTAATGCAGAATAAGTGGAAGCCTGTCTGGAAAGAGCACTTGAAAAATACAGATTTGTACTTTCCTTCCGGAGGACTAAAAATAATAGTTTAAATGTATGTGGCGACTGAAAATTTTTAAAGTACTTTTGCAAGCATTATTTCATCTGATCTTCAAATTATTTCTTTTCTGTGTAATCTGTTACTATGTCATGTTACTTGAGCTCCCAAAAGTTCAGTTCCCTTGCCTGTTGAAGAAAAAAGGTAGTGGTGGGGGTGGTCGGCAGGGGGTGTCCCTTTAAATAACACAGTTATTTGTGGGATATAAAGAGTGCAGAGTGAGGGATCAGTGGAGACTAGTTCTCAGTCCTCTGCAATACTGATTTTCAATACCAGGTCATCGAGTTCCTGAGGAGTAGATCTGGGCCTTGCACCAAGGTCCTCCGAGTGAACCACTATGCAAAGGGAAAGCACCAGGGAGGAAGAGTATTCCTCGAATCTTGTATGCACTCTTGATCTCTTGATCTCATGGAGAGGCTCCTTTAACGGAGCTATTCAGACAGTAATGAGAACAAAATCAACTTGAAGGAAAAGAGAGTTGACTGTTATGGGTGCAAGACTATAGTCCTAGATATTTGGGAGCCTGAGTCTGGAGGATCACTTGAGCCCAGGAGTTCTGGGCAACATAGCAAAACCCCAAAACCCCATCTCAAAAAAAAAAAAAAAAAAGGAAGGAGGAAAGGAAAAAGGAAAGAAAAACAGCTCATTTCAGCTCATCTCTCTATACACTCCAAACCTTCTCAGAGCTTTAAGTTTCCTTGATTCTGGTTTTGTTTCCAAAACATTATATGAAATGACAAATAGTTTCACATTAAACCCTCAACTAGAGAGAGATTATCTTTAAAACATTCATATAAAGAAGGGGACTATGAAATAGCCAACCCCATAATTGAAACTAGAACAAGTCACAGTAAAGCAAAAATTATTATTATTGATTGGGTTTTATTTTTAACACCAGTTAAGTAACTGTGAGCAAAGTGTAAAACCTTCACTTGTTGATTCCTAGGATTAAAATCAATAAAACTGTCCATAATCTATACCTCTCAGGTTTGCCTCTCCATAGTAGATCAGACAAGAGTAATTAGATTTCTGCCTGACTAACGAGAAGAACTGTTTCATTTTGGATCAAAATCTTCCTAGTGGATTGAATTACATTTCCTTTCCTTTACCCATCAACACTTAGCAATTGCTTCTGTGTTATATTTGGTTCAAACTATCAAAATGTTATCCTATAATTTTCAGTAGAAAGGATGCCAGAGTTTAAAGTTTCATTCTAATTCTAGATTTCGGGATTATTCTTCCAATTTCACATTTTTCCAAAATGGTATAATTTTAAATGTGATAATATCTATCCTCCTCATTCTCACAAAAAAAAAAGCAACCCATAATCTGAAACCTTAGTTCATTGAAGCCAAATCATATTTTTTTTGGTGCATTATAATTACAAATACTGGGATTCATCATGCCATATTCGCACATGCACATAACATAACCTTTCCCAGAATCTTCCCTTTCCCTCCCTTCCTTCCTCCCTGATGAACTTGCTCTACTTTACTGATCTCTCTTCTATTATTATTTTCATTAGTGCATTATAATTGTATTTATAAATAAAATTCATTGTGGTCTATTCATACACAAATAAGGATAGCATAATTTGGTAGATTTCATTCCACTGCATTTCCCCATTTCCTCCCCTCTTCCCTCCCACTCTGTTAGTCTCCCTCCTGTTTTTGTGAGATCCCCTTTTTTTATTCCTTTTTTTCCCCTAAAACCAAATCATAATTATTTGCTTTAGAATAAGAAATCAGTACCAGACAAGCAAATATCTGACCTTGCCTTATCTTGTGTTCTGTATTCAACAAGACTGACGTTGTTGAATATAACCTTTTCTGATGACAATAATTTCACAAATGCAATTTCTGAAACGAGATTACAGTTCTGTATGGCCTTACTTATTTTTACATTAAACTAGGAAACCGAAGCCACTTGCCATGAAGGCATTTGATATTTCATCTAAATGGGCTATTATTATGGCCCATACAAACCCTGCCTCATGGTTACTTAAGCAGAGGGTATGTGGCAGGAAGGATAGCCACCACCATAGTTACTTAAGAGCAGGTTCTCCACTTTGGGATCTATAGTTTTTACAAATGAGAATACAAAGTTACAACATTAAAAAGCAAATCATGGTGCTAGTAAAACAACAACTTTGCCAACTAGAGATAACTGAGGAAAAGAGGCAAGGATTTCAGTTCTTATTCTGTGTGATAACAAAGATAGCTCCCCAGCCCCACCACAGTCCTGGGGATTGAATCCGAGAGCACTCTACCACTGAGCTCCATCCCTAGTCCTTTTTACTTTTTTATTTTGAGGAAGTAAAGTCCAGACTGGCCTTGAACTTGCAATCCTCCTGCTGCAGTCTCCTGAGCAGCTGGGATTACAGGCATGTGCCACAGCACCCAGCTGACAATGATATACTGCACTTGAGGACCTTCAACACTGTCAGGAATAATAGGAAAAAAGAAGAGCTTCCAGAATGTTCAAAAGAGGAAAAATTGGATGTGTCTGCAGGAAATTAACTCTACTTTTTAGAGGAGCTGCTGGTTTATTATTATTGTTGTTGGTTGTGGTTTCTTAAAAAGAAAAAAGGACTATCAATTCAGAACATTTTCAGTTTATTGTATAGAACTATTTGTTTAATTGCAGCAAGGGAAAGATGGTGTCAGTCACTTAGCTCCTTTGTATATTTTAGAGCATCTCTTCCCTGTGCAGCCTCAATTGGTAATGGTAGTTTTTTCTTATTTTAATAAACATCAGAATAGAACTGCACCTGCACTTTAGAGTTTAGAGAATGTGCTCACACATATCATCTCATTTGATACTTACAACTGTGTGAAGTAGGCAGTGCAGATACTATTTTTGGAAATGAAGAAGTGGGGATTCAAAGTGGCTAAATAACTTGCCTAAATTTTCCAGCCAAATAGGTCTAGAACTGGCTCTACTACATTACATTGTGTCATTTCATGGTAATACAGCTCTTCAGCGTGCTGCAGGGCAAGACATCCATCATGTTTGAACATAAAATTACAGTAATACAGGAAAAAGTGGGCATTAATGAAATTTGTTCATGCACTATTTAAGTGACCAAAAGATGGTGTTGTTATCTCACAGCTGTATGTGTGTGATTTGTATATTATGGAGTATATCTTATGAACAATATTTGAGTTGGGGAGGGTTGTTTTGATTTTGCTTTTTGTTTGTTTTTGCTAGGGACTGAACCCAGGACATCACACACTAGTCAAGTACTCTACCACGACTACACCCCTAGCCCTAAGACTTTCTTTAGTGATGGTTGCAAATGTGTTTTTAATGAAAATAGATTTTTTTTCTGATTCTATAAATGACACATGCTTTTTTCCATTCTAGTAGTACAGAAAATCACAAAGAATAAACTAGAAAATATCAGAAATTCCATCAACTGAAGTAAGCTGCTGCTCTTTTCAGAATTTAAGCATATGCACATACTCTGGCATGTATGAACAGTTTTATATGGATAATTTTTCTTTTTCAGTGTTGGAGATTGAACCCAGACCTTACACATGCTAGGCAAGTACTCGATCACCAGGTTACTCTCCCATCCCTTGGTATTTTTTATTGCACGACATCTTAAATATTTTTCCATGTTAACAGATGGCGTCTATTTAACCATTTTTAATTGCTGAGGATATAGATGTGTTTTTTCCATCTAACCCTCTATTGAACATTTAAACTATTTACATTTAATTTTTTGCTATTATAAGTTATGATGAAAATTTAGGGTACATTTCCGAAAGTATTACTAAATAGGAGTATACTTCAATTTTAAGTTAGGATAAATATTGCTACCTTAGGGATAATAACCATCAATCAACTCATTAACAACAACAACAAAAAAGACAGGGGACATTTATTACTTTAGAGATTTCTTTCCAAAGATTTTAGAAGTTGTATTCCAGGAAACAGGGTTTTTGATGAATACCAAAGATATGTTTCACAATGTCACTAGCTTCTAAGCACAGTTTCTGGTAAGGGTCTTGAAAGAGATGAAACAGTTTATTTGAATCATTGGGTGAAACATGAACCAATAAATTGTCAATACTGAGTGAAGTTGAGATTCTAGAACTGCCTCAGATACTGCAGAGGAAGGTATCTGAAGGCTTAGGGAGACCAGAATGTTAGAGTGGAACTACCTGGTAAATACCTGTTCACTCACCCCACGAGGGTCCAGAGGATACAGCTGTCACCATGACCGTGAGAAGTAAATTTGTAAGGGGAGCTCCAGCACCATTTCAGTACTCTAGCATGAATCATCCAAACAGACAGTGACAGCTCCTTGGCCAAGTCCCAGACACAAACCAGGTTCATGGACCAGAATCCCAGAACGAAGGGGAAGATGGGTCCCTTGCAGAAGGACCCTGCTACCCTGCCAAAAATTTAGTCTGTATGTGTGTGATTTGTATATTATGGAGTATATCTTATGAACAATCTTTGAGTTGGGGAGGGTTGTTTTGTTTTTGCTTTTTGTTTGTTTTTGCCCCCCAAAAGAAAATCATCTGAATTTTCAGGGATTATCAGACACTTCTCTGAATTAACACTTATTCCAGGAGATTCAAAACATCACCAAAATCTACTAGGTTTCAAAGAGGTAGCATTTACCAGATCAATAGCTGCATATCAGTTGCCAGAGGATGTGTTCATTTGCTTGAGCAACAAAACCACATCTGAAATAGGAGCTATAGTTAGAGTTGCTACCCACTTAAATTTATGATAATCCACTCATTCCTCAAGATCTATCTGTTGGCCAGGTACAGTAGCTCATGCCTGTAATCCCAGCTATTCATGAGACGGAGGCAGGAAGCTTCCAAGTTTGAGGCCAACATGGGCAACTGAGTGATTTCCATCTCAAAATTTAAAGAGAGTTGGGGCGTAGCTCACTGGTGAAGTGCTTACCTAGCATGTGTAAGGCCCTGGGTTCAATTTCCCAGTAACCACTCCCCAACACACACATACACAATCATCTGTTCTCTCCCACCAAATTACCTTGCAAATTGAGCTGCCCATCAGAAATTGAGTTCTTTTTGACCCACCAAACCTTATATTTGGGTGTGTACAGCAGCATTCCACAGTTAAATGGAAGTGGTGTACATGAGATCAGGCTGCAACCTGTCCCAAAAGTACATGTTACATGACAAAGTGGCCCAAATACCCATGGTCCTACTCCTACTGCACCACTTTCTCTTTCTCAGCCAGCTTCTATGGCCTCATGAGGAGCCCCTACCATTGGTTGATTGAGAAAGAGAGAAATCGGACCTGATTTATAGGTGGGTCTACAGTATATGCAACATTACCCAGAAAGGGACAATTGCCCAAATCAATGGTACCCTGAAGAAGGGTGGTAAAGGGACATTCTCCCAAGAAATAAAACACAAAGCAGTGTACTAGGTTATTCATTTTACTTTGAAAGAGAAATGACTCAAAGTAAGAGTTTATACAAATTCATGGACTATAGCAATGGTTAGTTACCTGGGTAGGAACCTGGAAGGAACATGATTGGGAAAATTGGTGACAGAAAATATGGAAAAGAGATATGTGGATTGACTTCTCTACATGAGCAAAGAATATAAAGATAATTGTGTCTATGTGAACGCTTACCAAAAGGTGACTTCAGAGTTTAGTGAATGACTGAATGTGAAAGGTTAAGAAAAAGGATGAGTTGAGTATGAACATAGCATAATGAATTCCACTATTGTATATAATTATAATGAATCGACAAAAAAAGAAAGAAAAAAGATTAATTGAAAGCAATCACAAGACTATGATCACAGGAAACTAAGAGAATGGTGAAACCAGGAAGGCTTTCAGGGTGCAAATAACAGAAAGAGTCCAGTTTTTGAGAAGCAAATACCTTTGTACAGCATAACATACAAATAGAGATCCCATATAGATGGCTAGTTGTCTATGGATGCAGATCTGTAAGGGACAAAAATGGGATCTGTAGTTATAAGAGTGTATAATCTTTCTTAGAAAGTAGCTAAGTCCTGGGAGGACCAAGAACTGAGTTTTATAAAACCACAGATGTAGGTGGGGTAACTTACAAGTCAAAGAGAAATGATGAGTAAGAGACCTAACATAAGCATCCAAAGGAGGTTTTGCTTTGTTTTAAAAACTGGATAGTTAATGATGGTAAAAGCAATGAGAATTTAAGACTTAAAATGACTATTCATCACACAAAAGTCTGTACATGAAGCTTATAGTAGCCTTATTCATAATATCCCAAACTGGAAACAGCCCCAATATCTTTCAGTTGGTGAATGGTTAAACAAACCATTCAGCAAAAGGAAGCAATGAGCTAGTAATATATGCAACATCTTGAGTGGATCTCAAGAGAACTGTGCAACAAGACTAAAGTCAATCTCAAAAGATACATATTTATATTACTATTCCATTTTTATAACACTCAAAATTATGGACATGATGAACATATTAGTGCTTGCATGGGTCATGGAGGGGACAGGGGTGGGCATAAGTACAAGTGCAGAGCCCAAGAGATCTTCCTGGTGATGGGACAACTCTATCTTGATTCTGGCAGTGCCAATACAAACCTACGCACATCATAAAATTGCTTAGAACTATACACACACAAACAAATGACCCCACAGAAAAGTGATGAAATCTCTAACTTTTCATGTAAGACTTCACTATTTAAGTTACTATTGGGGAAAACTGGATGAGGGATACATAAGACCTCTCTCTACTATTTTTCACAACTTCCTAGAAACTCTCATTACTTCAAAATGGAAAAAAAGAGCTGTCTCAGGGGCAGAGGAGTTAGCTATTAGGTTTAGCCAGGAGCAACACTTTAGGGATATTTTCTCTGAAGTGATGAGGACAATGGTCAAAAACAAAAAAGAAAGGAATGCCAAATAATCTCTTCTTCCAACTAAAACCAAAAAATCCACAGTGTTTTCTTAAGATTATAATTCATACCAACCAAAATGAAAAGAGCAGGGCTAAGGGTGCACTCAATGGTATAGCACCTGCCTCGCATGTGCAAGGCCTTGGATTCAATCCCCAGCACCAAAGAAATAATAATAATAGAACATAGAAAAAAATAATAATAAGGAAAGGGTCTTTTGAGATAAAGAAAAAAGGGAGGATTCCTTTTAGAATGTAGCAAACGAGCACACAGTTTGAGAAGATTTTTGGACGTGCTAGATTCTTAATGTTTGATTTGTTGAGTCTTAATGCAAAAGGAACATGAATTGAAGACACCGCTTTTCTCTAACTATCCTCCAGGACAATTAGTTTTTCAACCAGGAATCAACATCCTCAAGGGCCAAGATTGCTGCCTATCAAGGACTTACTACCAAGGATTATTATCATTGAGCAGAGATGAATAACTTAAGTGATAAGTCACTAGGGGGTATATTTGCAGCTCAGCATGTGGGACCAAAGAAGTCCACACATTGCCTGATCTAAAAATAATCACCCTTGATGCAGAATCCTGCTATGTTCAGAAATTTAATATACAAGACAAAATGTTTCTATCCATCTCAGAAGTTCCTATTATAAATAACCTATATCTGCAGATCTTATTGGCTCAAATGATTCACCTCTTTCTAGCTCTGTCTTCCCATATGCTCCTTAAGAATATATATGTATTCTCCAAATCTCTAGGTCTCCTCCAAATCTAATCGTGACCCTCTCAATAAGTTTCCTTCCAAATTCATGAGAGAACATTTTTCTTTGCCTTTGAATATTGTCTGTAAGATTCCATGAATAAATATACTTTTAATAGCCAGGTGTGGCAGCACGCACTTGTGGTCCTACTTACTAGGATGACTGGGGCAGGAGGATTACAAGCCTAGGAGTTCAAGACCAGCCAGCGTGGCAGAGCAAAAGCCCATCTATATAGATCTATATCAATAAACAGACAGGCAGACAGATTAAAGAGAGAGAAAGAACAATAGAAAGAAATAAAAAAAGAAACTATTACCAACCTGAGGACAAATCTTGGAAAATCTTGCTCATCTGTTTTGGTTTCACATAAATTAGGATGTTTCCATAAAAAAAAAATAGACTTAAAATTTTATTACTAGAAGGAACCTTAAAAGATTATGTAAAGATTCTATATCTCACTCCCAGTCTTTTTAATTTTTTTATTTTTTTAAATATTGTTTTAGTTGTCAATGGACCTTTATTTTATTTATTTATATGTGGTGCTAAGGATTGAACCCAGGGCCTCACACATGCCAGGCAAGTGCTCTGCCACTGAGTCCCAACCCCAGCCCTCCCAGCATTTATTTAAAAAAAGAAAAACAGATATAGAGCTGGGTGCAGGGGCTCACACCTGTAATCCCAGCACATTGGGAGGTTGAGGCAGTAGGATTGTAAATTCAAAGCCGGTCTCAACAGTTTAGCAAGGCCCTTAGCAACTTAGGGAGACCCTACCTCAAAATAAAAAAGGGCTGGGGATGTGACTCAGTGGTTGAGTGCCCCTGGGTCAATATGCAGTACAAAAACAAACAAACAAACAAAAACAGATTCAGAAACAGAGGCTAAAGAAATTAAAGTAACTTCAAGTTCACGAAACTAATAACATTAGAGAGACAAAAAGCTTAACAATTTTAATGCTATTCTTAGAATTTAGAATCTTTGTCCTTTTGCCAAAACAAAACAAAAACTACTATACCATTGCCACTATTGTTGCTACCACCCCAACTCTTTCCTAAATTTGAAGACACATTTGAACCAACTACAAAGAAGGGTACAATTGAGACCGGTGGCCCATGCCTATAATTGAGCAGCTCAGGAGACTGAGGAAGGAGGATCAAGTTCAAAACCAACCTCAGCAACTTAGCGAGACCCCATCTCAAAATACAAAATTTAAAAGTGCTGGGAATGTGGCTCAGTGCTTAAGCACCCCTGAGTTCAAATCCCCAGTACCCAAAAAAAAAAAGAAGAAGAGTACAAAACCAGGTGTAGTGTTGCACACCTATAATCCCAGCAACCGGGGAGGCTGAGACAGGAGGATTGCAAATTGGAACCAGCCTCAGCAATTCAGGGAGACCTACCTCAAAATAAAAAAATTTAAAAAAAAAAGGGTTGGGAATGTAGCTCTGTGGTCAAGCACCCCCGGATTTAATTCCCAATACAAAAAAAAAAAAAAAAAAAAAAAAACAAAAAAAAAAACAGAAGAAGAAGAGTACAAAAACTCCCAACACATAAGAAATGATTAACATTTAAAGAGATGGAACAGCTTATTACCCTGATTTAATCCTTGCATATTGTGTACATGTATAGGATTATCATCTGCACCTCATAAAGATGTACAAATTTTATGTTTCAATAAAGATAATACAAGTCAATTATATTTTTCAGCTCAATCACTTGCTATTAAAAGGATGTGGTCATACATCTTAAAGAGCATGTGTGAGAGAGACAGAGGCAATTTATATCTACATATTGTACTTTCTGGCTGTATTATAACCCTTAACAAACTGTATGATTGCTACTTGTAAACTCTGTTCACCTGCCACAATATAAGTACCTGGAAACTAGAAACCACTTATTTCTCCTACTTTGTGTCTTTATTTTCCCCCTTTAAAATTATTAACCATTTCAAACATTCTGAAAAATTTAGAGAATTCTATAGCAAACATTCAGTATTACCAAATCTTTTGTTATATACTTTTTCTTTTTGAGATGAAATATACTTTTTAAAAAATCATTTTAGTTGTAGGTGGACACAATACCTTTATTTTATTCATTTTTACCTGGTGCTGAGTATGGAACCCAGTGCCCCACACATGCCAGGCAAGCACTCCTTGACTGAGCCACAATGTTTTTTTTCTTTTGAGACAGAATTTCACTATATTTCCCAGGCTGGCCTCAGATTCCTGGGCTTGAGAAATCCCACCACTGCAACCTCCGGAGTGGATGGAACTACAGGCACATACCTAACCCAGTCAATTGTGTTAGATTTTTATTTCAGGCTTTTAAAAACTAAATATTAGAAACACTGTTGAAATCGCCCAAATTCATTCCCCTCCCTCCCTCAGAGGGAACCACCATCTTGGATTTGGTGTTATGTTATTCATATGCATGTTTTTATAGCCATACCACATATGAAGCAACATAAATGCATTTTATCATTTTGCATATCTTATGCCCTAAATATTTTTCTTAAATTTGCTTTACTATCTCTTATCCAACTTGCTAAGTTGCTGAAGCTGGCCCTTGAATTTGCAATCCTTCTGCCTCAGTCTCCCAAATTACTAGGATTACAGGTATGCATCACCATACCCAGGAATATTCTTCTAGATGTCTTTTTGTGCCCACATGCAAAGGATTCTTTGCTATAAACATTGTTATGAAAGAATTGCTGTAAACATTGAAAAAGTGATTTAAAAATTAATAGATGCTGACAAATTGCCCACTAAAATTGTTGTCTGATATTTTGCTGCCAAAATTTGAGTTTCCATTTGGTCTCCTCAAACTTTTAAAATTTTGGCCAATCTGATGGGTGTGGATTATTGGTTGACTTAAATATTCCTGGTTATTAGTTATATTGAGTATATATTCCTATGTTCACTGCCCATATTAAATTTCCACTTCTGACAATTGCCTGTTTTTATTCTTTGCCACTTTCTCTCCAAAGTTGACCAGTAGTCCTTCCTCATGTGCTCTGCATGTACTAATTTTAGGTCAGATTCATGCATAACTTTTCTCAATGAGACCTTGTCCTATTTATTTCCAGTAAACAGAAGAGTACCTGAAAGAATCTAAAATCATGAAAACTGCAGAACACTTTTAAACTTAAGAAAGAAAGGGAAGAAGGGAGAGAGCAATTTCATACATCATTCTGCCAACGTATAAGCATTCAGAAAAGATTCTACAACAGACTTTATAAGACTAATCAATTCATTTTAGTTCAAAATATCTGATTTATTAATTTATTAAAATTTTACCATCATAGCATCAGGGCTTTCTGTGTTGTTAGAGGTTGATGGTGATGACTTTTTGTTTTAGACATTGGGTTTTTGTTTTTGTCTATCTGGGCAACTGTCTTTTTCAGTTAATAACTAAGCTTTATGTGCAAGACATTGCTGAAGACTGAGATTCTGCCACAGCATAATGAGGCCCCTCTCTTTCTCTCATGGATCTCACAGGTGATAAACAAATACACATGTAAAACAGATAATTACAAATTTTGATAAATTCTATGGAGAAAATAAGCACTAAGTTTAATGGACTGCCCAGCCGTGTGGTGGGGGGTCACCACAGTTAGAGGACAGTTGATCTGAGGAAGCGACACATACATGAGCTCAGACTGTAGTGAACCAGCAGGAGCAGCCAATGAGAAGGGCCTGAGGCCAGAAAGCAGACCACTGTGTTTAAGGAATTGTGGTAGTTTGAATGTGTACCCCACATTTCATATTTCGGTAACTTAATCCCCAAATTCACAAGCTGATGATATTTAGAGGTAGGGCCTTTGGGAAGTAATTAGGAATGGATGAGGTCCTGAAGGTGGGGTCCATGATGGGACCGGTAGCTTTATAGGAAGAGGAAGAGAGAGCTGAGATGCATACCTGCCCTGTCTCACCATATGATGCCCTCTACCATGCAATGACACAGCAAAAAGCCCTCACCAGATGCTGGGCAGGTGCCAGCACCATGCTCTTAGATGTCTCAGCTCCAAAGCCATGAGTCAAATAAACCTTTGTTCTTTGTAAATTACCTGGTCTCGGGTATTTTGTTATAGCAACAAAAAACAGATTGAGACTGGAACAGAAAGACCAGTGTGACTGGAACCAGGAAGGGAGAGAAGTCTAAGATGATCTCAGAGGCAGGGGGTGTCTTGTAGGTCTGCTCAGGAGGGTAGATTTGCAACTGCTGTTTTTAAAGTAAATTCTTTTTCTTTTGCAGCAAATCACTACAGTTGAAAAAACTCTATAACTAGGTTATACACTCATAAGTAGGTTAATAAATGTCACCTTACAATCTCTTAAGATTGTTTTATTGCTGTTTTTTCCTTCATCCCCACCCTCACCTCTTACTCTATAGAAGGTACAATTACATAAAAGGTACATATAGTCCACATTTGCTTTCCTTAGGCATAGGAATTACACTGGGCTATTTCCATACAGGCAGTATTCTCCTAGCTCTTCTCTATAGATGCCAATTAGAAGATTAGCGTCTTTTCTCTCTCCCTCTTTGCTATTAAATAGTCACACAAAAGCTGAGCTGACAAATTACTCCCTCCATGGTGCTCGACAAAGACAGACAATAGATCATCATCATTTACTGTACTCAAATCCTATTAATCACAGATTAATGAGAACATGTCTAGTGGGGAAGAAATCACCAGAACGTGGGCCTATTGGCTTGTTACTCATGTACATCTGCTTGGGCTTTACCTTTAGTGTCATGTCATCTTTTATCACATTGAAATAATGTTTGCTCCAGAAACATAATTAAGATAATGGAGCAGCTTCAGAGCCCTTCCCTTAATAATTAAAGAACCAGGGTTATACTTCTTAGTCCAGTGGCTTTTAAAAAACTAATTTCCCTCTGTTCTTGATTATTTCCTTTTTCTTTTGCTCATAATGAACATCAAATCTTGGAGGCTTTTTTTCCGCCTCTCTGTAAACTAGGTGATTAATCCTCATGCCCAAAACTAGGACAAAGTCAGAGTCTGAATTCTTTTTTCTGTTGAGATAAAATTCATATGACATAAAATTCACCATTGTAACCACATTAAAATATACAACTCAGTTCCTTTAGCAATTCGAAATAATCTAAATTCAGATTAATACTTAAAATACCATTTAAACTTGTAAGAAATATCAAGTGCTATGTTTGTTTTCCTTAATTCTTTCTGCAGTGTGCCATTTTGTTTTTTAAATTTTATTTATTTATTTTTTAGGTGCTGGGGATCAAACTCTGGGCCTCGTGTTGCTAGGCAAGTGCTATTCTATTGAGCTATATGATCCAAACCACTGTTTTATTTTTTTTAATAGCCAAATATTTTTATATTTTAAATCTGGTTTTCACCAGTTTTTGATTTCAAGCTAATATTCTGTATTACTTTAAAGCCTAGAAGTTGGGGCTGGGGTTGGGGCTCAGTGGTAGAGTGCTTGTCTAGCACATGGGAGGCACTGGGTTCGATCCTCAGCACCACATATAAATAAATGAATAAAATAAAGGTCTATCGACATCTAAAAATAAATAAAGCATAGAAATTGAAATTTGGGTTCAAGTTTAGTATTTCTCAAGGTCTCCTACTGCCCTCTTGTCCCAACAAGGGGCAGAACTGTGAGAACAGATATAAAGTTTAAAAAAAGGAAAGAAAAGAAAAGAAAAAGAAAAAAAAAGCCAATGGCATCTGTAATCAGCTGATAAAGAGGGGGAAAGAATCATAATTCAGGATTACAAAATTGAAGAAAGTAATTGTTCATGTTATTAAAATCTAGAACATGTATTTGTCACTCTTGGAAGGCAGTGGTGATTAGCGCTCAGGGCTGGATGAGCTGTGATCTGAGGCTCTGTGATTAAGCCGTGATTCAGCACCACAGGAAGAAAAACAGCTCCACAACCGAGAGCTGGCAAGCAGCAGACGGGGGAGGGGAGGATTGCAAAGAGCCTCTTAATTAAATTTTAATTATTGCTAATTAGAACTACTGTTTTTTTTTTTTTTTATATCCCCAACAAGGAAGACAAGAGTTGATCTTGCCTTTTTATTATTCTGCTAATTAGTTTCCCAAGGAGAGGTTTGAAAGGGCAGGCTGCTTCCACAGTATCCAAGTTTTTAGCTGAGCTCAGAACTGCAGGTAGATCCCTACCCGAAAAGCCTGAGCTTTCATATTGAAGTAGCTCTCCTTCAGTTTGAAGATGCAACAGAGAATGAGTTATATCTGGCCACTATTGGAAGAAATCCTTGAATCAGTTTTCCCCTTGTTTATCTTCTACCTCATCTTCATAATAGTCTCAATGATTTTGCTTAATTGTTAAAATAGAGAGCCAAACCTGTACACACATTAATATATTCAGGTAAACTTTATGCTTTTGTGAATTGCTAAGTGTCAGAGACAGCTTCTACTTGATTTAAAAAACCAGATGTATACAAAACAAGTGACTACTTGTCTGGATGTGGTGGCGCATGGCTGTAATCCCAGCTGCTCAGGAGGCTGAGGCAAGAGGATTGCCAGTTTGAGGCCAGCCGGGGCAAAACAGATCCTGTCTTAAAGTAAAAAGGGCTGGGATGTAGCTCAGGAGCACTTACCTAGCATGCACCAGGCCCTAGATTCAATCCCCAGTGCTGTTGTTGGGGGTGACTGCAAGTTTTCTCTTGCAGTGAATTGAATACTTTATAATAAGTAAGAACAACAAATCTAAGTCCCTGTTCTGAAGGGCTCCCAAGCTCTATTAAACACCATTTAAGAAAAAATGTTCCAGGTGAACCACGCTTGAGATTGCAAAGCAAAAACCCTAACTATAAAGACATAATCCCAGAAGCTTCCCAAGATCTATTAGTATTCTAAACCCTCTGCAAAATATGAACCCTATTTTATAAGTGCATGCATTTCATAACTCTCCTCCCAAGATAATAAAGCTAAGAGTTCTGAGTTGGTGCAACTCCCTGTGTTAATTACAATAAAATCCATCAAATGAAATTACATTTTTGGAATCAACAGCATTTGGCCAAGCAAACCCACATGCCTTGACAGCCTCCTTTGCAGTTGAGTCACATTAACACATGTGTTTGTTTCCTCACCTCTTGCAGACTCGAGAGCCCTGTGATATGTTAATTCACACCAAATTCCAATCCTTTTCCTTGTCTTTATCTTCCCAACTCAATGATATGATGTGTTGACACCTTTCATACTGAGAAGAAAAAATGCCTAGGCAAGATCTTATTTTTACTCATTTTAATTAAAATTACAAAAACTAGAAAACAAAGAGTAAATAAATTAAATCTGCCTTTCAGTGCCATTCACCATCTGCCCTATCAATATCCACTCTGATCTGAATTAGTCTAAAAAGTCATCTGGGTCTTCCTTACACTGATTAGTCAATTAGCCATATCTCACACTGGTGGAAAATGTGTTTTTCAGGTCAGTAGGTTGCTCTCACAACCTTACAGTAGTTGACATAGCAAATAAAGACAGACTTCTGAGACTCCCCATTAATGCTCCCCATTAATACTCTGCTGCTGCTTTAGCTTATTCCATATTTGAAAGCTATCTAATGCTCCTATAAGTTTTCAAAATCATAAATTTACTATATAACCAGTTTTCTTCATTGTATTTTTTGTGTTAGATATAGAGCAGGCTATTATTAACTTCATTTTCTCAAGTGAAGAGGGTCCACTAGAAAATGGTCCAGCTCACTTATACTCCTTCTGTAACTTATTTGTTATACTCTTGTTGCTTGTTCTACAACCACCTTATTAGTCAACAGCAACTGATTTTTTGCCTTGGGGATAGCAGGGAGAGGAGGTTTGTGATGTGGGGAATCACATATGCTAATCAAAGGCTGTGCCTCTGAGCTAACCCCCAGGCCTAGGACCTAGGTTTTTTGTGTTTGTTTGTTTGTTGTTTTTTGTTTTGATTTTTGTTTTTTTTTAATTTCTTTTTTTAGAAGTTGATAGACCTTAATTTTATTTATTTATTTATTTATTTATTTATTTATTTATTTATTTATTTATTTATATGTGGTGCTGAGGATCAAACCCAGTGCCTCACACGTGCTAGGCAAACACTCTACCACTGAGCCACAACCCCAGCCCAGAACATGTTTTTTAAGACACTTGGACTGTTCCAAGTCTCTATGAGTCACTGTGGGAAAAGCCTCTAGATGGGCTACCTTTGAAAAGAATTGTTGTAAGACAGGAAATGAAGGGGTCTTGTGGTTTGGATTTTAAATAACTGCCAAAGACCATGGGCTAAAGACTTGGTGGTTGACCTGTGGAACTGTTTGGAAGTGGTGGAACCTTTAAGAGGTGGGGCCTAGGAGAAGAGGTTGGGGAAGTGCTCTTGAAGGGCTATTGGAACCCTGGCCCCTCCCTCTCTCTCTTTGTTTTCTGGTTGCATAAGATGAGCAGCTTTGCTCTACCATGTGCTCCCTGCCATGATGTCCTGCCTCACCACAGGTCCAAAAACAAAGAAGCCAACCAACCATGGACTGATATATCTGAAACCATGAGCCAAAATAAACTTTTCCTTTATTAAGTTGATTTTCTCAGGTGTTTTGTCATGGTGCCAAAAATGACTAAAAGACACAAAGGGGGAAATAACAAAATAAAACAGGAGAATAACACTTCACAGAACATAACTGCTTGCTAAGAATTGAGGAGTTCAATTCAATCTGTGCATTTGGTCTCTTCCCTACCTACCTACTTCTACCCTCCTGTTCCCAGTCCCCACCACCCTCAACTAAGAAAAAATAAATAAATAAATAAACCTGTGACCCAGTAGCACTCAAGGACACCTTGATATGTGAAGTTCCAGTAGGATGGAACTAGCAGGAGTTCTCAAAAGCTAGATTTCCTAATCTTTTTTAAGTTTGGAGGGCTTTAGTGAACTCACTAAGGTAAAGATTTATCACAAATAGTGCATACCTAAATTAAAGCACATATACCATGGTCTGAAAGTTGTGGCATCCCAAAATTCATATATTGAAAACCTAATCTCCACGGTAATGGAATTTGGAGGTGGGGACTTTGGGAGATGATTAGGTCATGGAGACGGCCCGATGTGATTGGCACTTTTTATTTTTCCCTTTTGGTGCTGGGCATTGAGCCCAGGGCCTCATGCATGCCAGACAAGTGTTCTACCACTAAGCTGGATTCAATCCCCATTACTTTTTATTTTTTATCTAGAGATGGTCTCACTAAGTTGCCTGGCCTTTAACTTGTGGTCCTTGCTGAAGAGTCCAGAGCTCTGCTTTTCTACCACGTGAGGACATGGCTAGAAGGCACCATCTGTGAACAAGGAAGCAGGCTCCCACCAAACACCAAATCTGTCAGTGCCTTGATCTTGCACTTCCAGCCTCCAGAAATACTAAATCTGCATTGTTTATGAACCATTTGTCTTCATGGTATTTTGTTATAGGAGCTCAAATGGACTAAGACAGTAGGTGGAAAGTCTTAATCCTGTAATCCCAGGAGGCTGAAGCAGGAGGATTGCAAGTTCAAAGCCAGCCTAAGCAACTTATTTAGGCCGTAAGCAATTTAGCGAGACACTGTCTGAAAATTTATTTTTTTAAACGGAGGGGGCCGGCGTGTGGCTCAGTAGTTAAGTGATGCTGGGTTCGATCCCCAGTACCAAAAAAAAAAAAAAAAAAAGATTGAAAAATTTAAAAACAAGTTAGTTTCAAAATAGTATTCATATCTCACACTATGAGTGTTCCAAATGGAAGTAAAGGAAGGAGGGAGGATGGAAAAAAGGAGAAGGAAAGAACTAAAAGAAAGGACCATTCCCTTGTAACCTTAAACAGGTAGGGGCTGCTAACTATGAATTAAAAGCCAGAAATCCTTAAAGAAAATATTGATAAGTTTAACTACATAAAAATATTTTTGTGGTTCTACATGGCAAAAAAAAAAAAAAAAGCATATGTGATCTCAAAAGACAATTACAAATGGGAGGAAAGTGATTGTAATACTTTTCACAGACAGAAGGCAAATCTCCCTTATCTAGAAGGAGTTTCTATAAAAAGAAATAGGAAAAAGTCTAATTAATCCAATTTAAGAGTGAAATGAGCTGAAGATAGGAACATTTCACAAAAGAGGAAATAAAAACACTAAGAAAAGATACCTAGCCTCACTTATAATTTTAAAAAATCAATTAAAACCATACTGAGATATCATTTCTTAGCTATTAAACTGATAAAAATTTGAAAATGCACACTGTTGGCAAAGCTGTGGGGAAACAGGTATTCTTTTTTTTTTTTTTTAATCTTTTTTTTGAGTTGTTTTTTTTTTAATTGTAAACAAATGGGATACATGTTGTTTCTCTGTTTGTACATGGCATAAAGGCATACCATTTGTGTAATCATAAATTTACATAGGGTAATGCTATTTGATTCATTCTGTTATTTTTCCCCTTCCCCCCCACCCCTCCAACCCCTCTTTTCCCTCTATACAGTCCTTCCTTCCTCCATTCTTGCCCCCCCCAACCCTAACTCTAACCCTAACACTAACTCCTCCCACCCCCCATTATGTGTCATCATCCACTTATTAGCGATATCATTCGTCCTTTGTTTTTTTGAGATTGGCTTATCTCACTTAGCATGATATTCTCCAATTTCATCCATTTGCCTGCAAATGCCATAATTTTATCATTCTTTATGGCTGAGTAATATTCCATTGTATATATATACCACAGGGAAACAGGTATTCTTATACATTGCTGGTGGAAGTATAAATTAGTATGACCCCTAGAGAGGGCAATTTGCTATACCTACCCAAATTCCATATGTATAAGTCCCTGGGGTTGAGGATATAGTTCAATGATAGAGCACTTGCCTCAGATGCACAAGACCTGGCTGCAATCCCTAGTAGCCCCCACATACATGCATGCATGCACACACACACATACACACAAAGTATAAATTCTTTGCTTAGCAAATCCTCTTTTGGAAATCTGTCCAATAGATATACTTGCATAGGTTATTCAATGAAACATTTCAGTAAAAGACTATGAAACAATCTAAATGTCTACTAATAACAAATAAATTATGGTACATCTACATAATGAAATATTTTATAGACATAAAAACACCAAAAACCTTTATATGCTAATATGGAAAAAACCTTCAGAATAAAGTTTTTTTACATGTAGAATAGTGCTATCTTTTGTTTTAAAAAGTAGTTATTTTGTTCATACATATTCATACTTCCTTATATATGTAGAAACTCTGGAAAGATTCAGAAGAAATTGATAACAGTGATCATGGGAGGAACCAGGCAGATGAGAGTGACTGTGTGTGTGTGTGTGTGTGTGTGTGTGTGTGTAGTGCTGGGGATCAAATCCAACTCATGATAAGTAAGTACTCTATCACTGAGCAACACTCCCAACTTCTAGAGGGGACTCTTGTGTACCTTCTAGTCTTTAACCACACATACACATGTTCTCTATGATCCTTTCTAGTACTCAACTATGAGTTATAAATTATAATAAATTCTGGTGATCACTTTATTTCTTTATAAATTTTTATTGCCTCAACATTAAACATTTTTTGATTTTTTTTTCTTTTTCGCAATATAAGAGATGGAACCTAGGGCGCTCAAACACTAAACTACATTCTCAGACTTTTTTTTTTTTTTTAAACTTTGAGACAGGGTCTCCCTAAGTTGCAAGGTTGACCTTGAACTTGCAATCTCCTGGCTCAGCTTCCTGAGTAGCTGGCATTTCAGGGATACATTAGTATACCCATCTACCTGTATATTTTTTTCTTTTTTGAAGTACTGGGGATTGAACCCAGGAGTGCTTATCACTGCACTATATCCCCAGCCCTTTATTTATGGTTTTGTTTTTAAGACAGGGAATTGCTAAGTTAATTAGGGCCTTGCTAAGTTGCTGAAGCTAGCCTCAAACTTGCAATTCTCTTGCATGCACCACCACTCATGGCCAGATAAGCTTTTTGAGGTGTAAATATTATTAAAGCACAATTCATAAGGCCAAATTCCACGATCAGAAATTCCAAGAGACTTCAAACCTTTTTATTATAATTTTGGAACCAGGAATGTATGTATTTAAATACTACTTGAAATGTACTAGTCAGCAACTGAAGCTCAAAATATTTGTTCAGGAATTTTTTTCTTTTAATGTTATTTACACTACTAGTTTGACCCAAATAGTGTCATCACAATGTACTTTTCCCCTGTCCTGGATCAGGCAACATAAACAGAGAGGAAAAAGAATGGGCTGAAAGTCAGACTATCCAGGGCCATGCCCTCACTCCATCGCCTACCTGAATGACCTTGGGCTGATTCTTCATCTTAAAATGGGGGTAATAATGGTGTCCACATCATAGGACTGTTCTGACAATTAATTTTCCACACATGGGAAATACCCCCATAAACTTTAAGTATTTTATATGCATACACTTACCCCATCTTATAGACTCCAAGAAAGAATATGAAAACAGAAATTTCATCTATAAGCCATATACACATAAACATATTTGAAAGCAAAACAGAAAGGTTCTTCATGACAGTATTTTCAGCCAGTTATGATAGTACACACCTGTCATCCCAGCAACCTGGAAGGCTGATGCAAGAGGATTGCAATTTGAAGTCCAGCCTTAGCAATTTAGGGAGACCCTGCCTCAAAATATGAAAAAAGGACTGGGGATGTGGCTCAGTGAGGAAGCATCCCTGGGTACAATCCCCCAGTACTGCAAATTAATTGATTAAAACAGGAAGTTCCAGTTTAAACAAGAAATCATTGGTTTGCATTTCCACCACCCTGTCTCTTTGCCATGCATATGGATTTTCTCTGATTATTTGTTTTGGGGTGGGAAATAATAATTAATCAGAATGGTAGGTGCTTATCTTTCTTTACCCAGGAGATGAACTGGGGCCCAATCCTTCATCTTCCCAGGCTTTCACTGCAATAATGAGATTCCATTACATTGAAAATGGTGCAGTTCCCCAGGGGTCCGTTGTACTCAGATTTGGCCTATATGGATGATGGTGATGAAAATTAAAGAATAAGGAAATTCACAGAAAGAAAAGGTAGCATTTCTATTTGCTTTCCATGCTTTACTTTGCCTTAATTCAATCTTATAATGTCCATTAAAAACTTGCTTCATTGCCAATGAGGAAAAATAAGGCAAAATAATAGAGATAAATTGCCAAACAGCTTCAGAATTCAGTATTCTCTGAACAGTATTCTTCTTCCTTCCACCTCTGGTCTCCACCCCCACTGCTGATCAATTCTCATTATTAGCTCTTAGAAAAACAGACAATCTCTGGGACAAGCCTGGCTTCAGATCAGAGAGTCAATATTCTACTGTAACAATCTGCCAAAAAATGCAATTCAGGCACATTTAAAGTGTGTCTCCCCAGAGGAGAGCGAGAAACAGAGGCCATTGAGAAGAGCTTCACTGTTTGGTTTGATTCAACCACAGCTGCCTCTGACATTTCTAAGCCAGTCAGGGTTGCAATCCCAAATGTGAGTGAGCAAACGCAGAGTGACCACAGACCAACACGGAGGCTTCCTGGTTCAGGGAGTTTGTCCAGCTCGCTTCACCATCATTAGAGCTGAGTTCAAGACTGGACTCTGAGAGGCCTCCTGTGACAGAAGGTGTAAGAGCAGCAGCACTTAGAAAAATAATTTATGAGACACAGAGAGAGTAACAAATGAAGAATGCTCCAGAGTTGCAAGACACAGAATAAACATTTCTCCATGAGTGTATGAAATTGTTATTTTTGTAGCCAAAGATGGTAGAGCATCTGCAATGTTATGTCATTCAACTCTATGTACTTACATTTAATAGATGAAACACATATATAATAAAAAAACAGAATGGAATAGAAATGATCTTGGAGAGATCAACTGGTCAGAAGCCAGAAGTGAATAGAGAATAAATGGCTTGTTCACGTGTTGTTAAATGATTTTTTTTTGCACTGAGGACTGAAACCAGGGATGCTCTACCCCTGAGGCACATCCCCAGCCCTTTTTATTTTTTTTATTTTGAGACAGGGTCTCACTGAAATGCTAAGGCTAGCCTTGAACTTGCAATCCCCTGGCTTAGCCTCCCCAGTCACTGGGGATTACAGGCACACACCACCACACCTGGCCAATTTTTTATCAATATAATTTAATTATAGTTAATACTTTTTTCAGTGACAGAATATATGTATAAAGAGTGAAAGAGAGCTATGAAAATTTCATTTTAAAGAATCCATGTTCATTATATAATAGTAATAAAGGATATAAACTAATAAAATTCTATATTTCAGCTGCATAAAAAACTGTACAATATATACAACATTAACAGCATTTCTGGATTTTTAGATTAGCTGTAATATAAACTTTCCTAAAATTTCAAAATTTTTGATCATTATACAGATTTTACCTTTTCTTCTTTCCAAACATCAAAACAACATTGATCTATAACAAGAATGCAACTATATTAAAGTCCAAATTTTTAAATTTTACATGTATCACTTTTCTTATCTCTCCTCTAGCTACAAGATGAAATTTATTGTTCTCTCTCCTGCTTTTGTGTGTGTGTGTGTGTGTGTGTATGTGGTACTAGGGATTGAACTCAGGGATGCTGTACCTCTGAGCTACATCTTCAGTGCTTTTTATTTTTTATTTTGAGTCAGAGTCTCATTAAGTTGCTGAGGCTGTCCTCGAACTTATAGTCCTCCTGCCTCAACCTCCAGAGTCACTGGTATTATAGATGAGAGCCACCATGCCCAGCTAAGTTTACTATTCTCTTCAGAACTAGCATCAGAATTTTTTAAAAGTCAAACTTTCTTTCCAAAGTATTTACAGATAGGGCCCCTGGAGTATTAGAGAAAGAGGTAAAGATGCGTGTGTGAAATTGAGAAACATGTTGTCCTGGAGAGGGAAAAGAGGGAGTAAAGAACTATTAAGTATTTTTAAAAAAACAAAAAATTCTGGGTGCAGGTAGCATGTACCTACAGTCTCAGCAGTTGGGAGGCTAAGACAAGTGAGTCTCTTGAGTCCAAGAGTTTGAGGCCAGCCTGAGCAACCTGAGTAGCATAGTGAGATCCTGTCTGTAAAATTAAAAGAAAAAGAAAGAATGATTAACTAGAAAACAATACATAAATATAAAGCAATTCATATATCAATAGCTGCTAATCCCACATTATAGTTGAATACTTAGTGGGGAAATGTTGTAAAAAACAGAGGGTTATCTTTTTTGTGGATTATTATTTCTTCCATGATTTACCAAGTTTTTCAAATTATCTACAGTAAAGAGGTATTAGGTTGTTTGTTTTTTTGTTTGGGAGGTATTGAGGATCAAACCCAGGTTCTCATGCGTGCTAGGCAAGTGCTCTACCACTGAGCTACATCCCTAGCCCTTTCATATTATTTTGAAACAGGGTCTTGCTAAGTTTCCCAGGCAACCCAGATCCTCCTGCCTCAGCCTCCCGAGTGACTGGGATTACAGGAATGTGCTACCACACCTGGCCACGTACGAATTTTATAATCAGAAAAAAAAATCTAAAAACCAGAGGAGTTTAGACAAATTAAAAGAAGGAGAGAGTATATGGAACGTGGTGAGCAAAGCTTTGAGGGTAGTGATGGGCTCAACATGGTCTGGGAGCAATAACTGATACCAGGACTTCTCAAAAGAGATGGTGGGAGAGAAACTGAGAAAAGGAAATTAGGACCCACTGGAGACTTGTAATGCCAATTTAACCTTCTGAGACTAGAGTAGAAGATGGAAAGCCTGGGATGCTGAGCAACTCTATTTGAGTCTGCTTCTGAAAACAAATCCTAGCAAGATTGCCAGGCCAGTCAAAGTGATGGAAAAGCAAAATGGCCCATGCAAGTCATAGTGGATGAAGGACATGAATGAGGGAATCTATTCCATCCAGATACCTGTCTGCCTTAGGTAAGTAAGATAAAGAAAGGAAATTATTAAAGGGTCGCCAGGCAAAATTAGGTCTGCAGTCTGGATACAGTAAATCTCAAGTTGATGCCAGGGAGTCCTCTACAGCAAGAATTCTTAACCAAGACATCAGAATCACTTGTGAATTTTTTTTATTAAAAAAAAAAAAAGGCCTGTACTGTCCCCCTTCTCCCCTCAGAAGACACATACATTCCCCAAATTTGACCCTAAACCCTCAGTTGACATCATCCAGGATGCTCCTTCTGGGAATCCACACTGGAAGAAATGGTTATAGGAGCTAATTAAGATCAAGTTCTTGAGGCTTATTGTTCTGTGACCCAATTTCAGATGGCTGTCCCCAGCAAAACTCTCCACAGGCCTAAAATGGTGTCCCTCTCCCCAAATCATCAAGGATGAACAGACATTCCTTGTTTAGCCCACATCTCTGTGTGACACCTGCTGATGAATCTATTTGAGAAGGGCTATCATCCATCCAGTTCCTGGATGGATAAAGTCAAGCTATTCAGTAAATTAAAGAGAATTTTTGCCTGTGCTCTATGCTAACCTTCATGCCTATTCCTGGCACTTCCAACGTCAGTCAGGTCTACACTTTCACAAACCCTAGGTCAGTACTTCCCAAGCCTCCCTGAAGATAAATCTCAGATTCCCGTGTCCAAATCTAGATCTATAATCACAATTTCCAGGAACAAGTTCAGGCAACCTGCTTTAGACAATTCCCTCATAACCCAAGCGTACTTCTGAAAAACACAACTCTTTGTTTTAACCCCAGCTCACTGAGCTCAGAGCGCTCCTCAACTTGCCTGGGAGAGGCTCAGCACTCCTAAGACGCAAGACCTCTCCTCTGCCTGTGGGCTTCCTGCAAGCTGAGTCAAAAACAGACACAGTTGGCCCTGTTCTTTAAGTAACCCCTGTGTAATGCAGTCTTAAATCTTCTTCTGAAGGAGGCAGGAATAAGACAGGAAATCAGATCCTCCCCCAGAAATGAATTTTAAAACAGAATATCCAGAGATCCAAGACTTGCATCACCCCAGTGGAAGATTTCACAGGAACAGGGCCCCACTTGGTCTTGTTGGCATCAATGGGGTTCAGAACACACTACCCCAAAATATGGTACCTTAGCATTTTGACTGTTTTAAACTTAAGGAAATTTGAGAAACATTAAGTATAGGAAAACCTCTGACTTTCTTTCTCTTCTGGAGCCGGTCAACAGGTCCTCGTAGGAGAGATGCCCTCCCTCCCCTACAATACAAGAACATCCTCATATTCAGGGATGGAGGAGGGATGCTGAGATAATTTCGGTAACCATGCCTGGCTAAGTCCCCCAGCTTGCTACCCTCAGCTCATACCCTTTGTCTTATCACATTTCTTATGACTTCCCACTCTTTATTAAACCTATTATAAAAATTTCAGGCTTAGGGAGAAGATGTGAGTCAGAGGTAGAGTGCTTGTCTAGCACATGCAAAGCCCCTGAATTTGATTCCCAACACTAGAGGAAAAAACCCCTCAGAATTAATTGTTTGTTCAGGTCTTCATTTCCTTATGAAGATTCCTGTGTCATGTGAAATTTATGTTAAATGAATGTGTATGCTTTTCTACTATTAATTAATCTGTCTCTGTAAGTTTAGTTTCAGATCTCTCCAGGAACTCTAAGAGGATTAAGAAACTACAGCATTCATCTAATATCCTTCTCCAGCCTTTACTGGTATGGTTCTGTGGGTCATTATCAGCAATATTTTCTTTTCTATTTTCTAGCCTTTAAAGTTCACTAGGGAGTTAGGAAGGTATGGTTGGTCCACTGGGTCTTCCAGTAACCCAACAGTATTCCACAACAGTCCACCCATTACAGATGTGTGCTCAGATAGAAATGAGTCAGTCCCTGAGGGTAATGGCTGCGAGACGCACAACCTGCCCTACATATATTCCAAAGCCTTTCATAAATTTCTATTAAAAGAACTTGGAGAAACCCAGAGTCTATTCCAATTCACAGTGGAGATTAGAGTTGAGAATACAAATGAAGACCCTGGAAGAAAAGGCCATACATAGAAGCATACTCTAGGACCAGGGATTTAGCTCAGTGATAATTTGCCTAGCATGCACTAGTTCCTGAGTTGGATCCCCAGCATCATTTAAAAAACAAAAAACAAAACATACTATAATTAGGATCTGGCATCCATTATATACAATCCTGTTTTCATGGACCACACTATGTTCAGCTTTCTTCAAGCTTGATCCTATCAGTAAATAGCATAATTGCTTTAGAACTACCTTAATCAGGTTTTGACACTTCCCATCACTTCAACCTCCTAGGTCATAATCCATCTTCTTCCTGGCTCATCCCAACTGAACTGGCCACACAGAAACACACACATCCTATTGCAACATCTTTCTTTTGGGAGGCAATTCCGTGAGCAAACCAACAGGACTGGGCTCAGCACACCCAGATCTCCATGTCTGACCCAGAGGTTCCTATGTCTGATAAGAGAAACTAAAAGAAAATCTTGGAATATTTTGAGCAAGAAAGAGAGACAATGAAATCAGTGCTTTAAGAAGGATCATTTGGCAACTGTAGGATGGACATAAAGGTAAAAGTTACGGGGTTCATGGGAAGGTTATTGTAGTACCAAATGTGAAATTCTGAAGGTCTGATTTTGTGCTGGGCACAGTAATGCACACCTGTAATCCAGTAACTCAAGGACTTAAGGAGGATTTCAAGTTTGAGGCCAGGCTCAGCAATTTAGTGAGTCCTTGCCTCAAAACAGAAAATAAAAAGGGTTGGGATGTAACTCAGTGGCACAGCATCCCTGGGTTCAATTCCCAGTGCTGCTAAATAAATAAATAAATAAATAAATGTGTGTATTATGAATGCCTGATTTTGCAAAGTGTCAATATAAAGGAATATGTGGTGGCACATGTCTGTAATCCCAGTGGCTCAAGAGCCTGAGGTAGGGGGATTGCAAGTTCAAAGCCAGCCTCAGCAAAAGTGAGGCACTAAGCGACTCAGAGAGACCCTGTCTCTAAATAAAATACAAAATAGGGCTGGGGATGTGGCTCAGTGGTCGAGTGCCTCTGAGTTCAATCCCAGGTACCACCTCCCCACCTCCCCCCCAAAAAAAGGAAGAAAGAAAAAACAACTAAACTCAGTGAAAGTTTCCTAGAGATAAAGCAGGTCTGAGAGATTGAGGGTGGAATTGACATGACTTAAAAATAGGGGCATGGAATAAGAAAAGTAGATATTGAAGAAAACTGGTATTCCTGAGGGGTAGGCAATTTTAGGGATTATTTAGACAAAGCAAATCATTTAGAAAGCACTAAGCTTCATGCACCAACAGGGAAATAAAAATGTGATTTCCTTTGTGTATATGTGAATGGGCTTACTGTTTTCTAAATTCAAGAACAACTCAGTGAAGAAAAAGAACTGGAATAGACAATTCACAGAGGAAGAAAGTCAAATGGCCAATAAGCATTTTAAAAGATGTTCAATAGCAGAATCACAGCTGATAAGGATTGGTTTCTAAAAATAGAAATATAAGGCAAAAATCAAGAATAATAGTCAATCAGCTTTGAAAACCTCTTAAATCTCCAATAAAATATAGTATGTATGCTTTGGTACCCAGAATCCTATGTGTATGTATTAGAATATAATGGGTTGAATTAGGGGATCCCCCAAACTACTCTCAACTTCAATCATTCATTATATGAACTTGTAGAACTCAAAATTGTTATAATGGTTACCATTATTATAGCAAAGGGATTGAGATTAAAATCAACATGGAAAAAGGTATATATGGTAGAGTCAAGGAGAAACCAAGTACAGAGTTTGAGCTGTTCTTCTTCAAGCATATCACACAGACAACACTTCATTCCCCCAGCAAAAGTGTGTGACAATATGCACAAACTAGTGTTAACCAATGACACTGCCCTGAACCTTGGTATACACAGTTTTTATTGGGGAGTAAGGGCAAATCAATCACATAAACCAGAGCACTTATATAATGGATCCTAACTACTCCATCTCTACCCCCACTCCACCCCCCATCAGATGTATAACTGATACAGTGTGGCCCAGGACCCCAGATAAACATGAACAGGTGTTCACCATGCATTACATTGTTAACAAACTCTGTGACATGGTCTATGGTCACTATGCCAAGACACTGTTATCAGGCAGGCCATTCCAAGGGCTCAGAGGTTTTTCCCAGAAGTTGGTGAAGTTGGTCTTCAGACCTGAAGACCTTTGAATGTGCAGGATTCAAACACCTACACCTGCTAAGTTAACTCTTTAGTGCACATACACATAAAATTATGAACTACATAGAGATTATTTATGTAAAACAAAACTGTTAATACTCTGTCTTTAAAGACTGAATCAAAATTCCTTTTCTGTTGTTGCTATTGGTACTAATGATTGAACCCAGGGCCTTGAGCATGCTAAGCATACTCTAAGCTATAACCACAGCCCCAATTCAATTCCTCTTTTAGGAATAAATCCAAGTAAATAAAAGATATCAATAAAGATCTATGTTCAAAGATGATAATAAAAGGGCTGGGATATAGCTCAGTTGGTACAGTACTTGCCTTGCAAGTGCAAGGTCCTGGGTTCAATCCCCAGTGCTGAAAAAAAAAAAAAAAAAAAAAAAGATAATAAAAGAGCAAAAATGTGAAAACAAACTAAGTATTCAAGATTTAAAAATTGGTTAAATAAGTCAAGTCACAGTCATATCTTGGATTACTATATGGCCATTAAAATGCAAATGTTGGTAGACCAATGGTACAAAATAGAAGACAAAGACAAAGTACAGTCTGATCCATGACAAAGGTGCCAAAAACACACTGGAGAAAAGACAGCCTTTTTAACAAGTGGTCCTGGAAAAACTGGTTATCCACATACAGAAGAATGAAACTAGATCCTTATCTCTCACCCTGCACAAAAGTCAACACAAATTTTGAATTGATCCATTCTAGTCTAGGAATTAGACCAGAAACTACGCAACTCCTGGAAGAAAGCATAGGGTCAACACACCAGCGTATAGGCACAGGCAACAACTTTATCAACAGGACCCCTAAAATTCAGCAGATAATGCCAGGAGTTAACAAATGAGATGGCATCAAATTAAAAAGCTTCTGCCTAGCAAAGGAAACAATTAGGAATGGGAGAGAAAGCTTTGCTAGCTACTCTTCTGACAGAGAATTAATATCTAGAATACATTTTTTAAAAAACACAAAAACTTTACCATGCCAGGCATGGTGGTGCATGACTGTAATCCCAGCAACTCCAGAGGCTGAGGCAGGAGGATTACAAGTTCAAGGTCAACCTCAGCAATTTAGCAAGGCCCTAAGCAATTTAGGCCCCTGCCTCAAATAAAAAATAAAAAGGGCTGGGGCTATAGCTAGCTGGTAAAGCACTCCTGGGTTAAATCCCTAGTATCAAAAGTACATGTACACGGGTTGGGGATACAGCTCAGTCGGTAGAGTGCTTGCCTCGCAAGCCCAAGGCCCTGGGTTCAAATCCCCAGCACTGTAAAAAAAAAAAAAAAATAGTACATGTACATACACCAAAGATAAATCAAATAACTGAATTGATAAGTGGGAAAATAAATTAAACAGATACTTCTCAAAAGAAGAAATACAATGGCTAACAAATATATTTTTAAAATTCGTCATTACTAATTAGGGAAATACAAATCAAAACTACACTGAGAATTCATCCCACACGAGTCAGAATGCCAGTCATTAAGAATACAAATGATGGCTGCTGCAGATGCCACTGCCACAGACACCGCTCCATTGCTGGAAGGTCTTCTCTTGGGGCAGGGCAGTACCGCAGACGCCCAGTGCCCACACCACTGAGGACACCCAGGGGTCTTTTCCCAGGGTGCCTCCGTCATGGGTGCTGCTGCCATCACCCAGAGGTTCTCTCTTGGGGCACAACCGCCCCTGACGCCACTGCCGCAGGTGGCTGAGGTCTTCTCTCTGGGCACGGTTGCCATCTACACTGCTGCTGCTGATGCCACAGGGCCCACCTGGAGGTCTTCTCTCTGGGCGCCTCTGCAGCTGCAGCCACAGCCACTGCTGCCACCGTGGCCACTGCTGCTACTGTTCCCTCACCTGCTGCCAAGACCACCACCAACAACTGCAGCTGCTGTTGACCCCCTGCCTGCTGCCACCGACCCCCACCACTACTGCTTCCACCACCACCCAGAGGCCCACTGCCAGGAGACTCCAGGTTTTCTTGCACACAGCTGCATCCATTTTGAGATGCTGGCCAGAGCCTGTGATTTGTTTGGTGTGCTGGCGGGTTTGCTGCCACTGCCATCTTAGGGTGCAGCTGCCCCTGTCTGAGGACATCAGCCAGGACCTGGAGGTTCAGCGTCAGGGTGCCTGTGGCTTTGGCTGTGCCTGGGGTCTTCCTCCTGTGAGTGCTGGTTGCCACCATCTAGTTACTGTCTCTCAGGGTTGCTCATCCCTGGTGGTCTCTCCCCAAATTCCAGTGGCATTGGGATCTTAGTGCTGTAGTGTGGCCGAGTCTAGAACATGTGGGTTTTTATTGTGGACAATGATTGAACTCATCATTGCTGTTTATAGTAAGAGGGCAATGGATGCCTTGGTGGGAGCTATTAGATTTGAAGCTGTATGTTGTTTGCACTGGGAGCTGTTGATATTGGACTCCCTCTCAAAGGCAGAACACTGGAAATCTTAAGGGACAATATAGATCTACATGATAAAATCTGTACTGCCTCAGATCCATACAACTAAATGTAAAAACACATAAGCAGCATGAAAAAACAAGGGAACAAAATGCTTCAAACAAACCAAGATGCTCCAATAAGAATTCACTGATAACACAATAGAAATATCTGAGAAGGAGTTTAGAATGTACATAGTTAAACTGATCTGCAAAGTAAAGAATGATATAAAGAGTGAAATCAAAGAGAAAATACAGAAAGTGAAAGATCACTTCAATGAAGAGATAGAAATTGTAAAAAAAATAAACAAGCAGAAATTCTCAATATGAAGGAATCAATAAATCATTTTATAAATTCAATGGAAAGCATCACCAACAGATTAGACCATTTGGAAAACAGAACCTTAGGCAATAAAGACACAATATTTAATATTGAAAATGAAGTTGACTATGTAGAAAAGATAGTAAGAACCCATGAGCAGAACTTCCAAGAATTATGGGATAACATGAAAAAAACAAATTTAAGAGTTATTGGGATAGATGAGGAGCAGAGATACAAACCAAAGGAATGCACAATCTTTTCAATGGCATAATATCAGAAAATTTCCCAAATCTAAACTATGAAATGCAAAATCAAATACAGGAGGTTTATAGGACCCCAAATGTACAAAATTACAGCAGACCCACACCAAGACACACTATAATGAAAATGACTATAATATAGAATAAGAATACAAATAATAATAAAGGCTGGAGAGGATATGGAGAAAAAGGAACACTGTTATACTGCTGGTAGGATTGTAAATTAATACAAACACTATGGAAATCAGCATAGAGATTCCTCGAAAGACTAGGCAGGGAACCATGCCTAGTTATACCACTCCTCAGTATTTCTCCTGAAAAACTAAAGTCATCATACTACAGTAATCCATGCATACCCATGTTTATAACAGCACAATTCACAATAACCAAACTATGATACACACACACACACACACACACACACACACACACACAATGGACTTTAATTCAGTCATAAAGAAAACTGGAATTATTTTATTTGCAAGAAAATGGATAGACCTCAGCAAGAAAAGTGAAGTAGGAAGCATCATAATAACAGATCTTAAATTATACTACAGAGCTCCAGTAACAAAAACAGCATGGTATTGGAACCAAAACATACATGAAGACCAATGGTACAGAATGGAGGACACAGAGACAAAGCCACATAAATAACAGTTATCTCATACTAGACAAAGGTGCCAAAAACATGCATTGGAGAAAAGATGGCATCTTCAACAAATAGTGCTGGAGAAACTTGAAATCCATATGTAATAAAATGAAATTAGACCCCTATTGCTCACCCTGCACAAAACTCAACTCAAAGTGAATCAAGAACCTAGGCATTAGACCAGGGATCCTGAACCTACTAGAAGAAAAAGTAGGCCCAAATCTCTACCATATCAGCTTAGGAACCAAATTCCCCAACAAGACTTTTAAAGCACAAGAAGCAAAATCAAGAATCAATAAATGGGGGCTGGGGAGATAGCTCAGTCAGTAGAGTGCTTGCCTTGCAAGCACAAGGCCCTGGGTTCAATCCCCAGCCCTGCAAAAACAAAAACAAAAACAAAAACAACAAAAAAAGAATCAATAAATGGGATTTTATCAAAATAAACAGCTTCTTCACAGCAAAGGAAAAAAATCAAGAACATGAAGAGAGAGCCCACAGAATGGGAGAAAAATTTTGTCACCTGCACCTCAGATAGAGCATTAATCTCCAGGATATATAAAGAGCTCAAAAAACTTAACACCAAAAAAATAATTAGCCCAAAGAATAAAAGGGTTAAGGAACTGATCAGACAATTCACAGAAGAAATACAAATGGTCAACAAATACATGAAAAAAATGTTCATCACTAGTCATTTGAGAAATGCAAATTAAAACTACATTAAGATTTCACATCACTCCAGTCAGAATGGCAATTATCAAGAATACAAGGAACAATAAATGTTGGTGAGGATGTGAGGGAAAAGGTACACTCATTCATTGCTGGTGGGACTGCAAATTGGTGCAACCACTCTGGAAAGCAGTATGAAGATTCCTCAGAAAACTTGGAATGGAACCACCATTTGACCCAGTTATCCAACTCCTCAGTATATACCCAAAGGACTTAAAATCAGCATACTATAGTGACGTGGCCACATCAGTGTTCATAGCAGCTCAATTCACAATAGCTAAACTATGGAACCAACCAAGGTGCCCTTCAACAGATAAATGGATAAAGAAACTATGGTACATATACACCATGGAATATTACTCAGTCAAGAAGAAGAATGAAATTATGGCATTTGCTGGTAAGTGGATGGAACTGGAGACTATCATGTTAAGTGAAATAAGCCAATCCCAAAAAACCATAGGCTAAATATTCTCTCTGATATGCGGATGCTGACTTACAGTTCCGGGAGTAGGGGAGTAGAGATTCACTGGATTAGACAGCAGGGAATAAGGAGAAGGGAGGGGGAATGGGAATGAGAAAGATAGTAGAATGAATTAGACAAAACTTTCCTGTGCTTGTAAATGAATACATGACCAATGTAACTCCACATCACGTATAAACACAAGAATGGGAAGTTGCACTCCATGTATGATATGTCAAAATACATTCTTCTGTCATGTATACCTAAAAAGAACAAATAAAAAAATAAAATACCTAGAAGCTGGCAAATGGTAGGCGTTCAATAAACTATAGTTAATAATAGCAAAAAAAAAAAAAAAAGAAAAAAGAAAATGGACAAACTAGAGACCATCATATTAAACAAAATAAGTCAAACGCAGAAGGTCAAGGGATGTAGGTTTCTGTCATATGTGAAAGCTAAAGAGGAAAAAGGGAAAGAAAGATATGGGTGGATCTCAAAAACCAAAAGGAGGTCAGTAGAGGAAAGGGACCAAAGTAGAGGAAAGGTGGGGAGAGAGGGGGGCAGTGCTGGGGAGTGATATCAACCAAATTATATTATTCTATTGTGTGCACGTACAAATATGTAACAACAAATCCCATCATTATATACAACTACACTGCACCAACAAAAAAATGTAGAAAAAAATGCATATGTTGGCAAGCAAAGATGCTACAATGAAGTTGATTCACATCATCATTAAATTCTATGTTGTGAATTCACTTATTTACTAAAACATTTATGGTGCCAAAAAATCAATACTTGAAGTACTTTGTCGTCACTTGCAGACTTGTACAGAGTTTCAAAAATTTTGAGTCTCCTAACATGCACGTTTCCAGCTAAAGTCAAACCTTCTTGTTTTAACTCTTGTATTATAAACAAGTATACTTTTCATGATTTATTTCTATGTATTTCATTTTTTTGTAAAATTTTATTTTTTTTTAACTTTTCAAATGATTTTGCTATTTAAAATGCCCCCAAGCATAATACTCAAGTGTTACCAGATGTTCTTCCATGCACAAGGGCTGCGATGTATTTTACAGAGAAATGCCTGTGCTAAGTTTCATCTGGGCATGAGTTATGGTGCTGTTGGTCATGAGTTAAATATTAATGAATCAGCAATATGTATTAGTGCCTTTAAATAGAAAAAAAAAAAGATCAAGTTTATGTATTAATTAGTTTGTGGAAGTGTTGTGACCAGAGGCTCATAGGAACCTAACCCTATACTTTCCCTAGACACAATGACTCTGTAGTCATTAATTCATTTTTCCCAAAATACCATTATAGAACATAAATGTCAAAATAATGAGAATCAACTGAATGCATATATATAATATAGAAGGATATATATCAAGATATTAACAGTGGCTATCTTTGATTATAAGAATGTAGTTGATTTTAATGCTTTTATTCTACTCCATATTTGCCATCAGTGACATATATTACATATAATGGGGGGAAAGTTAGTTATAAAATAAATGTAAGAACTTGAGCAACAGATTAAGCCAATTAAAGTCCTTAGCACCATTCAGGAGGCCATAAAAGGTAATGAATGTATTAGAGGTAAGGCCTCTAAAGATACCAGTAGCATAACTAACCACATAAAGGAACCAATGAGGTGAGGATTGGGTTCTCCCTTTGGATTGGAAGCATGAGCAGGGGTCAATACAGAGAGGTGACTAAGTACTGATGTGCTCATTCTTAAGAATAAAACTTCATTCTATTCATTGACAAAGGCATGGAAGGGACAATTCTGATTGGCTGGCCTCTTTCATCTTATCTCCAAATGAAACATGTTGACCAGCTGGGAGCTGACAAGGACCAAGAATGCCTGGCTTGTTCCCACACTGCGGCTTGGTGGTAAGATAATAAAGCTGCTGTGGTTCTGGCATAACCACCCTATCCCACACCACAGAGCAGTCCGATTAGGCTTTAAATGAATGTGTTATTTGAAAATCAATGCTAAGATCATAGAACACACACATGCAACTCTGCTGTATTGTGACTGTCTCAGCCCCCAAGTTTTCTCTGGGGAATCTGTGTGTTGTCAACACTTCACCCTCACATTACTCACAGGCGACAGCAGCTGTGGCAGCATTTTTTTATCCTTGGTTTGTTTTCTACTCTCCTGAGAGCCTTATGGAACACAATTCCCTTTATGCCAACTCTTCTTTTGTGAAGGATCCCACAGGGCTTCATTAATTTCTCAATCTAGCCTATAGGTCACTGCTGCTGCTTCTGGGGCGAAGCACTACCTGATCACACAGAAACCCAGGATAGCCATTTGAATTAAGAAGCAGAAAAGGGTTCCCACTATAGGCAACTCAGGAAAACTGCATGTGACTAGCTAACCTGGAATTTAGGGAGGACCTTCTTAGCCTGCCAAAGAAATAACAGCTACCATTGACTTTGGGATGAGGTCCTCAAATATTTAGAACAGACAGATTCCAAAGAATAAAGTTCAAGCCAAAGGGAACTCTTTGGTTCAGACAAAAATTAGAAGAGTATTGAAATTGAATGCAATGGAGTTTATCTTAAACAATGTTTCCAAGATCCAAAAGAATTCATTTTCTGATAGAATGCAGCTGGATATGAGCAAGAAAGAACTATATGAGAAACCTGAGGTCAAATGCATCAAGTTGGGAAAACATAAAGTAATTAATGCGAGTGAAAAAGGGGTTGGTGGTTCTAAAGGAAACGGAAATAGGGTGTTATTATCCTTCTGATGATCACAGGCCAAGCCCTCTTCAGCAGGAAAAGGTCTCATTAAGCTAAATGGCCTGGAAGCTCTTAACACAGATGAATCAGAGAGAACGTGTTTCCAGGGCAGGGAAGGAAAGAGTTGATTTAAAATGAAAGCCAAAAAGCTCTCTCAAAACAAAAATGTCTTATTAACTATTTGAAAATCAATAAGAAAAAGAAAACAACTCTATAGAACTATGGGTAAGGAGTATGAACAGGTAAGTCTCTCTCTCTCTCTCTCTCTCTCTCTCTCTCACACACACACACACACCCCTAAAAGAAAGAAAGAAAAGGTTGGTCAAGAGGGTGAGAAAACAAATGAGGAAATAGTCTTGTTTGGATTGTTAATTAGTACAATTTGGGAGGGGAATGTATACATTTGCTTACACATTTTATGTTCATCTTCTTTGATTCAATATTTGTTTCTAATAATTTATCTTACAAAAGTACGCAAGTGTTCAAGGATGTTCAGTATAGCAATGTTTATAACATTTTTTAAAATAACCCAACTATCCATTAATTGAGGTTGGTTGTACTTAATAATGGAATGCTATTGAATTATTTTTAAAATGCTACAGATCTTCACGTACACTACACTAAGAAAGCAAGATGCAAAGCAGTAGGGTATGATATTTATGGGATTAAAAAAAGTTCTGTAATTAAATAGTGGTATTGGTGCACAACATCATTAATATACTATGAGCCACCAAACTGTGGAGTTTGAAATGTTTAAAAATGGTAACTTAATGGAATGTAAATTTTATTTCAATTTTAACAGTTTGAATAACATGATCTCATTTTTCTGTGGGAAAAATGATATTTACTAGTTTGTGTATAGGAAAAAGCCTGGAGAGAGATATAATATCTAATTGGTAATGATTATCTCTGAAAATAACAGATAAGGTACATTGCCAACATCTTTGTTGTATATACCTCTAATATTTGATTTTTTTTTTTGCAATGTAGGCAATCAAACCCAGAGTCTCAAGTGTGCAAGGCAAGTGCTCTACCAAATACTAATTTTGAATTTTTAATGAAAAAGCATTTAAAACTTTCATATATAGGAAAAAAGATATCCCTGGGGAAAAAATCTACACCTTTACTAGGAAAAAAAATATTATTTGAGAACAAATCACTGAACCAGTAAAAACTTTTCTTGCAAAGACAGTTTAAAATATCAGCCCAGCCACCACATATATCAGCATCCAACTACTCCAGAGACTGAGGCAGGAGGTTTGCAAGTTTGAGGTCAGCCTGGGCAAATTAGCCAAATGCTGTCTTCAAATAAAAAAATTTTAAATTCCAAGAAGGTAATTCAGTGGTAGAGCATATACCTGGGTTCAATCTCTAGTACTAAAAAGAAAATATGCTTTGGGGGGGATACGTGTGTGTATATATATATTTTTTCAATGAGAATTACAGTGCTCGCTTCGGCAGCACATATACTAAAATTGGAACAATGAGGATCACATTATTTTAGAATGGTGAGATTGCCAAAGTTTTTATTATTATTAATTAATAAAGACATTTGCTGGTAAATGGATGGAACAGGAGACTATCATGTTAAGTAAAATAAGCCAGACTTAGAAAATCAAAGTTCAAAAATGTTTTCTCTGGTATCTACAAGCTAGTACAAAGTGCAGGGAAGGGGAATTCCATCAAAATAGAAGATTGGTGGACTAAACCAAGAGGACTGCGGGGGAGGGAGAAGCGATGGGGTAGGGGAAGGACAGTGGAATGACTCTGACCTAACTTCTCTGTGTACATATATGAATAAACCACAATGAATCTCACCATTGTGTATAGCTACAAGACACTCAAAAAACAAAACCGAAAACCTCTAAGTACATAGCAGAAAGGTCAGTAGAGTAGAGGGAAGGGAACAGGGGGAAGGAGGAGGGGAGGGAAAGGGGCAGTACTGGGGACTGAATTAGAGCACATTATATTCCATGCTTTTATAATTATGTCAAAACAAATCCTAAGTTTATGTGTAACTAAAAAGGACAAATAAAAAATATTTTAAAAACAGGAAAAAAGGGAGAAGGTCTTCAGTATAGTTAGATGCTAAAACCAAACCTTCATTGAGACTGAAAATGTAAACACTCATTTGTCTAGCAGGAATTGATTACTGCTCTGTACCCTGAGTTGGGCTTCTGTTCCCAGTCAAACCATCTGCTGGCTGCTGACCTCTGACAGTAAAACTGTAAACCTCAGGATCAGAAGACTGGGATTCTGGTTCAAACTCAACCACATATACTTTTACAAAAAAAAAAAAAAAATCCTTTTACTCTACTAAATCTTCATTTCTTTTCTCCCTCCTCCCACTTCCCATGCTGGGGAAGTACTCAGGTCTGCACGTAGGCTAGACAAGCACTCTACCTCTGAGCTATACCTCCAGCCCCAGCCCTTCATTTCTTCATCTCTAAAAATGGGGAAATGATACTGAAGGAAATCAAGATATGCTACCCCAAAATATGCCTCTTTGGCATAAGGATTATTTTGAGCTAAAGCAATTGAGAAACAATAAACACAGGTAAAATTAATTATCTGCCTAACAGCAGGGCATAAGTTGTCCTTTGAGGAAGGTATCCTTTTGTACTAAGCAGAGAATGACTCTTGTAACTAATGTCACACTAAGACACGTCTGCAAAAACAAATCTTACTAAAATAACCCTTATCTTCCATTAGTTTCCTTCACATATTTCCTAGTCACTTCCCCCTTGTTTATCAACCATTGAAGCCCACTTGTTTCTTTGTTAAGAAGGGTGTATAAGCTCTCAAGTCCAAGCACTTCAAGTTTTCACTTCATTTTTATGAAGTTCCCATGCAAGTAAAATTATTAACAGCAATAAAAATCATGCCTTTTTTCCTGTTATCTGTCTTTTGTCAATTAACCTACAGCCTTGGGTTGGGGAAGTAGCTCAGTGGTAGAGCACTTAGCATGTGTGAGGCCCTGGGTTCAAATCCTAGCACCACAAAAAATATTATTTTATAGGCCTCACACAGTGAGCCTAAGAGGGTGGACAATTTTTTTCCTCCATAACAGTGCCAGATGATTAGAATCATAAAATTATATAAAAATTGAGAGCCAGTCTCAGTGGTGTGGGCCTCTAGCTCCAGCTAAGGAGGAGGCTGAGGTAGGACAATGGCCTCAGTCCAGAAGTGAGACCTGTCTCTTTTAAAAAAAATAAAAGAAATTGAAGAGCCTAGCAAAATACTACACTCGAAATTTCATTTAGGGCAGTGCATGTTATTTTATATGATCTTTGGAGGGGTCTCAAGGATGCTAGGCAAATTCTCCATCACTGATTTATATACCCAGAGTCCCTTTTTATATACTCTTAAGAGAATCTGTTATGGCAACTAAGCACAGAACCATGGTCAAATGTACATGTTTGTGAGGATGGTCTCACCTCAACTGTCTGCTTACGTGACTCTTGAAAACCTGTTTATGAGGCCAGGTCATAGAAGATTGGAAAGTGGGACCAGGCCCAGGTAAACCCCAGAAGATCTTCCTCTTTACTACCTCCTTCCAAAATGTTGACCCATGATACCCACAGCCTCAACGACTTCTCTTCAAGACCTACATATAAATCTTGTTCAATAAAAACAATTAGCAGAAGGAAGAACTTTCAACAGTCGTTAATTGTCTAAATGTCCCCACCATTAACCATTCGAATGACTCAATCCTGTACATTGATTGTTTCAATGAATGGTAATTAAAACCAAATAACCTCTAGGCTCATTTGATTTCTACAATGACAGAACTAAACCTCTAGGCATTGTATGGCAAGGCCCTGAATCATGGCAGGCAAAACAAACCCAGGGAAATTGGATGGTAGATAAAAGGGCATTGATTCCAGTAAGAACAGGAAGGCAAAGGATCACCCCAGGAAATGCATTTCCATTACCAGTACTCTGGAGTGACTCCAGAGTCAGGAAAACTCTCCTCTCAGGCTTCATAATGTGTAGTGGTGTAGTCAGAGTAACAATTGCTTCCCACTAATTCCTCCAGGTTCCCCAAACCAACAGGCATCCCATGCCCACCCTCTACATCACTTCCTTTATGGTTGAGTTCTATAACCAACTCCAGAAGGCCTACTAGGAATATGATGTGTTTTCAAAATATGTGACACATATTTTGTGGTTTTGTCTAAGGTAAGAATCTTACAAGACATTTCCACCAAATCCCAAGTAGAACAGTGAAGGACTACAATTAGATAGATGTGTTTGCCATATTTATAATACAGAGAGGAAACAGCATCATGCCAGGTGCAGTGGCACAGGCCTGTGATACCAGCTACTCCAGGAGCTGAGGTAGGAAAAGCACAAGTTGAGGCCAGCCTGGGACCCTGTCTCGAAATAAAACATTAAAAAGCATCGGGTTAGGAGACTGAGGTAGGAAGATCACGAGTTCAAAGCCAGCCTCAGTAAAAGCGAGGCACTAGGCAACTCAGTGAGACCCTAAATGAAATACAAAATAGGACTGGGGATGTGACTCAGTAGTTGAGTGCCCCTGAGTTCAATCCCTGGTACCCTCCCTACCCACCTCAAAAAAAGCATTGGGTTTATAGCTCAGAGGTAGAGCAGCCCTGGGTTCAATTCATAGTACCACAATAAAAAAAAAAAAAAAAGAAAAAAAACACATCCTGAATGAGTTAAGGTAGGGACTGTTTATACTCATTGTTGTGCCCTTGGAAGTTAGCAAAGCACACAATAAGTTCATAAAAATATTTTAAAACTGAATTTACCACAAAGTAAACTTAAGTGAAAACCTGGACCTGACAATATTCATGTACAAATTACATACTAATAAATCTTTCCAAAGCTTCATGTTTGTAGAAATTTTTAATTATATAAAATAGCAGGGGGGCAGACTTGATAAATTGCTGCTCTGTGGTATATACCATGATCTCAGCTTTTCCTCCACAGGATTAGCACACCCAGTAGGAGTCAGAGAATCTGAAATTTGGGATAGTTCAACCCCTTTGGTTGGTTGGTTGGTTGGTTTTTGTCTTGGGGATTGAACTCAGGGGCACTTTACCACTAGCTTATATCCCAGTCCTTTTTATTTATGTATTTTCATTTTGAGATAGGATCTAAGTGGCTTAGGGTCTCACTAAGTTGCTGAAGGTCTTGCTAAATTGCTAAGTCTGGCCTCAAACTTGTGATCCTCCTGCCTTAGCCTCCTGAATCACTGGGATGACAGGAGAGTGCCACAGGGCCCGGCTAGTTCAGCACTTTCTGTAATGTGAACCAACACTTATTGGGCACTTAATATGTGTTGGGCATTGTTCAGGAAGCTGAGATTTTAGGGAGGAGTCATATGAGTCAGTTACAAGAATTAAAGGTTTGCCTTCAATCCCAGCTATTCGGGAGATTGGGGCAGGAGGATCACAAGTTTGAGAGCAACAGGACTGTTAAACTAAAAATAAATTAAATAAAAAGTGTTGGTGATACAACTCAGTGGTAGAGTACTTGCCTAACATGCATGAGTCTCTGGGTTCAATTCCCAGTACTGACAAACAGAGAGAAGAGTTCTGTTGTAGTTATTTTGTTTTGTTTGGTAACAGGGATTGAACCCAGCAGCACTTAACCACCGAGCCACATTTATTTTGTGACAGGGTCTCATTAAATTACTGAGGCTGGCTTTGAACTTGCAACCCTCCTGCCTCAGCCTCCAGAACCACCCATGTGCACCTCCAAGCCTAACCAGAAGGACTTTTAATTACACCCATATATTTTATTTATTTAAAACCAACCCAAAAGCTCACCCCTTTCCAATAATCCTCCCCCCTACCCTGGAAAAGAGAAGGGGGGCAGTCAAAAAACTAAATCATCCATCCTATCTAGAGGACTGCTACGAAGGATGTACAGGAAGAGCTCCCTCTCTGCCAGCAATGATGCAGGAATAAGAATGTTCTATTTCACTATTTTTCATTTCATTTTTCCTGGTCTTCCAACCAAACCTGGACATCAGTACCTGCTTGTCCAGACCAAAAAATAAAAAACAAAATAACTCACAACAGCTCTTGTTATAAGGATAACACTTCTCTTTAGAGAACAGATACATTTTGTCATCGCAGAACAGTAGGAGCCACAAAAATCATTAATAACACCACTTTACTTTTCCATAGCGCTTTTCCATTTTCAAGCTGTTTCACTGGGAGAGCACAGAAGGACACAGTTACATCAAGTCAGAAATGGAACAGTGCCTTGATAAGACCACCAAGGGTCTGGGCACCAGCACACACAGGCCAACAGCACACTTTCCTTTTTCCTAGGAATATAGACAGTGTCTCCAATAACTTCCTCTGAACCAAATCTTTGCCCAATTCTTATCTTTCTATGGTCTCAGCTCTCCAGAAACTTCTTCACTGCCTCAGAGAGGACTTCCTAACTATCTGTTCGAAAATAACATTTCTTCCCCTGAGGTATGTCCACAGTATCTATCGCTACCTGACATTATTTTATATTTTAACTTGTTTGTTGTCTTTCATTCTCTCTAGAATAGAAGCTTCATGATGCAGGGACTTTGTCTAGTGTGTTTGCTGGTTATCTAGGGCAACAATAAGTAGTAGGGGCCCAGTAAATATTTGTTAGATGAATGAATGAATCTGCCTTTCTTCCTGTCTTTGTTTGTCTCCTTTCTTATTAATATTCTCTCTACTAATTGTGTATATTCTCCAGAGGCTGGTGCCCTGACAATGTGCCAAGACATTTCACTCTTTTGTTTTTAATTCAATCCCACATTTCTACCATGAAAAGCTGCCTCCAAGTCTCAAGCCTCAGTTACCTAACAAATAGCAGCATATTTTCTCTCAGAGGCGTGGAGGTGGAGGAAGGGGCCCCTCTGCCACCAACTCTTACCAACTCTTCTCCCATAGTTTTATCAGCCTTCCCCCCATTTTTCAGTTGGTGTATTGTAGTTGTACATAATAATGTGATTTGTTGTTACATATTCATACATGCATACAATATAACAATATAATTTGGCCAATATCACTCTCCAACTTTTTCACTTTTGTCACTGTTTATCAATAATAATATAACTCAGAATAATCCACCTTAACATTGAACATTGCCATTTGCAAAGTATCTTAACCCTTAAGCCTTGTAGAAGTAGGTATTTTCTTAGAGAAATGAAGCTCATACTCACATGAAAACCTGTACATGAATGTTTACAATCATTGTTTGTAAGAGCTAAAAACTAAAAATAACCCAAATATCTTTTAGCAGGTGATGGATAGACTGTGATACACCTATATAATGTAGTACTTCTCATTAATAAAAAGGAACTATTGACACATGCAAACAGATGATTTCAAAGGCATTATTGAGTGAAAAAGAGCCCATCTCAAAAGTTTACATATTGTGTAGTTCTGTGTATGCAACATTCTCAAAATGACAATATCACGGTGATAGAGAATAGAATGGTCATTGACAGGGGTTAGGGGCAGAGGAGGGTGTGACTCTGTGATAATACAAGGGTGGTGGCACAATTCTAAACCCTGCTCATGGTAATGGTTACACAAATTTACACATTCCATATAATTTCACAGAACTGTGTGTACCAAAATACGACAACAAAAATGTACGTGAAAGAACCATGAAATCTGAGTAAGATCTGTAGTTGTCAGTTTGCAAGTTTTGGTGTCAGAGAAAGCCGAACAAAGGAGACAGAGGACTCTATACAGTTCTGCAAATTCTCAGTAGTATAGCATTTTTTCAAAATAAACGTTTCAATGATGTGTAATTATACAAATCATATTTAGATATATAAAATATGAAAAGTCCAGTTTTTAATGAGAAAGGTCAGCAAGCAAAAAAGTTTACATTGGGGAGATCCTCAATTGCAACCATTAGAGCTATATTTCATATTCTGGAGTTCTGCATATTCTGAATCATTCCTAAAACTTAATAAATGACTTACACTCTAAATTGGGATCTGATAATCATGATTAATAAGAAGCAAATTTAATTTTACTAACCTTGGATCTACAATTGCCAACGAAGATTTCAAGAATAACTAATTACCCTGAAATGGTCTGTGTTTACTCTCTGGACAGTAAGACTTGTCATCGACTGTGCAGGAACCACCTCATCTGGTGTGGGTAGAGGGAGTAGGGTTAGCAGCGTGTCCTCTCAAAACCCTCTTATGTTCAAAATACTAATATAATTTTAATCTGTATTACTTCACAAGTCAATTTTGGCTAAATACGTACATTTTGCACAGATGATCTTGCAAATAAACACCTGATCACTAAGAACAACAGTAACAAAACCGTAAAACCTGTGGCAGTGCTTAGTGACAGTCTCAGCTTTGAAAGCAGCTCAGGTACATTGGGGTTTATCCACAGCACAGGTGAAGGGCTCACGCAGATTGTGTCCTTTCACCCTCTTGAAGCCTCTGGGGAGGGACTACTATTATCTCTTTGTGTAGATGAAGATATTGAGGCAGAGGTTAAGGAATTTTGAGCTGGGTTACACAGGAAATAACTGGCAGAGCTGGGAACCTCAACTGGTCTGATTTCACCTCTGCTGCTTTGAGCCTACACACTGTGCCATGGTCTTTCCGTGCCTCCTTCCCCTCCACTTCCCTCTAGTCAATCCATGTATTAGTTTTCCTATTGCCACAAGTTACAAATTACCACAAGTTTAGTGGCTTCAATAGAAACATATTAGTTAACAGATCTGAAGGTCAGAAGTCCAAAGTGAGTCTCACTGGACTAAAGCAAGGCATCAGCAGGCTGTGCTCCTGGAGGCTCCAGGAAAAGACCCATTTCCCCACCTTTTCCCACTTTCTAGGGGGCAACTGTATTCCTTGGCTTTTGGCCTTATCTTTCCATCTCCAAAGCCAGCAACATCCGCCAAGTCCTTCCCACACTACCATCCCGCTGGGTCTCTCGCTTCATCCCTCTTCTACTGATACAGATACTTATACAGATACAGATACAGATACAGATACTTGTATTACACTGAGTTCACCTGGATCAATCAGGATACAATCCCCATCTCAAGATCATCTGCTGAGCAAGCTTAATTCCACCTGCAGGTTTAATTCCACCTGCAGGCTTAATTCCCCATGTAACCTGACACATAGTCACAGGTTCTGGGAATTAGGACTCAGACATCGAACCAGGTGTGGTGATGCACACCTGTAATCCTGTTCACTTGGGAGGCTGAAGCAGGAGAATCTCGTGTTCCCTGCATGGGCAACTTTGTGAAACCCTGTCTCAAAATAGAGTGATGGGGAGGCTGGGCATGGTGGCAGATGCCTGTATTCCCAGCAGCTCAGGAGGCTGAGGCAGGAGGATCCCAAGTTCAAAGCCAGCCTCAGCGATTTATCGAGGCCTAAGCAACTCTATCGCGTTTCCCTGCCCGCAGAGAGACACGACACATATCCTAGTCAAGGCTTTATTGTTAAAAGGAGTCCATCATACTTCTTCTATTCTCCTTTGTTTTCTTCCTTCTCTCTAAGGGCTATAGCGAAGCATATATACACAACATCAGCCAATCAGAGCACTGTCCATGAGGGAAAAGCGTGGACAATATAGTAAGTTACCTGGGGCACAAGGTGATCATGCACAGAGCATGCATAGGTGCAAACCAATCATAGAAACTTCCGTATATTTGTTTTTCACAATAGAACCTTACTGGAACCTTGGTGGCAACTTGCCAGCTGCCATCATTAAATGAACAGCCTAAAAAGGGTCTGGGGTCCCGGATACCCCGACACAACTCGGTGATATCCTGTCTCTAAATAAAAATATTTTTTAAAGTGCTGGGGATATATCTCAGTGGTACAGCGTTCCTAAAACTCAGACATGGGGGAGGGGGCATATTGTTGTTCCTATCAACAAGCCATAATGCTGGCATTGAAATAATCTTTCTATTATCACTTCAGATGTACTATAACCCTTGTTAATTGTTTCAGATGATCTTTCTTTGACTTTCCTATCAATTCCTTTCAAATCTTTTCATTTATTTGTTTGGTTTTGCTTTTTTCATTAATAATTTCATGTGGTTTATCAATGTACACTTTAAAAAAATCACAATTTAAAAAATAAGATCTGGGCTAGGCTGTATCCCAGTGGTAGAGTAACTACCTTATATGTGCAAGGCTCTTGGTTCCTTCCTCAGCACTGAAAAAACAAAATAGCACCAATTCAGACCAAATCCTAAAGGAAGATAAGTAGACTTTAGGTTTCTGTTTAGTTGGTAAAATTTGGTTACAAATTTAGTTCAATATCCCTCCACTACATCTCACATTTTGGGGTCACAGATTTCACAATCAAGCTTCCCTCAGCATTAGACAAGTAAGAGAAAATTATAATTTATTTAGTCAAACTGTCTTAAGTACAACTGTGGAATACAGGCATTGTCTTATGTGTAAATTCTCTATTTACATCTCAAGACTTTGTTCTTAGGCGACTGCTATATGACAAAAGTCAATTCTTTATTGCTAGTATAAGCTGGCCTGTATTTTCTTCTAATTTCACTGCTGACCTAATAATTAACTCCCTGAGGAGGGCTCACATTTTATCCTTCTATTTCTCAACAGAAATTGAAGACTGTGTTCATTCATGGTAGAGATTTAACAAATGCTATGTATCCTAGAGATATTACAAATAGTAAGTGAATTTTCCGTTATCAGAAACTAGGGAAAGAATAAATTCAACTGAATAGGGACTGTTAAGGGCCATTTCCCTAACCATTCACTGCATAACCTGGGTCGACTTAGTCCATTCATCCTCACCTGTCTTTCCACCAACATAATCTTCCATCCCTCAAATATTTTAAACTTTTCCACCACAGTTTTCTGAAGTAAATATAAATTTCTCTGTAATGTTCCTGTATGCTTCTTAAAAAAGTGGTAATTCTTAAAATTTTTTCCGTTTAACAAATTATATTTAATCACAGAATTAAAAATGAGGACAGTTTCTCTTGCTTATTAAGAAATCTCTTGGGTTAGAAAAACAAACGTATAGTTGTGCTCACGTTAAAAGAAAGCAGTTCCACCAAGTCCCAGTAGGTGGCGGTAACACCATGCAAAACGTTTCCAGTTTGATCTCTGATTAATGAAAAACATCCATCTTTTTTGACATTGAGGTTACAATATTTATTTTTAGTGTGACTTGATGGGCCCCATCTGTAATTTAACAATATTGGAATCAAATTCTGATACCTAATCACACGGATGTATGCTCTATTAGATTTCAATTAGCATTCACTCTGATTTGATTATAGGACTTTAACCATTCAAACAGCTAATAGGAGACATTTAGATAATTGCAGCTGTCTGGGATTATTACATTTGCTACCATTTTCAGAGTGATTCATGTAAAGACTGGGCCATAAAATTTGTTTGTGTTGGTGGAGACAAGGAACTTTGGCTTACTGGTGGGGGGGTATTATTAAGCATTTTGCTATTATAGTCTGGCACTTAGGATTGTTTTTTCATTAGGATGGGAAATAGGAGTATAGGGTGTTTACAGTTTAGCTGTGCTCCAAAGAGATCGTCTTGAGTCTCCATTCACAATATTATTTCATTTGGCAAAAGAAAAGTTGCATTAGCCAAGTCTCCTTTTTTTTCTCTTTAAAAAAATTGAACTGTTACATTCAAACTAAACATATCAACAACACCAAAGCTTACCTTCTGCGGAAAAAAAAAAAAAAAAAAAAGCCTTCCCCAGTAAATGGAATTAGGGTTTACCTTCTCACTAAGAGCAAATATTACAGATGTTTGACTCAAGTTGCTAGACAATCTGGCAAGGATGTTGAAGGCATGCTTTACGCTAAAAGGATAGTTGGACTAAGTGACCTTACAGGTCCTTCTAGCTCCTACAGTTTAAGACTGTAAGGACCAAGAACAATAACAGTAATTCAGCCTGTAGGAGCAGAAGAAGCTGTGATGTTGAAATAATCCACATGCAATGTCTTTTTCTGGGTGGGTCAGAGGGGCCTACTCTAAAGAGGTGGACTACAGAAAGTCATCCTCTGCTCTTTGTGGACCACCAGAAGCCAATTCAAATTTAGAAAGAAAGAGGTCATTAATAAAAACTCAAGTGTTTTAAAATCCAGCTAACTTGATAATTTATCAGTAGGATTCCAAAAATATATTCTATTCAAAGATGCACATGCATTCTCTGATGGTTCAAAACAAAAAATCCTAGGGAAGTTTACAATTCTTTGTTCTACTAGAAAATATTTTTAATGTACCAATGAGAAAACAGCAGTCCTCAGAAATACTCCTTCATTCTCACAGGTCCAGGATCTTTTTATTTTAGAATATAACCTCTCAAAATCCAGAACTGCATCTTTTTAGTCCATTGATTTTGCAGGACCTAACCTGAGGTCCCACTGACCACACAGTCAAGCACCTCACTGTTCTATCCCAGGTCATATTATTTATGCAGTGGGATAAGAACATGCAAAACTTTCTTAGACCAGTGATCCATCCAGCCTAGTTAGTAATATTCCTTTGTGACAACTATTATACATGTAAGATATCTATTTGTTTGAATATAAGTTCATCCATCTTCCAGAAAGACAAAACACCCTCGTGTATCACTTAATGTGTTAATGAGTCTTTTTTTCCCCATTACAGGTGGTTGTGTAGTGGGCCAGGACCCAAAAGCTTGACCATAAAAAGAACTAAAGTTCTGCCACAGCTTACGACTCACAAGGGTGGGGTCAATGTTTCCCAGAAGTGAAGACAATGTAATTTGTAATACAGAAAAAATGCGGCAGACATTGCCAGGGAGATTCTCTTGGACTTTAGTGAAAAGGCTCAGGCTGGAAGGTGGGGTGTGGGGTAGGGGGAAGATGAGGTCATGTACATATACATATAAAAGGTGGCCAAAGAAACGTTTCCTTCCATATGTCTTTTCAGACAAATTGTTCTGAGGAGGCAAGAAGTTTAGCAAACTTATCAGTCTTGTATTACAAGACCTAATTTTCCCTCAAAATAAGTAGGATTTTTTTTTTTAAGTAGGATGTTTTAATGCAAGAAAAGCAGTGATGTGACATTTAACAGGGAAACTTACTAAATATTGTCGTAATCAGTTCCTAAGATCCCAGCATTGATCTGGCTTTCTGTTACCTCTGACTTCATTTCCTATGACTCCTCCCCAACTGACTCCATTCACCCAACATGGTCTTCTGCTGTCACCCAGAATGTTCCCACCTTAGGGCCTTTGCACTGACTGAGTACTGCCTGGGCCATTTTTCCTTCCTTCAGGTCTTTGCTTCATTATTGTCTTCTCATCTTTAACTACCTCACCTGAAAGGTCAACAGGCTCTCCTATCCTGTATTTCTATAACTTTCCCCTGATTTACTTTTATCCTCCTTAGCACTCTCACTGTTATATATGTTACTTATTTATCCTACACAGCTGCATCTCTTGCATAAGGTGAACTCTCTGAGGGCAGTTTTGTACTCTATCTCCAATGCCCCAGAATTTTGAAGAATAAAGTTCATATCCAAGGCAGCAGGTGTGACTCAGTGGTGCTGTGTTTGTCTAGCATGCTCAAAGTCCTGGGTTTGATCCCATCACTATAAGAAATAAAAAATTGACCATAAAAATTAATTAATGTAAAAGTTCAGATCCATATTTGTAGTTTCTACAAGGACACTGATTTGCATGAAGAAAATATCCTTTACAAACAAATTAATATTATAAGGAGGGTTTCTGAGACAACTGGCAAAGCAACCTGAGAGTCCTAACTGTTCTCTGGAAACTTCAAGAATTTCGAGTGTCAAGTGTTAAAGAGACAAGCATATAAAGCAATGGCTCTCAAAATGTGGTCCCAGACCTGGTGGGGGGTGGTTGGTATCACATCTGTAATCTCAGCTACTTGGGAGGCTGTGGCAGGAGGATCTCAAGTTCAAGGTCAACCTGGGCAATTCAGCAAGACCCTATCTCAAAATAAAAAGGGCTGGGAATGTAGCTTAGTGGTAGAGTGCTCGTGGGTTCTATGCCCAGCACTCAGAAAAAAAAAAAAAAAAAAAAAAAAAAAAAAAAAAAAAAAAAAAAAAAAAAAAGTGGTCCCTGACCAGAAGCAATAGGTAACTTGAACTTGTAATATATGCATTCTTGGAGTGGTGCATGGTGGTACATGCCTATAGTCCCACAACTCAGGAGGCCCAGGCAGGAGAATTGCAAGCTCAAAGTCAACTTCAGCAATTTAGTGAGACCCTGTCTCAAAACAAAAAAATAAAAAGAGTTGAGAATGTGGCTCAGTGGTTAAGTGCCTCTGCATTCAATCCCCAGTACCAAAATTTAAAAAAAAAAAAAAAAAAAAAAAGAATTCTCAAGCCCCAACAGGATTTACTGAATAAAAATCTCTAGGGTAGGGCCCAGCCATCTGTGTTTCAACACACTCTCCAAGTGATTCTAAAGCAAGCTGAAATTTGAGAACCCACGACTAACAGAGGGGTAAGAGTAGTGGGCAAAATATCTAGAGAGCTGGATTTTAGTATGATTAACATAACTATGTGAGGGCTGGGGTTGTGGCTCAGCGGTGCAGTGCTTGCCTAGCATGTGTGAGGCCCTGGGTTCGATTCTCAGCACCACATATAAATAAATGAATAAAATAAGGGTCTACCAACCTCTAAAATAATAAATAAAAATAATTTAACTGTGTGACCTTGGGTACGCGACTCAACCTTATCAACCTCCATGTGTTCACCCACCAAATAAGAGATGCTAAATTTTCACTACATGCTTTTAGTGTAGGATTGGTAAATCTTTCAGACACAGCCCTAAAGGACCCTGCTAGTTTGCCCTATAATTGCACACTGCCGTGTGCCACGAAAGAACGTTTTGGTCAATAACAGGCCATGTACTACAATGGTACTATAAGATTATAAGAAATTTGAAAAATTTCCATCACTTAGTGGCATCATAGTGTGAGAAATGGAAAGTCCGATGGTTCATTTTCAGAATATAGCCTTAATAATTGGACCCAATTGTAGCCATTTTAATCATAACTCTTCCCTTTGCCTACCCCAATTTTAAAATTAGCTGATCGCATAGATTGTACCCATGAGCTCCTCCAATCAGGGTGAAGGGCAGCACTGCATTAGGTTCTGACAGTGCACCCTTCTGGCACGAGTAAATGCCTTGCCCACCCACTTTCGAGCAGGTGTTCGATTTCTTGCAGTACTTCAGTATTTCTAACAATTTTGGCATTCAATATGGGGCTCCATCCATTGTCTAGCAGTCATGGACATGTCCCACTGCCTTGTGTGGAGGCCTCAGAGCAGGGGAGGAAATTGCGATCCCTGGAGCAGGCAATGGACCCCAAAATTGGGAGTGGATTTGCAGCATGGTAAGAGGGCCCAAGCATGCACTGCTGGGATCAGGTAACTCCAGGCACAGATCAAGGCAGGAAAATCTATTCTCAAGCTCAAGACAGAAGTACTTCCCTTGTGGTTGGGACATCCAAGAGTCATGAGTGCGATAAACCTCCCAAAAGGTGGGGGTTGAGACTGTATTCAGAAACACAAAACCACACGTAGGAAAACGGGATGGGGGTAGGCAAGAAATTCCTAGTAATTGAGAATGAGCACAAAGCAGGGGCTCAGGGTATACAAGAAACCTCCAATAATGAGGGGGGATGCACAGGGAGAAATTTAATTACAGAAACCTATTGAAAAATGGCAAATAAAAATTCTAAGCCAAGGAACAGGGAAGAACGATGGATCCCTTATGTACAAATATTTTCATTTGAGGAGTCCTAAGTTGGGGAAATAGACAGTTGTGATGGTGAGAGCAAATCTGCCCCCATGGAGAATGAGTAGCCATCTGAACCCTTGAATTCAGCATCTACCATGGCTGGCAGACTCTATTCCTACTGTTCTCAACTGCACAAGGAACTTTCTCATGTCTGTAAAAATCTGTGACAGGCTCTATTTAACCTGTATATTGTATATTTTGTCTATGTGCTCGTGTCTATATGTACAGGATATAAAAATTGGTTTATAGATAAATAAGTACTCAAATTTAATGAATGAATCCAAATGCCTTTCAGTTCACATGATTTAAATAAAGCTTTAACAAAAAGCTAAATTTACCAATTTACCATTTAAATTGGTAAGAATAAAGATGCCTTTAAAACTACTAACCCACATGTCTTTCTAGGTGACCAATTAGAGTCTTGATGAATAAAGAAGTCAATGGTCAGCAATCAGAAGTGATGGGTCCAAGTTGATATCTTGTTCAACTGCAGAGACCACACCAGGAGGCTAACCAGTAGAAATATTAATGGGCACCATCAAGACCTTTTTCAAATATAAAAGACCATGAGGCTCACCTATGGGAACATTCCAGCTAACTCCTTTGACTCATTGGTGGGAAAATGGAAGGTGGAGGTAACCCAGATGGGAGTTACAGGAAGGATTAAAACTCAAGCTAAAGGATATAACCAATAGCCTTGATACTTTCTCAATGCCTGTTTAACATAGATTTTGATAAACCCCTAAGTTGGTACACCAAAAAAAATTTTTTTCCTGCTATCAGGCTCCCTGCCACATGGCAGCAGTTCTCTCTCTTCTTAAGTAAATCCTATACCCTTTATTCTTCCCTTCCATTATTGTCTGTGGATTTTATTCTTCAAATTTGTAAGACAAGAACCCAGAAGGAAATTGGCAAGATAGGAGAATGAATTGAACATAACTTTCCTAAGTTCATATATGAATATACAACCAGTGAAAATCCACATCATATACAACCACAAAAATGGGAAGTTATACTCCATATATGTATGATATGTCAAAATACATTCTACTGTCATGTGTAACTCTTACGGTTTGGATGTGAGGTGTCCCCCAAAAGCTCATGTGTGAGACAATGCAAGAAGGTTTGGAGGAGAAATAATTGGGTTGTGAGAGTCTTAACCCAATCAATGAATTAATCCCCTGATAGGGATTAACTGAGTGGTAACTGAAGTGGTAGGAAGTGGATGAAGAAGATGGGAATTGGGGGCATGGCTTTGGGGTACATATTTGTATCTGACAAGTGGAGTCTCTCTCTGCTTCCTGATCACCATGCGATCTGCTTCCCTCTGCCATAGTCTTCCACCGCGATGTCCTGTCTCACCTGGAGCCCCAAGGAATGGAGCCAGCCTTCTATGAACTAAGACCTCCAAAACTGTAAGACTCAATATAAGCTTTTCCTCCTCTACAATTGTTCTGGTCAGATATTTTAGTCACAGCAGCAAAAAAGCAAAAAAGCTGACTAAAACAATAACTAAAAAAGAACAAATAAAAAAATTGGCAAAGCAGGGAATCTAGTTTCATCTCAAAAATGGTTTTATCTTGGTGGCCCATATGGGGATCTTCAGAAGGGTGGGTGAAACAGACTAATACTGTATCACTTTACTTTTCTTCCAGTAGTCCTACACTCCATTTTATTCGTTCTGTCTCTATCTAAAATATTGGCAACCCTGTCAGCCAGTTAAAAGCAAACTCAGGACTCAGGGCAAAGGTTTTGCAGGTGTGAGAAATCAATCCATCTCTGCCTTTGGCAGAGAGAATGTTGGTCTAATCTTGCTTCAGTCTCCTTTCATGCAATCCATTTGATTGAGAATCTGAGGTCTCACTTAGAAACACCTTGCGTCTCTGGTTACTCCCTGGTGTGAACACAGGGTTCTCTAGAGATGGCTGAATGCCAATCAATTGCACATGGAAGCTCCATTTCCACTTTAATCTCCTTTTACAGCCTCTTAGCTGATGGTAGAGGAAGGGCCTCCCTCAGAGAGCTCCTTGGATCACAGGCTGAGGTAACTTCTCAGAGATCTGAGGTTTCCAAGGCAGACCCTTACCTGTCAATCTATTAGTGTGTGAGTGAGTTTCCCTTTTCTGTTTCTCTGCCTTGCAGCAACCTCCCCCAGAAAATTTGGAGCTCAGTCTCAGACCCTTTCCCACTGATCCTCAGTTTTTGCCAGTTCTTTATCAGACTATAAAGAAAGATTTTATCCTCTTTGGAATAATGATTTTTCTGGGTTTCTAACCCTGCCAGTTTCTCTGGGGAAAAAAAAAAAACGGCTCTCATCATTTCAACTTCTGTAAGACACTTTGTCCACTGCCCCCACCCTACCAAGTTAAGGGTCTCAAATTTGGGGACTATTACACAGGGAACATCATCCCTGGCTGTGTAAATTAGATTTTTTTTAAAAATTGTTTTGTAGTTGTAGATGGGCAGCCTTTATTTTATGTTTATTTTTATGTGGTGCTAAGGATCAACCTAGTGCCGAACACATGCTACAAGAGCACTCTGCCACTGAGCCACAGTCCCAGCCCCTAAATTAGATTCTTCTATACAACAACTAGGACAGGACTTTCAGTGACCCTAATTATGAGTATTATGGTGAATACAGACATCAGGAAAGATTTAAAATTTGTCCAGGGCACATGGCTCTCAAAAACATGTCTCTCCTCTGGCACAATAGCCAAAAAAGCTATTGGCCTATCTCCTCTGGGATGCTCAACCCAGTCTGCAGTGCTTCCATAGTTGGGGGTAAACACAGCACGAAAAATTGAGATTTCTCCATTTAAGAGGGAAAGGAAACAAAGAAAAGGGATTTGAGGTCATGTGTTGGTGAGGAACTACTAAATCCAACCTGCCCGAATCCTAGTCTGGCCTCAATATGTGGTCACTAACATTTTGAGGCTCACGGGAGATAGAGGAAACTTTATCTCCTATAGAGTGAGGGGTCTTTGAAGGATATGTCAATAAAGGGCAAATAATTTGGTCAATTCAAGAGTCCTACTCAGCCCTCAAGGGGCTTTGAGATCTACAGGGGATCAAGGAACATCTTGATCTGGTTCAGATAGTGGAGGGTTGCCAAGGGACACCTTCTTCTCCCTCGTCTTTCAGATGGGTAACACTTACACACTGGGATTCCTTTGACCTTCAAACCCTGGGGTAAATGCCTAATATTTTCTGTATTCAATTCTGGCCCAAATACCAGTTGGAGGACAGAGAGAGATGGCTCTTGAGGGAGGCATAAACCACAACTCCACCCTACAGCTAGACGTGCATGAGCAATTACCCAAACTGGTTCGGGACCAGAGGAAGAAAGCATCACTTTTAAATCCAAACCACTGTGGTACTCTCTCATACTCTAGGTTTCCACTCTCTCAGTAAGTTTCAGGAAGGGAGACAAAAAGGAAAAGGATGGAAAGGGCCTCCTCGATTGAATATCAATATGCCTAGTGTAAGAAAACGACCCAAAAGTAGACTCTGGCTACAATTGACAGTAGGGAACTCACTTAAAGTTGATGACACTATGCTAATATAAAGGAGACAGGTCAGATTCAAAAATATCTTATGCTCCAACACCTTGAATGCCACCTGGGGAAAAAAATTAAGGCACAGTTTTTGTATACACCAGATTGTCCATCCCTCTCTCGAATGCAATTTGTTGTGTAAATTAAATGCACAGATAACATTCATAAGGATTTTTTCAGAATATGAATTTAAGAAAGGGTCTGAAGCTAGAAAATAGGCATGGAAATATATTTTAGCATGGAAATATATTTTAGTATGGAATATTAGAAAACAAAAGGAACATTTCTGGGTGAGAAAGTATTTTGTTTGGTAAAGTAATATTCTTGTGTTCAAGTATGAAAGTTCACTTTTAACTGGATGATGGAGTCCCAGTATTTTGGATAGAGACAGAATGTATAAAATGGAGTGTAGGACTCTTGGAAGAAAAGCAAAGTGATAGAACATTAGTCCATTTCACTCACCCTTTTGAAGATCCCCAAGTCCAAGATGAAAGAGAGGACAAAATTAAGGATATAAACAACTTGTAGAATGTCTAAGGTTTGGGGAAGGTAAACCTCAAAATGTTTGTGTATGTGATTAAATTGACATAATTAGCACCATCTGTTAAAGCTATTTGAATTTTAAAATACTGATCAAAATCAAGACTGAATATCGATCTGTTCTTTTCTATCAAGATAATTTTCTTGTGTCTGTTAGGTTTTATTACTTAGTGAAGCTAAGTCTTAAAGGAATAAGGGTTTGTACCTGTTTTAAAGTCTTTTAAATGATTACTTTATAACTGGTTAAATGAACAGCTATTATTTTAGGTTATTACAATATAGTTCACCCTAAATATATGTGACCAGAGATATGTAAACATCTGAGAACCATGTTCATATGTATCGCGTTCCCTCTGGCCGCAGAGAGAGACATGACAAATGTCTGAAGCTTTGGAAGTTTATTATGCACAGTCCCTCTCCTACACTTCTCTTACTCCCAGCTTCCGCGCACTCCCAGCTTCTCTTCTCTCGGCTTCTTCTTACTCCCAGCTTCCGCGCACTCCCAGCTTCCAGCTCAGCTTCAGCCTTCGCCCCTTACTCTCCCACCCACCAGGCTTATATACACTTCAACCAATCAGGGGAGAGTACACGAGGTAAACGCGGACAGCTGCAAGCATAGGATAGGTACACGAGGGGGGCATGCTCTAATCACATCGTTAACTAGCCAATCATTGGAATTCGCTGGTTGTTTACTGTATAGCTGGCCGCTTTTGGCTCAGCGTCAGGCGCCATCTTGACCATGCCCAAGGCTGGGGGTCCCGGAAACCCCGACATATCCCCCTTCTTTACTATTAAACTAAGGCTCGGGACCGTGTCTGTCTTAGGTTGAGTGGTCAGCATATGTCCTTACCCGACATCAGAGTCTGCAGAGCATGCTGCAGCTCCTGTCTTAGGTTGGTACACAGCCACCTCCTTCATTACCCGTCTTTGACTACCGGTCCAGCATCAAGAGCCATACTAATGGGGGGCTGTCGGCCTTTAGGGCGGTCATGGCCTGATGAAAGATAATTTGATCTCTCTATTGGCTAGCTCGTAGATGCATGCCAAAACGAATGAAGAGAAGGAGGCCAAGGCAGAGGAGTACCACCATAGCTCCTAAGCCTGCCCGCTGTTTGACAAATCTATAAACAGAAGAAAAACCATATAGCCATATTAAATACAGAAACAATATACATCCCAGTAGAGTTACAATACGGGCAACACAAACAGCTCTCAGGGAATAAACGCATCCCAGTCCCAAAAGTTCTTGCAAGGTATCCACTTGTTCTTATAATGAGTCCACTCTCTGATAGAGTCTCTATGGTCTGCAAGGCTGCAGCTGCATTCTCGGCCAAATGATCGTTGTTATGGTTGTGTCAATGCTGCTACTGCAAGGACTGTGAGGACAATGATCACGGCTGTTGCAATGTCAGAGCCTCTCCTGCTTCTCAACAACAGCACTGGCAATTCTACATCTGCAACAGAAACTAGGACTGGTAGGAAGACAGAAATGTGCAAATTGCACGGGTGGCAAAAGAACCATTCCAGCATTGTGAGAGATAGCACACGGCTAGTGAACAGTTAAGAGGTGTTATTAGAAATGTTAGTTGGTAGAAACATAAAAGGGAGGAAATACACAAGCTGACGTAGGAGGAAAAGCAATATTACAGCTAGGGTCAGCAGAACGAGTTGCTCTACTCTGGGTCTGATTTGTAGTATGATTCCAGCGGCAAAGTGCAGAAATTCCTTCTGTTAAAGCAAAGAAAGGCTAGAGATATCCTTGTCACCAAAAACAGCACGACCTGAAAAATCATCAGTAGAATTGACAGGCTTTTAGAGAAATTGGTGAAAACAAGAAAAGGAAGGATAAAAAATGTGTTAGTTAGAAGTGAAAAATATGGCCAGGCTAACAATGGCCCATAGGTTCCGGGTTTGCCTTTCCGTCTAAGTTTTTGTTATTGGAGGAAGGCTCAGACTCGCCATTGCGAGGAGGAGCAGCATCACTTGCATGCTGTAAAACTCTGATTAGCCTTTCTGGAATCCAGACTGGAGTCTGTTGATCCTGTGGGAAAATACAAACAGACCCTCGGACCCAACGAAGGACTGGATCCGGTCCTTTCCAACAACCTGTCAGGATATCTTTCCATTTTGCCCATACTTGAGGAGTATTATGGGGATTATAATGTCGATCAGCTGCAGAGTGGCCGTCCCTATCCAGAGTTAAGAAATTTAGAATGAAAAGAACTAAATTAAGTTTATCTTTAGGAGACTTGTAGGAGGCTCCTATTCCCCCTTTTTGTTTATTTAGACAATTTTTTAAAGTAAGATGTGCTCTTTCCACAATGCCCTGTCCCTGAGGATTATAGGGGATGCCAGTGACTGATTGGATGCTAAATGTTTGTAAAAACAACCAGAAGCTTTTGGAAGTATAAGCAGGACCATTATCTGTTTTAATAACTTTAGGTATGCCCCAGCCAGCAAATGCTTGTAGGCAGTGTTGAATGACATCTTTTACCTTTTCTCCAGAATGAGCGGAAGCCATAATGACCCCTGAAGCAGTGTCTACTGACACATGTACATACTTAACAGTACCAAATTCAGAAATATGGGTTACATCCATCTGCCAAATATGACCAGGCAGCAGTCCCCTGGGGTTAACTCCAAAGGATTGTACTGGGATTAAAGGAGCACAATGTTGACAATTTTTTACTATTTGTCGAGCCATACATTTAGATATAGGAAATTTTCTGCTCAAAGTAGTGGAATTTACATGAAATTTTTCATGAAAGAGTTTTGCTTGTTCCTCTATGGAAAAAACAAAAATTGATTTGGTGGCCATATCTACCAAGTCATTAGCATTGGCCAAAGGTCCTGGTAAATTAGAATGAGCTCTAATATGTCCTACATAGAATAGATGTTTACGCTGTAGGATAAGGTTTTGTAGCATAGTAAATAAGAAGCTACCGTGGACATGGAAGAAATATGGGGTACCGTTTCAAGAACCTGTAAAGCGTTAACGATATATAAGCTATCGGATAGAAGGTTGAATGGCTGATTATCTGCTAATTTAAAGGCTACTATTACAGCTGCAAGTTCAGTAACCTGTGGGGAGTTGGGTGGAACTATTATGGTGTGAAGTTGTTTACTGATAAGTACTGCACCTACTCCATTTTTGGAGCCATCAGTAAAAATGGTTACACAGTCTTTAAGAGGCTGGACACTAGTCACTTTTGGAAAAACTATGGGAGTATTTTTACAGAATTGAATCCAGGGATGTTGGGGATAATGGTTATCGAACTGAGCTGAAGTGGAACAATATAATACTGACCAATCATCATCATTATTAATTAGCCATTTAATTTGCTGAGTGGAATAAGGAGTTATAATAATAGACGGATGGATTCCAAAAACAGTAATGCAAGATTCTATTCCCTTGAATATTACCTGAGCAATAGCTTGGGGATATGATTGCAATGTTTTAGCCGGAGAGCTAGGGAGATTTATACTTTGCAGAGGTCCTCCTTGCCAAACTATGCCAAAAGGGGTATGCTTCTCTGAGATTATGATTAAACTTAATGGTTGAGTAGGATCACAACGATCAACGTAACACTGCTGAAGTCTATTCTCTACTAGTTGTAAGGATATCCGTGCTTCAGGAGTAAGTTTCCTAGGGGAATTCAAGTCAGGATTACCTTTTAATATATCGAATAAAGGTTTTAATTCCCCTGTGGATAATTTTAAATAGGATCTGATCCAGTTAATGTCACCTAAGAGTTTCTGAAAATCGTTCAAGGTATTCAATTGATCTGTCCTGATGGTCAACCTTGTTGGTCTGACTGTAGTAGCAGTGAGCCTTGTACCCAGATATTCTTGGATCTCCTCTAATTGTAATTTTTCAGGGGCTATCGTTAGTCCTCTCTTTTCTAATGCTTGAGTTATAAATTGTAATGCTTCTAACAAAACTTCTTTTTCTGGATGGCAAATAAGTATGTCATCCATATAATGATAAATCAACAATCTCTTAAACTTTTGTCTAGTAGTTGTTAACGCTTTATCTACGTATATTTGACATATAGTAGGACTGTTAGCCATACCTTGAGGCAACACGGTCCATTCAAATCTCTGATCAGGCTGAGTGTGATTAAGAGAGGGCAAAGTAAAGGCAAATCTCCAACAATCATTTTTGTGTAAGGGTATAGAGAAAAAGCAATCTTTTAAATCCAGAATAATAGTAGGCCAATTTTTTGGTAGCACAGTGACAAGAGGGAGTCCACATTGGATGGGTCCCATAGGGTACATTTGTTCGTTTATGGCTCTTAAATCATGTAATAACCTCCATTTTCCTGATTTTTTCTTTGTTAAGAATATTGGAGTATTCCAAGGAGAAGTAGAATGTTGTAAGTGACCTGCTTGTACCTGCTCTTGTACTAACTTATGAGCTGCCTCTAGCTTCTCTTTTGTTAGGGGCCACTGTGGAATCCAGCGAGGCTTATCATCTTTCCATATTATAGGGATTGATGGTTTATCAGTGGCCCCTAGGAAAAACCCAATCCATGAGAATCATTTTTTGGTGGAAGTAAAGGCAGTGGTTGGGTAGATCCTTGACTATGTCTTCCTAATCCTTTTTTATCATCATAGTTCATATTTTGTAACATATTTCTTACAGGAGTCCCTTGGTAAGTCTGATCAGTGGTGAGTTTCATATCCATTTGCTGCAGGACGTCTCGTCCCCATAGGCTAATAGGAACATTACAGACATATGGCTGAAATATTCCTGTGTGTCCCTCTGTATCTTTCCACGATAATGAGGAAGCCCTTTGATTGGGGCTCTCTGCTACTCCTAAGCCTCTCAAGCTCTGAGCTGCTGTGATCAATGGCCAGTGCTTTGGCCAGACCATTGTGCTAATAATACTTTTGTCTGCTCCCGTATCTAATAAACCTGTAAATTCCATATTTCCCACTTTTAATTTTAGGAGGGGCCTCTGTCCCATATCCATAGTAAGGTTTATTAAAGTGGTTCCTGTTGATCCAAAACCTCCTTGTCTTTTATTTGTATTTTTACTGGGCCACAAAGAATGTCGACTGGGCAATATAAGCATTTGTGCAATGTGATCCCCTGGAGAGATGACTGTAATTCCTCTTGGTGAAGAGACCGAGGCTTTTATTTGTCCAGTGAAATCAGGATCAATAACCCCTGGGTGTACTATAAGTCCTTTTAGTGTTGAGGAACCTCTACCTAGTAATAGTCCTACACTGTTCTGTGGGATTTTTTCATGCCAATCAGTATCAATCATCTGCACCCCCATATCTGGGGTTAGTATGAGTCTGGAGGTGGCACAGATGTCCAATCTGGCACTTCCTGAGGTGGCTCTGCGCTCCCCTTCTCTGTGGGAGGATACCACCGTCGGGGAACTTGTTGAATTACCCCGTATATTTGTTGCGGGCCCCGGGGAGGGCCCTGTCTCCCGTTTTTTTGAAGTTTAGAATTCAACCCTAGGAAATTATCCTCCCTATCTCTAATAGGCTGACAGGCACTATTCCAATGACTTCCTCTTCTGCATCTTGGACATAGCCCAGGTCCGGTTCCCAGGTTATTCTTTGTATAGATGTTCCCACCCCGGGCAAAGGGTGGCCTTTTGTTTGGACAAGTGGCTTTTAGATGTCCCTTCTGTCCGCACACAAAACATGATCCTAAAGACTCTTTATTAGTTCTTGAAGGGAACCTCCCCTGGGCTTGTGCAAGTGCGGCAGACAACAAGGTGGTTTGTCTGTCTATGGCTGCTACAAAGGCACTGCTCTGTGCCGAAGTATCATTTACATCTCTACACACTTTTAAGTAGGCGGACAAGTCTTTGTTTCTCCATGGTCTTATGGCCTCCCTACACCACCTGTTAGCTTGTTCGTAAGCCAACTGTTTTACTAGGGGCATGGCTTGCTCTGCATCTCCAAAGATGCGTGATGCTGTTTGAATTAGCCTATCGACAAAATCCGCATAGGGCTCACTATTCCCTTGAGTTACCTTTGACAACTGGCCCTGCAAATCTCCTGCTCCTTGTAATGTTTTCCAGGCCTTGGTTGCAGCCACGGCAATTTGCGCATAGACTGCTGGATGATAATTAAGCTGTGCCTGAAGGGTTTCATAAGGTCCTACGCCCATAAGCATGTCCCTATCGACTTGGGGATTCCCCGCTGCTGCATTTCGGTGGGCGGTATCCGTAGATATTTCTTGCCATGATGTTTTCCACATAAGGTACTGTCCCCCAGACAGAGCAGCCCTAGCAAGATTAGTCCAGTCCTGGGGCACTAAGTTTAATGATGTCAAGGTATCTGCTAAGGCTATAGTAAAAGCTGACTGAGGACCATATGTGTTAACTGCTTCTTTTAACTGTTTCACTATTTTAAAGTCTAAGGGTTGGTGGAATCTTTGATTTTGAGCATCCTCAAAAACAGGATACGCTACAGATCCAAGATGACTCCATTCTGAGCGTAATCCAAAACCGGACGCTTCATGAGGGGGTTCCCTATTTATGGGAGGTGCACTAGGCAACACGGGCACCAGAGGGGGCTTTTTATCTAGTCTTAATCTTTGTACTCTTTTTTCCAGTTCCTCTCCTGATAACTCCCCCTCCGATAGTTCCTCATCTGAGTTAGTTCCTTTTTCTGAATTTTGAGAAAGATATGAACGTTCCTCTTTTATTTCTTCCAAAACCTGTCTTCCTTCAGCTAAAGGCTCGGTGAGTGAAGGTTTTTTGTTTTTATCTTGCAGACAGGATTTAATAAGAGACCAGATAGCCATAGTGCCTACTGGCAAAGGGTTTTGCCTATCCGCTATACGAAGGTCCTTCCCCAGCTGTTCCCACCGTAGGGTATTCAAAAGGCCCTCATCCAAAAACCAAGGGGAAATCCTTTCCACAGTATCAAGAAATACTTTAGCTGTTTTTTCCTTTAATGGCGTTCCATGGTTTTTTAATAGCTCCCTGAGGGGTTGCTGCATTCTGAATTTAGACGCTTCAGACCCCATTGTTACTAATTTGAATAGCTTTAATTATGGCAGTTACAAAATCAAACAGTGGCCTAGCTGCCAGGAGCAACGAGATTACTGAAAGGAAAACTATCAAGTGTGCATTAGAATTTTTATAGCGGCTTTTCATGTACTACCTACACCCTAATTGGACCGCTTCAAACGTGTTTCTACTTTCACTTTAATTGGACCGCGTTCCACGCGTCAGGACCACTGATGGCGCATCCCGATACCTTTTAACCGGACCGCATTCCGCGTGTCCCCAGGACCGCTGATGGCGTATCCTGATACCCTTTAACTTTTTTATAACCGGTTTAACTTGTATATATAAAAAAGATTTTTTAGGTATCTTACCTTGTTTTCTTTATAAGGCCTTCATCTTCCCGGGTTTCGGCACCAGTTATCGCGTTCCCTCTGGCCGCAGAGAGAGACACGACAAATGTCTGAAGCTTTGGAAGTTTATTATGCACAGTCCCTCTCCTACACTTCTCTTACTCCCAGCTTCCGCGCACTCCCAGCTTCTCTTCTCTCAGCTTCTTCTTACTCCCAGCTTCCACGCACTCCCAGCTTCTCTTCTCTCGGCTTCTTCTTACTCCCAGCTTCCGCGCACTCCCAGCTTCCAGCTCAGCTTCAGCCTTCGCCCCTTACTCTCCCACCCACCAGGCTTATATACACTTCAACCAATCAGGGGAGAGTACACGAGGTAAACGCGGACAGCTGCAAGCATAGGATAGGTACACGAGGGGGGCATGCTCTAATCACATCGTTAACTAGCCAATCATTGGAATTCGCTGGTTGTTTACTGTATAGCTGGCCGCTTTTGGCTCAGCGTCAGGCGCCATCTTGACCATGCCCAAGGCTGGGGGTCCCGGAAACCCCGACACATATGAGCCTTGTATAAGTGCTATGTAAAAGTTTGTAAAATGAAAGTTTATAATGGCTTACCAGTAAGAAAACCAATATGTACTCTCTTTTGTATACCATATCTAACATAGAAAGCCCACATTTCCATTTAAAGACCTGGTTTATATCTGTTTGCTTTGACTAAGTCTATTTCTGATCATTAACACTGTTTCCTAAATGTATGAGAGATTTGGGGATATCCTTTAATTTTTGCTAATTCTGCTAACCCATGCAGACATGTGATTATTTGTTACCATACACTATGGATTCTATATTTTACTATAAAATTTAAACTTAGTTAATAAAGGACATCTGTGTAATTGTGACACTAACCATTAATGACTTGTGTGTTAGATGCATTCATGTCTTCAAGTATACAAGCCTTTAAAATGTAAATCTTGAGAGAATGCCTTTTCACATTGGTGTTCTCTGAACTAAAGCTGTCTGTAGCAGTGGTCTCCTTCAAATTTTTATATAGAAATAACAACTTTGGTTGGTGTTTATGTCAATTTAATGTTTTGTAACAGGACAAAGGCAACCTGTTGTCAATAAGTTATACATAAAATTTTGTGTTACTCTTTACACTGGGACAGAAATTTAAATGTATTTTTGGAAGGTGATTTTTGGAAGAGCCTGATTTGTTCAAAGGCTGACATTGTAAAACATAGAAGCATTTTGCCACTTTTTCCACAAACATAAAGTTAGGAGCTCTCTTAGTTTTTGTTTGATTCATGTTTCAGATGTAATGTTTTATCGTGTTATTTGTGAAGAGTCCTGCTTTATCTGAAATCTCTACCTCTCACCCTACTCCCTGTTAGGCTCTAAAGTAGGCTAAACTTAAGCTTATTTTAAGTTGTGTTCAAAAGATAGATTTTTGTTGTAAAGATGACTGTGATCTCAAAATAACCAAGGGATATAATACAAAATTAAGGAAAGGTTTGGGTAAATTATAAAAGATATATAAGATTGTAAGAGTTTTAAAAGAAAATAAAATTTGTAAGGAATCTCATATATGATTGAGTTGATAAATTTAAGTATCTTTGTGGAGGCAAAATAGATACCAAAGGCATATTTGTTTGTCCCGACCCGCGGGACATCAACGCGCAATGGCAAACCTAAGAGAGAAGGAATGAAGGGACAAGAGACGCAGGGAGAGGCAGCAAGACAGGAATTCTGATCAAGCTGCAAATTTTTATTGTTCTCACGGGTATTTATGCTGAGGGAATGAGGGGTATGACGAGGTGCAGCCTGGTTGGTTGTATTCTTCTGCTGGGTTCCTGATAGGGTGCAAATTCGCGCTGGCGGGAAGGTGAAGTTCGCGCCGGCGGGAAAGTGTAGTCCTGGAAGAGAAGCCGTGGGCACCATAGGCGCCATACTGTCAGAATTATCAGCCAGGAGGGGGGGGAGGGGCGCTGCTGCTTATTGTAAAGGTCAGAATGTTCTCAGAATGAGAACTTCTTGGTCCCTGACATTTCCCCCTTTCTTATATAAAATTATTGACCATTTTTCGATAGCCATATTTTAAGGGGGTGATAGAGGTTATGTGGTGAGACGGGGGCACGGCTTGCCTGAACAGGTATAGGGCTGGAGTGACAATCCCTCGGGAACTGCGCCTGTCTTAGGTTGTTCGTGGCAGAGCAACATCCTTACCCGTCATTGGATAATGAGGCTCTAGCCCTCATTTCCTGTCTTAGGTTGGTATGAGCTCTTATGAATCTTACCCGTCATTGGCTGTCCAGTTCAGCTCACAGGGGTGATGGTCTTTTAAGATCACCATCACGATCCATCATCTCCAGTCGATGGTAATGAACCTGAATAGGTTTCACCTGTATAGCCTCAATTTGAGCTTTAAGAAAAGCCATGATCTTGTTGAATATCAAAGGACCTATAGATACAATAAGCAGCAAGCAAAGGAGGTGACCTAGGAAGGGAAGGAGATAGGGAAGGAGTCCACTGAATCCAGTCCATAGTGGATTATCAGCCAGTGCTTGTCGGCATTTTTCTAAGTCTTCCTGCAACTGTTTGATCTTGTCCTTAACAATTCCTGACTTGTTGGCATAGAAACAGCATTTTTCCTGCAAAGCCAGACAAATGCCTCCCTGTTCGGCAGTTAGAAGGTCTAAACCTCTCCTATTTTGTAGGACCACTTCTGCTAAGGAATCCACCTGATCTTGAAGATCTTGTATGGTGCTTGAGAGTATCTGTACATCAGAAATCAATTGTCTGGATATGATAGAAACTACCTGAGCAGGATAGACAGCAATAACTTTAGAGGATGTGGCGGGCAAATGAACCCAGAGCAAGGGGCAACCTTATTTTTAAAATGTGGATCCCGCTGCCAGAATAGTCCCGTGGGTGTATGAGGGGTGTGTAATATAACCAAAACCAAAGGAAGGTTATAAGATATTTGTGTAACAAATTGTTGAGCGATGGCTTCTGTGACTTGAATTAATGCTTGCCGTGCCTCGGGAGTAAGCTCTTGAGGAGAAGAAGGGTCAGAATCTCCCCTTAAAATATCATTAAGAGGCAAAAGCACATAGGTGGGTAGTTTTAAATATGGTCTTAGCCATTGGATATCCCCTAGTAGTTTTTGGAAATCGTTGAGAGTGTGGAGATGGTCCACACGCAATTGTATATTAGGGGTTTGAATTTGATTAGTTTGAAGTTTGAGGCCCAAGTAGGTGTAGGGGTCCTGTGTTTGAACCTTATCAGGGGCTATCTGAAGTCCCAAGGCAGTAAGGGCTTTATAGAGATCCAAATAACAATTGTTAAGATCATAGGTATTAGGTGCAGCAATTAACAAATCAACCATATAATGTAATATATAAACTTGTGGCCACCGCTCTCTCACAGGGTCTACTGCTTGAGCAACATATTTTTGGCAAAGACTAGGGCTGTTAGCCATACCCTGGGGAAGGACCTTCCATTGAAATCTTTGCATAGGGCCCTGAAAATTGATGCGGGGGAGGCTGAAAGCAAAATAGGGTCTGTCATCAGGATGTAAAGGAATAGTAAAAAAGCAATCTTTTAAGTCGATGACCATTTTATAATAGTCCCTAGGAATAGCTACCGGTGTAGGGATGCCTGGCTGTAATGCCCCCATCGGGCACATAACCTTATTGATAGCGCGCAAATCCTGTAAAAGGCGCCATTTGCCTGATTTCTTCTTAATAACAAAAATAGGAGTATTCCAGGGTGAGGTTGAGGGTTCCACATGGCCGGCTGTCAACTGTTCCTGTACTAACATGGAGGCAGCCTCTAATTTTTCTTGGGTAAGGGGCCACTGATCCACCCACACAGGAGTTTGAGTTTCCCAAATAATTTTGTCTGCATGGGGTACAGGAGGGTCAGGGACCGACACTAAAAATCCACATACCCAAGTCCAAATTTGTCTGTTTTTTGTATGGGCTGTACAGGCTCAACCTGTCCTTGTCCTAGCCTCCCAAGGCCTGTACCAGGGATAAAGCCCATACGAAGCATTTGATGAGTGACTAAAGAGTCGGGACTAGCAAGAATAACTTTCATTTGGCTTAGAATGTCTCGTCCCCAAAGGTTGACAGGGAGATCAGGAACAACGAAGGGGGTAACGGTTCCTTTATTCCCTGTGTTATCTTTTGTGTCAGTCCAATTGAGCACCCTGGAGCTAACTAAGGGGTTTCTTGACTGCCCTATTCCTTTAAGGTCAGTTAGTGATGAGGTGAGGGGCCATTCTGATGGCCAATATTTTTGAGAAATAACTGTGGCGTCCGCACCAGTATCTAGGATCCCTTGGAATTTCTTTCCTTCAATAAATAAGGTAAGAGTGGGTCTTTTGTGGGAGATAGGTTGGACCCAATACATATCAGAGGAACCTAAAGAGGCTGTGTTTCCTGGTGAATTTCCTGAATTGAGGGGAAGGAGTATTAATTGTGCAATTTTTGTTCCTGCAGGGATGGCAGCTACTCCGTTAACAGCTGTGGCCAGTATTTTAATTTCTCCAGTGTAATCATCATCAATGATGCCAGGGAAGACCTGAATACCTTGTAAGGTGGTAGGAGCTCTCCCAAGAATAAGAGCACACATATGAGGTGGAGGGGGGCCTACAACCCCAGTGGGTATTATTTGGGGTCCTTGCATAGAGTCTAATATTGTATCGGTGGAGGCACAGAGGTCCAATCCTGCGCTGCCTGGGGTAGCACGTTGGAGGGAGGTGATTGTGGAGAAGGACAGGGAGCCTGGATTGGGTTGGGAGTCTGAGAGGGAACAAACCTTATTGCCCCTGGGTTTGCTCTGGGGGTGGTCGGGGCCAGGGGCTGGCCCCGAGAGGAGTTTCCCGAGAAGTTAGAGGGAATAGGCTGTCCAAGGGCATTGGTCTTGGATCTACACTCCTTGGCCCAGTGGTGACCTTTACCACATTTAGGGCAAAGGGTGAGCGGAGGTGGTTTAGTCCCTGTTTGAGGAGATATGGGTCCTTGACCCAGTCTCCCTGTTGGGCAGTCTCGCGCAAAATGGCCAGGTTGTTTGCAAGTAAAGCAAGTATGTGGGCCAGGGTGGTGAAGGGCCTTGGTGAAGGCGGCACCAATGGCGAGACCCATGGCATGGGCTGTTCCTACCCCGGCACACAGCCTAATGAAGTCAGAAAGGTCCCCTTTATCTTTGTGGGGCCGAAGAACATCTTGACATATTGGGTTGGCATTTTCAAAGGCAAGATATTTTACAAAGGAGCTCTCGTTTTCACTTGGTCCAAGTAAGCGCTCCGCAGTTAGATTAAGCCGGGCAACAAAGTCACTGTAAGGCTCGTCAGGACCCTGACGAATTTTTGCTAGGGAGGTGGTGGCCGAGCCCTTTTGAGGGAGCCGTCTCCAAGCATGCAAACCAGCAGTTTGAACCTGTGCTAGGAGCCCAGTAGGAAAGCGTGCCTGTTTAGGGTTAGTATCAAATGGCGCATTACCCACTAGTTTAACATAGGTCCAGGATTTAGAGGAAGCCTTGGTTGAATTTTTTTGGGCAGTTTCCCGACAGTATTCCCTAAAGTCTGCATTCCACAACAGGAAGTCACCCGCACTGAGGGTGGCTCGGGCCAAAATTTTCCAATCATTAGGGGTGAGCCACTGTGTACTATGGTTCTCTAGCAAGGCCAGTGTATAAGGTGCAGTAGGGCCATACTGTGTACAAGCCTTTTTAAGTCTTTCAAGAAAGCGGAGGCTCAGCCTTTTATAAGAACCAAGGGCTCCACTCTGTCCAGAGGTGGGCTCCTCCTCATCCCCTGATTCCTGGTCCTCCTCTTGTTCCCTCTCTGGTTCTACCTCTTGTTCCTCCCCTGATTCCTCTTCCTGACTTCCTTTTAAATTCTCTGCTTCAGTTTGTGCGGGCTGATCTGCTTGACTGCGAGTGACTGGAAAGGCAAGAACAGGCTGACCACGTGGCTTCACCTTACGAGTATTGAGGGGTCTTGGGCCAGTTTGTGTTAACTCCGTGCCCAAGGCCAGTGAGCGAAGCTCGGCATCAAGGGCTTTTAGTTCTTTTAAAAGTTGGATTTGTTCCCGCCTATGTTGGAGAGACTCGCGTAAAGGGGTTAGATTAGGCAAGGGAAGTGGGGAAAAAATGTCTGGGGGGGCAGTAGGTCCCTGAGGGGCCGGAGCACAAAAGGCAGGGGGTGTATAAGTGGGAAGTGGATTTTTAAGAGGTGGCAGGTCTGGAGAATGGTGTTGAGCCGCTGCCCCCTCCAGGGTAGCCTCCTCCTCTGGGGTCACGTCATCATAGGGATTTAAAACCGGATAAATCTTAGGGGGACTTTTAGGGGACTTTTTTGGTAAGGTGGGGTCTGGGAGGTTCCCGGGGTCTGGGAGGGTCCCAGGGTCCTGAGAAGGCTGAGTAGGGGGCATATGAATACTAACCGAAGGGCATGCCGATGGGGGGCGAGAGGTGGATTGCATTGCCTGCTCCCCAATCTTTACAAGTTTTAAAGTACCACTGTCAAAGGGTGAGCTTTTAAGAATCTCATTAATTAAATTCCAATAAGAAAAGGCAGAGACAGGCACCTTTTGAGGACCAAAAGTCTCATAATAATCTTTGAGGCAGTCTCCTACTCTGAGCCACCTTTTACCATCAATTGACCCCTCGAGGGGAAACCAAGGACACAAATCCTCTATGTATGAAAAGAATGATCTTAAATCCTTTTTCTTAACACGCGCTCCCCGAGTCTTGAGGGCCTCCTCGAGACCCGTCAGAAACAAATCATGTGACAAAACTGCTTGTCCCATGGTGCGTCACTCACCTTGCGCTGGCCTCACTCTCCTCCTGGATCTGACTCCCGGTCGCGTCCACCGAGGCGATCTCGAATCCCGCTTGGCCAAGTCTTCCCCAGAGGGCAGCGTTCGCTTCTCAAACAAAGGCTCGAGCCAACGACGTTGGGCACCAACTGTCCCGACCCGCGGGACATCAACGCGCAATGGCAAACCTAAGAGAGAAGGAATGAAGGGACAAGAGACGCAGGGAGAGGCAGCAAGACAGGAATTCTGATCAAGCTGCAAATTTTTATTGTTCTCACGGGTATTTATGCTGAGGGAATGAGGGGTATGACGAGGTGCAGCCTGGTTGGTTGTATTCTTCTGCTGGGTTCCTGATAGGGTGCAAATTCGCGCTGGCGGGAAGGTGAAGTTCGCGCCGGCGGGAAAGTGTAGTCCTGGAAGAGAAGCCGTGGGCACCATAGGCGCCATACTGTCAGAATTATCAGCCAGGAGGGGGGGGAGGGGCGCTGCTGCTTATTGTAAAGGTCAGAATGTTCTCAGAATGAGAACTTCTTGGTCCCTGACATTTGTTATTACAGAAATTATGTTTCTATAACTATAAGCTATTATGCAAACTGAATGTTTTCAGTCTTGTTAATTTTGTTTTCCTTACAGAACTTTATAACTTTTGCCTGTTAGTGTTTTGAATAAGTACTCCTTCTAACAGAACAACCTGAGTTAATTTGAGATAATAAGCCATCACCTAGAGGACAGAATAGAATATAAGACTGATTTCCAATACTAATACCAACCCTAGTTAAATGGAAGGGACAACTATAAAATTATGGACATTAAAGATGCTGATAAATCTGACCTGCTGGATGTTTAAAATCAAAACTTGGAAACATCTCTGATACTTCCAAGGGAAGCCACATGTGGTCAGTAAGACCCTAACCCATCCTGGCAGATGGCACCACTGGTAGAGGAAAAGCAAAAGGAGCCAAGAGATTTCTCACAAGTTCCCAAGAGTGATCCCTGACAAATCTCAACTGACTCTAACAGTAGATGGGAAAGAAGTTAATTTTAACCAACTTGGTCTTAAACACCTGGCAGAAGAACCAAAACACAGCCACATGTGGACATTTAAGAGATAAGACCACGGTGCTTTTACTCGAGATACACATTTGTGTCAGTCTTTCTGAAAGTAAGTAAAACTGGGAGGTTATACGGGAAGGGCTTCATATAGGAGAGCCTGATAAATATCACAAAAAGCTCTGTCAGAGTCACAAGTCTGTTCTGAGTCAATTTAAGACCTATCTGTGCTCCCCCACTGCACTGGTATGATTATTATGAACTGCTGCTCAGACTCCCCTCCTAGAGTTTGCAATTCATCATCCAGCCTGGCAACTTGATTTTAATCAAGATCTTGAAAGAAGGCAAGCTTCAACTGAGCTGGAAAGGACTTTACCAAGTGCTCCTAATCACCAGGATGACCATCTGAACTGCTAAAAAGAGAACTCATTACCATGGCGATTTCCACCTCAAAAAGTCAATATATCTAGGATGGATGGCAATGCCAAAGGGTACAATGAAAATGAAACCAAAAGAAATAAAAAGAAAAAGGGGGATTTGGGAAAAACAGAAGGCTCAGTGGTCCATTTTCAGAATATAGCCTTTATTGGATCCAGTTGTATCCATTTTAATTATAGCCCTTTCCTTTGCCCGCCTCAATTTTAAAATTAGCTAATGATGCAGATGGTACCCCCAAGCTCCTCCAGTCAGGGCAAAAAGCAGCACCGCATTAGAGAGATAAGCAGGCAGACTGCCCACCCAGGTGTGCTTACTAGCTAGGTTCTGGTAGCATGCCCTTCCCCACCTTCGAGCAGGTGTTGAATTTCTTGCAGCACCTCAATATATCTAATGGTCTTCCTAATGGCGCAGCACAATGAGCTCCTCCTGTGTTTGTGGTGATGCTGGTATAAACAGACCTGCTCGGCCATTCACAGAAAAGTATGCACATGTAATTAGGTACAGTACCTAATACCTGAGAGTAGCTGATGTTACTGGTTTATGCATTTACTGTCCTATACTTTTAATCATTATTTTAGAGTGTTCTACTTAAAAAAAGAGTTTACTATAAAAGAAAATGCCAAGTTAGGCCAGGCACAGCCTAACACGCCTCAGGTTTACTGGGTCTCTTGATTGTCTCTTGTGTTTGATTTAATCTCATGATGTTTTGTTCATCATGGCCCTAGGAGCAATAGGTTCTACTATGTATGTGTGTGTGTCTCTGTGTGTAAATATGGATGTATCCATCCCATATAGCCTACGTGTGTGGTAAGCTATTCCATCCAGATTTGTGTGAGTATATTCTATGATGTTTACACAATGATGAAACCATGTACTGGTGCTTTTCTCAAATCATAGCCCATCATTAAATGACTTTATAATTGAACGTTGTGGGTTGTTTTTGTTTTTTGTTTTTTGTTTTTGTACTGGAGATTGAACCCAGTGGTTCTTAACCACTGAGCCACATCCCCAGCCCTTTTTTATGTTTTATTTAGAAATAGGGTCTCGCTGAGTTGCTTAGGGCCTTGCTAAATTGCTGGGCTGGCTTTGAATTCACAATCTTCCTTCCTCAGCCCTCCAAGCTGCTGGGATTACAGGTGTGTGCTACCACACGCAGCAGTTTTGCTTCTTGGTGGGTACAAAGCCAAAAAGCACAACCAAGAGATAAAAGTGGAGAATTTTTTTTTTTTTTTTTTTTTATCCGCAGCAGATAAAGAGAGCACTGGGGTTATTTCCAAAGCAAAGCTCCCCTCAAAGAATAGAAGTGTGGGAATTTTATTTGGGGATCTTATACATATTCATACAGGAAAGCACTTTAGGGGTGGGCACATTCCTGAGTACGGTTGATTTAAAGTGTACATTGCTGAGCATACTTAGCTCAAGGTCATGGAGCACATGTTCCAAAGGTTAGGATGGTAGACAGACATGCTTTAGGGCTTGCACAATTCAATTTTATAATGAGCTAGGTTTACTCTAGGTCACCTAAAAGAATAAGCCAAAGTGGCTGGGTGTCTTGAGCTGATTCTCTGAAAGTCTGAAAGAGTCCTAGTTGAAATTTTAACAGTGGTCCACTTTGTGCTTTGAATATAGCTCTTGCTGCTCTGTCACCGAGATTTATTTTTAAAACCAATATGTTTCTTTTTCTCTTTTCCTCCCTCTCCCTAACCTCTCCCCCTACCTAATCTCAGAAGCAGGATTATCTTTCCTCCCCACCCTAAGCAGGTTATCTGCCCTTGAGCACACACCCACCACAGGAAAGAAGTAATTCAGACTTGGAGATGGCACCAGAAGATCTAAGAAATGACTGTCTCCCAAATTAACAAGTGAATTACAACTCCTGACAGAGAACATGTGGAATGTAGCTCTTGAATCACCTCTTTAAAAAAAAAAAACCCTGATGGGCAGAATCACAGCCTCTGGGAGAGGAGTCCCTGTGTTTCTTTTTTGCCTGCAAAACAATAAACCTTCTTTTTCCTTTTTCTCAAAACCATGTGCTGGTTATTGGATTGAAATTGGGGACAAAGACCAAGCTTTCTATAACAAAACAAAAAGACAAGTCAGGGTCATGGTGGCACAGGCCTATAATCCCAGCAGTTTGGGAGGCTGAGGCAGGAGGATCTCAAATTCAAAGCCAACCTCAGCAAAAGCAAGGTACTAAGTTACTCAGTGAAACCCTTTCTCTAAATAAAATGAAAATAGGACTGGGAATGGGGGATGTGGTTCATTGGTTGAGTGCCCTGAGTTCAATTCCCAGTACCAAAAAAAAAAAAAAAAAAAAAAAGACAGGACAACTCTGAAGTTTCATTAATGCAGGAGTTTGTCCCCAAAGGTGCCTGCCTACCTAGTGACTAACATCATGACTATATTTGAAAGACATTAAACATATTTTAAATAAAACTTGCTCTTCTTTCAGTCTGGTCTGTTCCTTCCTATCCTGAATTGATGAGCCTTTCAAACCTGTGCAATTTCATAGGGTCACACAATATTGCTGCGTTTGACACTGTTTATAAAGACCATCTGTACTTCTCTCCTTACTCAGCCTCTGGGATAGCCTCTCTTCTTGTTTCCTCTCTCCTCTTGGGATATTCTTTCTTAGTTTCCTTTGCTGGCTTCTCAGTTCAACTCATCCCTTCGATGTTCCCAGTCTTGGCCTTTGTTCCTCTACACAGCATTCCACCATGAGTGGCTTGGTCATCACCCCAACTTCAGCTATTTATCAAATATTGCATTCTGGCTGGGGATGTGGCAGAACACTTGCCTGGCATGCATGAGGCTCTGAGTTCAATCTCCAGCACTTATTAAAAAAAAAATGTATGCTCTTAGGATGTTCCCACCCCCAGACTTAAATTGCCTGTCCTTTATCACCCAGCCCTTGAAGTTGATGTGGCCAACACAGAACTCATGATCTTCCCCTCAGCCTGCTCTTTCTCTTGGCTTCCTGATAAGTAGTCAAAGTCAGAAGCAGAGCTCTTAGACTCTTCCTCTTCCTTCGCCTCATCCAGTCAGCCGCCAGATCCTGCAGATCCTTGTTCTTAGGTAGATCTCTCGTTAGCCATTTCACTGCAGTCTTTGCCTTTCACTGGCCACCACTCCTGTCTCGCCTGCTCTCACCACCACACTGTCTCCTACAGCACCACTTAAAAAGCCTCAGTGTTGGGGCAGGGGTTGTGGCTCAGTGGTAGAGCACTTGCCTAGCACGTGTGAGGGACTGGGTTTGATCCTCAGCACAAATAAATACAAATAAATAAATAAAAAGTACTGTGTCCATCTACAACTAAAAAAAAAAAAAAAAAAAAAAAAAAAGAAGAAGAAGTTTTAAAAAAATAAAATAAAATGCCTCAGTAGTCCCCCATAGCTCTCCAGGGTGCCATTTCAGCCTCTGTTCAGTCCCAGAGCTGTGCACCATGTCTTTCCTAACATTTTCACAAATCTCCCTTTACCACATAGCAAGCCCATGGACCTGCTCCTTCATGATTCTGCCCTGCCACAGGCTCAGCCCTCTGCCTGCCTGTCCTTCCCTTACCCTCACTCTGACTGACTCCCACTTGTCCTTTCCAAGCCACCCTTGACCAACACACTCAGTCCGGCTTAGCTGCCCCTGTTCCAGGCTCCCAGAGCACTTTGTCCTTATCCCAGTCACATCATTTATTGCTCCTTAAATCACTAAGTTACCTGATCATCTCCTCACCAGCCTAGAAGTTTCTTGATAGTGGGAAGTATATTTTATTTTCTTTGTACCTCCACTCCCTAGCACAGTGCCTGGCACAGAATAAGTGCTTAATAAATGCTTGACAAATCAATTTTATTTTTCTTTATAGTGCTTTTTTTCTGAGAATATTTTTCATATTACCCTTGCTTTGTCAATATATTGCATTCATTCTGTGTGTGTGTCTGTCTGTCTGTCTGTCTGTCTGTGCATTGTTGGGGATTGAACCCGGTCAGGACCTCCCGACACACCCATACCCTTTACCTTAATCAGTCCTTTGACAAAACAGTTACAGGCAGTCAGGAAGAGACATTTGCTCTTGAACTAAGGAAGCAGGAACTGAAAATGTGAATTTACCCAGACAGAAAGCCTCTGATCAGAGTTCTGGGGGAGGAAGGAGTAAGAATCAGTCAGTGACATTTTGAAAGCACCAAATTCACTGTCACCTTGAGCTTTTCCTGTGAGGAAGGAGTGACCAAAGTGGGGGCTTTTGCCTTCTCTTGTGGGCAGGGCTCAAAGACAGATTTTCCTGATGACTGTTCCTTTTGAATGCCTGTGGCCACAAAGGAGGCTGCCCCAGGAACCCCCCACCTATTTTTAGCCTCAATTCAACACCCTCCAGACAGCAACCCTCCCATGTATCTCTATGCTAATTTTCACTCTTGCTATCACTGATATGAATCACCAAGGGCTGGCCTGACAAATTGCTAGACCTAAAGTCAAGAACAAAAAGACTTGAAGTGAGAGAGTCAAGGTTTTTTAACAGTGGGAAGTTGTGGTGATGCCCAGACATCTAATACATCTACAACCTCCTGAACTACTTCTGTAAAAACAACTTAGTGAATGTTCATGTGTAAAAGCATTTGAATGAATTCTCTCTGTGGTCAGAGTTGGAGATACGGAGCCTTCACTGGTTAATCTAAACTTCTCCCTGGGATTTCCTCTGCAAGGGAAACTTACCTAGGCAACAAATTGTTCTCGATGCTGCCTGAGTCTGGGAGACTCCAAACTACACAGCACTCTTCATATACCAGTGAGCTTTTCACTTTAAATTCTGATTTTATTAGTTTACGTATGCTTTGTTAAACTAGTTCAAGTTCTCGAGAGAGATATTTTGTGTGGAAAATACCTCTGTTTCTGAAAGCCATCAAATAGCACCCTGGAAGGGCATCTGGTGGGCCTTAGTCACACCCCTACCAGAGCTAGTCAGTCACATGTGCATTTAGCCTCACAGACCATTGATGAGAGGAGGTGGTCTCTCAACCAACAAAACTATTCCCATTCTGCCTCCTTCCTGTCTTTCTCTGTCCTCAACATATTTCTAACACAGGGGATACTCCAAAGTAGAGCTTCTGTCCCAAATTCCTATTTATCTCTTTTTCAGGGGAGCTAGACTAAGCAAGTCCACCTATTTCCTAAAGGAGGCACCTCACCTATGTCCTTAAGGTACTGAGGAGAGGAGTCTTCTTTCTGACCTACATCTCTCCCAGGAGGTTATTCTCAGGCAACAGAAGAAGAAAAAAGAGAAGGAAGACACTGTCTAGGTCTTTTTATAATCTCTTCAGTTCTACTGCTGCTCCAATCCCCAAGCAGAAGCTGGACCAGATGACATCCAGAGATAGTTCCCAGATAGAAAAAGAAAGTTGATTGGACGAAGAGAAAATGATTAAAAGAGAAGGAAAGTCAAGGAATAGTTATGATAAGTATGGAGGAATAAAACAAGGGACTTGGTATGGGAGACAGAAGAAATAAATATCGTTCTCCCCACTGAGCAGATCTTGTTCCATCCTATACTGTGACGTGTCCAACTAATGGTCCAACTAAGGGTCGAAGTGGAGGGCTATCAATAACTAAAGCAGTACATGGTAACATGTGGCCCAAGATAGTAAGAACTAGGATCTAGGAGAGGACAAAGCACTTCAGAAAAAGCAGATAGGGAGGAGTCTTGGAAAGGGTGGGTCCTGGCAAGGAAGCTGAACAAGGAAGGAGGGGAGGAGACATAGTCCTGCGTGAGGCCACAGCAGCCGGGACAGAGTGCTGGTACTGGGGAGTACTGGGGATGAACAATGGCTAAGTTGGGTCAATATGACCTTGCAGGGCTGTAGGTGCCAGCTGAGGAGTTCAGTTTTTCCTTCAGGCCACAGCATGCCACCAGATGTTCTGTTATAGGAAATGACGGGATGAAAATGTATATTAGAAAGAGCAAAGAAAAGAAAAAAATTTTTCCAGTGATGAAACTCAAACCCAGGGCCTTGTATATGCTAAATAGGGGCTCCACTATCAAGCTACTCACCCAGCCCAGAGAAAAGTAATTGTATAATTATAACCCTTTTAGATAGCTTGATTTTTTTAAACCATATAGAGGTATTATGTCTCAACGTAACTAACTAAATTTTAAAACTGTATAAAATATATAGCCAGGCATATGCCTGTAATCCCAGTTACTTGGGAGGCTGAGGCAGGAGGAGCACAAGTTCAAGGCCAGCCTGAACAACTTAGTGAGACCCTATCTCAAAATAAAAGTTTTTTAAAAGGACTGGAGATGTAGCTCAGTGGTAGATTGCCCCTGGGTTCAATACCTAGTACCATAAACAAACAAATATGTTTGTATGTACATTTATTATATGTATATACATATAATATATACACATTTAGGCCAATACCTCTGAAAAATTTTTAAATAGGAACTGACGAGGAATATTGTAGAGTCTGGAGGGGAAGCACAGTAGGGGCAGTGTATGCAGTGATGAATTTGAATGTTGGCTCTGAGATTTCCTAGATACAGCCTTGTGAGTTTTTTACTTCAGCTTTCTGAGCTTCAATTTCCTTTAAAACAGAAAATGAGACCAATCTAACAATGGTTCTAAATATTAAATGAGATAATTATACTTGATAAGTATACCAAATGTTGTTCAGTGAATCTATAAATAACAAATCAGGAAGCCAGCCACTCTGGTACAGCAAGGCCTGCACTCACGTGGGGACAGTGGAAATGGAGAGAGAAAGAGGTGGTCTGGGTATCATCTCAAAAGCAGGATGAACGGAGCTCACTGGTCGCAGGGGCTTCCAGAGAAGGAATGCTCACAGAGTGGGCTCTGTTGTTGGGGGTGTAGTAAACGCTGCACTATTATTTCACCCATAGCCAGCCTCAGTGCACACCCTCACCTCACTTTCCTGAAATCCCCTCAAGCAATTATTTCTCAGAGAAAAGTTCTTCCATAAGTCGCCAGAAGATGTCGCCGCAGACAGTACCATCTGCACTGTTCCTCTTCTTGGTGTGGATTTCCACCCTGCCATGTGTAGGGAAAATTCCAGTGTGGCTCCCTACAGCCTCACTTAAACCCAGGCTCTCTGGCCTACTTTTCTCTTTCTCCTGTGTCTCCCCATTCTCCCTGCCCTGAAATCCATCTTGGTACCTTCCTGACATCCTGGCAACCTAGGGCACCCCTGAGTCCTTCAAGGTGGCAGAGCTAACATGGAGCCTGGGTTCTACATGTGCTTTGCTGATGTCCCCTCATCATCAAGTTCATAAAAATTACAGGATCCACACCCGTGCTGTCAAACCCACCCAGATTTTCCCCAGTCCCTTGAGCTTCAGACAGTGAGTGTAGAATCACCCCATTTCCTATGTTTTTTTTTCTTTTTTTTTCTATGTATTTTATTTTATTTTTACTGTAGAATACTTTTATTCAGTGGCATTATTTTCATACACTCTAGTTTCTTGTTTATTTCTTAATATTTTTCAGAATCGCTGTTCAGGCATCCATCTGCATTACCCAAGCATTCTTGTGGAATTTCATTGATTTTAGCTTCAGAGGTGGAGGGAACACTCTACTTTTCAGGCATCAGTTTCAGAAGTCTTGGTCCATAGACAACTGGCTCCATTTCTCAGGGCTCGAGATGAGGCAGAACATCAAGGTGGAAGAGTATGGTGGAGGGAAACTGAGAAACTAACCCTATATTTCTTTTCTTCCACATGGGTCCAATTTTCAAATGTTAGCATTCAAAGATCTGGTGATGCATTAATCTATCTCACTTTCTAAAAACATCAGTGTTCTTAGTTAAAAAATAATCCCCGAACTTTAGCCTATAAACAGCCATAGGATATAGGAAATGATGAGCATTCCTGGGCCAAGCTGAGTGACTTATCCAGAGGGAATATGTGACAGTCATGGGACTGGACTCTGACAGCTGAGACCTGGAAACAAAGGAAAAACATTCCAGGCCAGTCTGTCCCTTTCTCCCTGCTCATGGCTTTGGTTGCAGCTCTTCTTACTCTGTTTCCTAAATGTGTAAAAATCAACTAAGAATGACTCTCAGAATCAGTATCTTTATAGTTATCCTTCCCCATTAATAGCCACAGAGACAGTCTTAGAGACAAATCTCAGTTTCTAATACTTATCCAAGAAATCTGGGGTTCAACTCCAGAGAACAGTTTCTAAAAAGGAGGTTTGAAAAGGACATGATCCTAGGGCTTACAAGAAAGGGTTGAGGATCAAGGTTCACAAATCCTTTCTCTGTTTATAATCTAAAGGAATATTTTAGCAACTCTGTTAAGTTTGTCCACAGGAGAAAAAAAGTTTCCTTTCTTCCATAAAGTATCTGTGGTGGGTTTGGTTTAGCTCCTGCTATTGAGAAGGATCTTGAGCCCCTTACCTAATTATGGTGCCCAAGAACAGGAACCTTATATCATTTATGCCTGATGTCCTGCCAAGTACCAGGCTCTCATGTGGAACCTGCCTTATTTCTAGATCTCCTCCTACCCTGACTAAACTCAGAATGAATTTATACCTGAGACAAAACAGCAAAGACACTGGCATGCTGAGAAACACAGAGCTATTGAGCCTCTAACACCTTCAAGATCCAACTACTCCTCGCAGAACACAACAGAACATGATCAATCCTACACACCTATAAATATTATTTGGTTACTGTCAACAAAAATTAAAAAGGGAGAGCCAGGAATTTCGGCCAAGGGTGACATGTGCAGGCCTCCTCCTTCCCTTGAAGCAAGTTACCCAAGAAGAGCTTGGGCATGTGGTTAGGACAACCGCACAGCAAGAGCACTCTGCACAAGATGTTTACTGAAATAATGTGATTTGAAAGTATGTGTGTGTGTGTGTGTGTGGTTCTTGTGAGGAAAAATCAGAACTTTGTTGGACTTGTATATATTTTATAGAATAGTGTTTAAAAATTGCTTTAGGGGAGGGACAACTCTCTTCTAATTCTAACTCTACCTGCCAACAGCAGCCCTGCGCATCCTGGATAGACACACTCCACCCTCAGTCTCCCCAGGAGCAAAGATCCTGTGAAGCTATGGGAGCCAAGAGTAGGGGTCTTCCCCCAACCACCATTAAAACATTATACCTTGACTAGAAAAACAGCCTGTAAACTCAGGGCCTATGAACTCTATTTAGCCAAAAGACACAAAAATGCATTCTTTGGTTTTCATAAAGTTTTAAAATTTGAAAATTTTCGCATCAAAATTCATTTTCTAATTTGTGTTTTCCTTTAACAATGGAAGATCAGCACTGAACTCAAAATGCCACGTGGCAAAGACTACTGAGCTGAGTAGGAGGGAAGCACACCCAGGTCTGAGCTGCTGGAGATCTGGCCACTCCCCTTCAGATTCACAGGGCAGCTTCATTCTTCAGTGAAACCTGCCTGGTCCCCATGGTGGGTATTTGTGTTTGAAATCCTTTAAGGCTTTGATCCCCCATTAAACTGCAGAATTTGTAGCAAAGGGAGCACACTGTGGTTTTGGGAGACTATACCCTACACTACCCTACAAGGTCTGGACAGCTATTTTTCTATAGGAAAAGAGCAATAGCACGCGGGCTACAGGTTCAGGGCGGGAGGGAGAGGTAGAGATGGTTGCTTACCACCACAGGGGAGAAGAAGAAAGCCTGAGATTGGATGCAAAATATATATTCAGAGGACAGGAGAGGTGGCTCAATGGTAGAGTGCTTGCTTAGCATGCACAGAGACCCTGGGATCAATACTAGCAAATGTATACACACAAATATACATACAAATATATTATACACACACACACACACACACATTCAGAATGTCACAGAAGACAGGTGCAATGGCCCACACCTGTAATCCCAGCAACTTGGGAGGCCCTAAGCAACTTAGTGAGACCTTGCCTCAAAATTAAAAAGAAAAAGGGCTGAGGACTTAGTTCAGTGGTAAAGTGCTCCTGGGTTCAATCCCCAGTCCAAAACAAAGAATGTCCCAGAAAGACTGTCCATCCAGGAGTGTGCCTGCCTTGCTTGGTCTTCAAGGACTCTGCCACAGATCCTCTTTCTTCCAGTCTGGCTATACTAAGTGATGGTACTCTGATTCAAGAGTTTAATTTTCAGGGCCCCAAACAATTTAGGTTTAATGGGCCTAGTCAACTGACATAGGCCCATAATGCTAAGAAAAGTGGGCACAGTGGTACAAACCTGTAATCTCTGATATTTGGGAGACTGAGGCAGGATGACTACAAGTTCAAGGCCAGTGGATAACTTAGCAAGACCCTGTCTCAAAAGAAAAAATGTTAAAAAGGGCTGGGGTGTAGTTCAGTGGTAGACTGCCCCCTGGGTTCAATCCCCAGTACCATTTAAAAAAGAAAGGAAGGAAGGAAGTGGAAATGGAAGATGTTGGAGTACCTGGTTAACTTACAAAAACTTTCGGCACTGTGAAACCACCAGGCACTTCAGGAAGTAGGATTAGTCTGCACTGTGCATCACCCACCCATGAAGAATGCATGAGGTACCTGCAGCCTGACCAGGCCCTGATGATGCTCCTCTTCTCATGGGGGTACTCTTGCCCACCAGGAAGCCCCAGAGGGTCATAGACCATCTTGTCATTCTCTATGGCTACATCCTGAGTTAAAATACAAAGTAACCTCAAGGTGAAACTTAATTTTCTTGCCTTCTGCACTAAAAAGAAAAGGTGCCCTCCAAGAGTAAATCAGGGGTACAGCAAGTGCTTAGCATGCACAAGGCCTCTGGGTTCAAACCCTGGCCACACATGCACACTCACAGAACCAAGTAACATTAAAATTTATTTATGTAAGATTTAAACATTTTTAAAAATGTCTAAGTTTACTTAAAATGTTTGACAATGAAGAAAAATCCAACCACTGAAGGATCTATAAAGATTTTCCTAAACCAACTCAGACCCTTTTCTAGTCTTCCTTTTTATGTACCACCACAAAAAAAAAAAAAAAAAAAAAAAAAGTGTGCTCAAGGTTCTGATTTCCAAGTATATTCTTTTTCACCCAAGTTGTAATGTTGTTGACTTAAACCATATTGAGCTGTAGTTAAGGAAGAAAACCTGTTGGTTCACATTATTCAAAACTGTCTCCCAGGGTTGCAGGAAAACAAAAGGTGGTTCCTTGGGAATCCCCACTCTGCAAAGATTCAGCACCGCCCTAATTTTTAAAAAGGCATTGTGACAAATAGAGCAACGCCTAGGCCTGACTGTTACCACTAGGTGTCACACTAAACAATCAGGAACAGACCACCACATCCTGAAGGCTATCAGGAACATAAAACAATCAAAGGAGGTGCAAAGAAATTTATGCCTGAATTTTTATAACTGCAGCCCCAAATCGTCTTCTGGTATACCTGTAGTGGTGCTTTTAGAGTTCAACATTGCTGTACCTTTTTAAAAGATGTGAATATCCCAGGACAAGGTGAATACCTACCCTCTCTTTTACAATCTGAGTAGAAAGTACTTTGAGTATATTCCAAATTATAGTGTATTCGGTCTCATTTTCATGATGAGTTTTCAAGGGTTAATTTTACAACTTCTTTGGCCAAATGATTAATATATTGAGGTAGAAATCAGACAAACTGCCATGGGTGTCTGGGTAAATTTCCATGCATTTCAGTGTCTTTTTAGGAAAGTGGCAATAATACCTATCTTACAAGGTTTACAAGGTTAGTCCTGAGAACTAATAATGTAATATGTAAAGTGTTGGAGTTCTTTTAAAAATTTGCAGTGTGATATTTCCAAGGGTCATGGTCATCCTTCCAAAGCAGGGTTAGGGGCTGAGGAGATAGCTCAGTCGGTAGAGTGTTTGCCTTGTAAGCACAAGGCCCTGGGTTTGATCCCCAGCACCCAAAAAAAAAAAAAAAAAAAAAAAAAAATCAAACCAAAGCAGGGTTAAACATGCATTTGTGAAAAATACATTTTTCACAAGACCTTAAGTAGCATCAAATCCAATCTTATTATATAAGCAAGTGTACCACTAAAAAGTTAATTGACATCTCCAACTAATATGCAGTTAATTAGAGCTAGACCCTAGAATTAAAAACTCCTACTTAGAGTCACTGTTTTACCTTGCCTCAGTAATTGTATATATGCATACCATAAGCCTAAGAGACAATGGAGTCAATCCCAGGGAAGTTTTTCTTTGAACATTACTACCTAGAAGGTTTAATTTCTTGGTTCTACTTTTTTCCCTCCCCTCATATTTTGTCTCTCATCCTATTAATTCTGTTTGCCTACATTAAAATATTCAGAGAGAGGGTGAAGATATAAAGAGAGGGGAAAAACTGGTTAGTATACAGCCAGCCAAGGAAAAGATGACTGCAATTATCAACAGAAATCTTTGCAGAACTATGGGCATTTTTTTTTTTAATTTGATACTGGGGATTGAACCCAGAGCCTCAAACAAATGCTCTACCACTGAGATACATCCCCAACACCATTAGGGCAAATTTGGAAAAAAAACTGACCTGAGTGACTTTATTTTGACTGAATCAATTCTGTAAGTGTTGATGAATTCAAACCATGGCTTGCAGGGAGGAGGTGGGTGTAGGGTCAGAAGCATTAGTTCTATTTCTGCAGGTGAAATCAGAAGATGGTGAACCCATACCCCTTTATCTCAGGAGTGGGTACCCATATGCACAGATGTATCCCCGGAGAAGAGGAGCAAGTAGAAGGCAGCAAGGGATGTGGGGGCAATGTTAAGGCTGCCTTGTGTCTCCAGAAGGATGCCTAGCAGCTAATTTTCTTGGCTGTCCTTACAGACCAATCTTGGGTAAGGCACTAACCTAGTTCTCAGCTGGGCACCCATAAGTAGGCTCAGGATCAATTCTCTGCAGCAGCACAAGGTAAAGCAGATAGTAGGGAATTCAATAGTTAATTCGTTATTGCAAGATGATCTACAACTTCTTCAAAGATTGTCACAATGTGTGTGGGGGGGGGCAGGGGGGCTAAATGTCCGTGCGCCAGGAGACAAGCCTGATATTGGCAGAAACAGACACCTATGATCTTTTAACCACCAGTGTGTCCTTCCCCGCAGAAAAAAGTTGGGGGGAAGCAAAGCCCTACATCTAGCCATCATTTCCACCCTTGCATTTTCACAAGACCTAAAAACGGAAAGGACCCGCAGGTTGGCAAACCCCAAAGAGGAACCGCCCACCAGGTCTGAGTCCTTGGGATCTCAGCAGCCGACGACCCCAAATCAAAACGATCCTGGGAAACCCCAGGGAAAGCAGCTTTCTTGTAGAGGGACAGGGTTACTGAGTGCAGGCTGCAGGGAAGTACCTCGGGGGAGAGGGCTTGATGGGGAGGACTTTCCAGCCACTCAGCGCTCATGAAAAAGTTCCCAGTACATGACCCCAGTGGCTCATCGCAGGGAGTTTCTCTAATGAACCCCGGCTCGGAGCTTAGGCTTCTTAGCAGAGGACGAGGCCAGTTCTCTTTTTCTGGTCTGACTAGCTTGGAAATTCCCCGCGCCTGACCCCGCCCCGGAGAAATCCCCTGCCAGCGTTATAAGGGCGCCGCGGCGGCGCTGCCGAGCCCACAACAATCCGAGCGTGCTGTTCTGCCTGCTAGCGACGTTGCGAGGAGGCAGCGTGCAGCCCGCAGCCGAGCGCACCTGGGGACAGCGCCCGGAGCTCTCAGCGCGCCATGTTTCAGCCGATCGAGCACGGCCAGGAGTGGGCAATGGAGGGCCCCCGGGATGGGCTGAAGAAGGAGCGGTTGCTGGATGATCGCCACGACAGCGGCCTGGACTCCATGAAGGACGAGGATTACGAGCAGATGGTCAAGGAGCTGCGCGAGATCCGCCTCGAGCCGCAGGAAGCGCCCCACGGCACCGAGCCCTGGAAGCAGCAGCTCACTGAGGACGGAGACTCGTAAGTGTCGTGGACCCAAGTGGCGCGGGTCGGGCGGACGTGAGCGGCAGAGTGGCGCGCGGGGCCTGCAGCTCAAGCCGCGGGCAGGAGGGCCTGCATTGCCTGCGGACTTTGCACCGCAGCGAAACCCTGCAAAATTGCAGGGCTGCGCGTGGGGGAAGCAGGAGTTGGTTCGGGCTCCGAGGGCCCAAAGCTCGGCCCCTGTGTTTCACAGCCGCGTTGCCACACACCCCCATCCCCCCCGGTCCCGACCTCGCGGCCGGGGGCGGGGCGGCGGCAGGGACGCGAAGTCCCCAGTTGCATAAGGCGGGGCGGGAGTTTCTGGGCCGCTGGCGGGCGCCGCGCGGCGGGGAGGGGAAGTACAGGGCGTTCCGGCCCGGCTGGAGGGCGGGGCGGTCTGGCCGGCGCCCGCCGCGGAGGGGGTGGGGCCCGGAAAGTCCCTGGGCGCCTGCCAGGAACACTCAGCTCATAATAACCTCGCGGAAAACACCGTGGCCTCGGCCTCCAGAAACCCCGACCTTGCGCAATCCCCCGCAGCCCGCGCCTCTTGGGCCCCACGCAGTGCACTCACCACTCCTGGGGGGTTTTCCCTCTCTTCCCCTCAGGTTCCTGCACTTGGCCATCATCCATGAAGAGAAGACACTGACCATGGAAGTGATTCGCCAGGTGAAAGGAGACCTAGCCTTCCTCAACTTCCAGAACAACTTGCAGCAGGTGGGCCACTTACCCAGCCTTGTGCTCCCTCCGACCCCATGGTGGGGTTGGATATAGTTCAGTAGCCCACAGATCATTTCTAAATTAACACTCACTGGCCCATGCTGCTCTGGCCTTTTTCATCCAAATCTGCCAGCTTGCTAGAGAGTGAAGAAAATTCCACTGGTTTGGTGAGGTCTTTTTGACCTGCCTAGAGTCTCTGGTATTTGTGTAACCCCCTATACCTATCTGGAGGAGCAGCATCCACAATCAGGAGATGTTTGGTATTCAGGGAATCAGATTATAGGTTTGTTCTGTGGCTTATCCTTCTTTGTACCCTTTTCCATTTGTAGACTCCACTCCACTTGGCTGTGATCACCAACCAGCCAGAAATTGCTGAAGCACTTCTGGAAGCTGGCTGTGATCCTGAGCTCCGAGACTTTCGAGGAAATACCCCCCTACACCTTGCCTGTGAGCATGGCTTTCTGGCAGGTATAGGAGTCCTGACACAGAGCTGCACGACACAGCACCTCCAATCCATCCTGCAGGCCACTAACTACAATGGTATGTTTGACTGCCCCATCCAAGGGCAGTTGCCATGGAGAAGGGGTGGGCGGGCCAACTTTTAAAGAGTCCAGGCAAGAGCTTAAATTCCCAGTATGTGAAAGGTTGAGGAAACACATACACAATATGCTCTTTGATGCCCTTATAAAGTTCATTCAGAACCTAGATTCTGAGTTCTTAAAATTTGCCAGCTATGTCCATTTGTCCCATAAAAGAACAGGGTAAAGATTCTGCCTCTGGTTGACAAATGATTATACTTTTTGCCTTTTGTTCTTCTAGGGCACACATGTCTGCACTTAGCCTCTATTCATGGCTACTTGGGCATCGTGGAGTTTTTGGTGTCCTTGGGTGCCGATGTCAATGCTCAGGTGAGTGCTTCATACCTACAGATGGAGTGAGTCAGGCTCTTCCTCAGTAACACAAAGCATACTCTTATTGCAAACAGGAATTCCAAACTCAGTTGTAAGCATCTCAAATTGCTTTTGGTTGCAGGAGCCCTGTAATGGCCGGACAGCCCTCCACCTGGCTGTGGACCTGCAGAATCCCGACCTGGTGTCCCTCTTGTTGAAGTGTGGGGCAGATGTCAACAGAGTTACCTACCAAGGGTACTCCCCATACCAGCTCACCTGGGGCCGCCCAAGCACCCGAATACAGCAGCAGCTGGGCCAGCTCACCCTGGAAAACCTTCAGATGCTTCCTGAAAGTGAGGATGAGGAGAGCTATGACACAGAATCAGAGTTCACAGAGGATGAGGTTAGTTTCCATTAACGTGTTCAACACTCTGCCCAAGATAATGAGGGCTATTTTCCTGTACCCTCCCAGGCCCTAGAGCTAGCTACTCTTTATTATAGGGGTCATCAGTTTTTCAAACCTATATAACCAGTATCCAAACAGTATGTCTTTTGTATTGTTTGTTTTATTTTAATAGCTTATCCTTTCTCTTGGTCCTGGAGATTGAACCCAGGCCCTCTTATGTGTAAGGCACCTGCTCTACCACTGAGTTACACCCTAAGCAATAGCTTAGCCTTTTTTTTTAATGAGAGGAACATTCAAGGAAAACTTTTTCAGCCTGTCCTTTCATTATATTTGGGTTGTGGAGAAGGGATTCCAAGAATACTTGAGTTATTTTCAGTAGCCTCCCTACAACATCCTTGGCCAAAGTTCTGGAAGTTTAACTTGTCTTTTTTCCTCTTTTTTTTCAGCTGCCTTATGATGATTGTGTGTTTGGAGGCCAGCGCCTGACATTATGAGTGGAAAATATTGAAAAGAACATGGACTTGTATATTTGTACAAAACGAGAGCTTTATTTTTCTAAAAAAAGAAAAAAGGAAAAAAAAAAATTCAAAGGGAATACTTACCAACACACTTCACACTGCCTGACCCCAAACATTCTGCTGTGGTGGATTAGCCCTTATTTTGTTGTTTTAGTGAATTTTGGGGGAGCAAGAAAGATTGGAATTCAAAGGAAACCTCTTTTAAACTTCACCTTTGTGGGGAAGGTTATCCAGGATTTGATGAAAGAACTACATTTTATTTATTGTGCTATTGATTGAACCACTGTGGATTTAGTGACTGACTTCCGTTGTGTCCTGTCACATGTAATAACCAGGTGTTTGGTGGTGTGGGGTTAAAAGTCACTACCTATCAAGGTTTGTATTACCCTCCTGTAAATGGTGTATATAGTGTATTTTGTTGGTAATTATTTTGGTACTTCTAAGATGTATATTTATTAAATGGATTTTTACAAACAGAGTTACTCTGATCATTGTCTTCAGGCTGTCAAGAGACTCCATTCTGAGGGTTTCTCCATCCTTAGGTAGAAGTGGAGGTAGAAAACTGTGGGGGAAAAGCCAGTCATGGAACTCTTTCAGAGAGCAGCTTCTCATATTTACACCCACCCTCCCAGCAAAGCTTTGCAGGCAGCCCCTGGGCCTGAGTGGGAGGGAGACTGTCACAAGCATGATAGGAAATGCCAGTCTCAGGCTTAGGGTGGTAACAAGCCACTCATCCTGAAAGTCTGACAAGCATGAAGGCTTTCCATTGTCATTTCTCTTTCATCCCCTTGATTTAAGCTATTCCAGAACCCTGCTTCCACTTGAGGAAATTATTTTGGATGACAGGAATATGCTGAATGCATATTTTATAGAATTGGGAAAAATTAATATTGAAAGTTCCTAAGGACATGGACTTGGAGATGGGACAACACTGACATCTGTTAGCAGGCTCACCTCTGAGCCTTAGTGTGCTCAAGTGTCTGGGCTGTTGTGAACATTACAGAAGACAATTCACATAAAAAACAGCAGAGTGCTAGGCATAAAGTGCTAAAGAAAATACAAACTGTTGCACAACATCCTGTATTTCACAGTGGAAGAAATGAGAGAATGGCCTGTCTAAGGTCACCTAGGCAGATGGTTAACTTATTTAATACCCTCATTTCAGGCAGTTAAACATTTAAACATTGCATCTCTGAAACTACCTGTTTTGTTACTGCCTATAGTAGAAAAGTAATAATACTGGCTTGATGAATCAGGTTTTTCAAGAAATCAGTAATTTGTGAAAGTTGAGTTTATATACTCTGTAATTAGCATTTTCACCCTTAGAATGTATCTCTTGCCTAAGGAGAGTAAAGTTTAGGACATTCTATAAAATGCAGAATGGCATATAATGGCATGTACTTTAGCTTATAGCTAAGAAAATATTACTATTATCTTTTCCTCATTCACAAATGATATCAAAGTCAAATAAATATGATCATCACCTACCTCCCAAACCATAAAGGATAAAGAGCATTACTTCAGAGCTGGTCAAAGCCATCTCTGTCTCATTCTTGCAGCCTCAGTCCACCTAGAACCAAGCTCTCCCTATGTCGTGCGCCATGTTCATCCATGAAATTCCTGTCTATCCCAGAGCACCTAAACATAGGTGTTAAATTCTTGAACACATGAATGTTGATTTAGGTTCAGCTCTCTCGGCTGGTAAATGAAAAGGGTAAGGTGAAGGTGGGGGAAATATCCACATCCTCATACCCAAAAAAACAAAGATTAGAAACTTGGCTTCCTATGGAATGATGCTCTGAGTGTGCCCTACTCAGTCAGAATCAACTCTTCTTGCTGTAATAGTGGTGAATGTGTGCCAATTCATCCCCACAGCTCACTTTAGCTCTGTGCTAGAAACCTGGATAAACAGCATAGGGATGTGGCCCACCCCCCACCTCCTGACATATGTTAGCAGAGAGATGCTCACCTCTGAGCTCTTGAGTAGAGGCCTCACCCTCCATCGTCACCACAGGGAGTGTTCTCTTCTGACCACTTGGGCCCACATCTGCATAAACCCCAAGGTAGCTGGGTCCAGGTAACTTAAGTCTGTCCTTACTTTCCAGTTCTATTTTTCCATTCCCCCCCCCACACACACACACTTCTTTTTATCTATCTAGTTGTTTGGGTGACTGGAGCTTAGAGTTTTCTAACAGGATTTTTAGATTGGAGACATTCTAATTGGTAGAAAGTTATGTTCAAATTTCTAAGCAAACAAGAACAGAAGTTTTCGAAGAAAACAGTTCAGCAGACTGAAAGCCTTAGTTTACACACTTTGATTTTCTCCTAGAAGCTAAAGGTCCTGTCAGGGCAGGTAGAAGTAAGGGAGTCTTGGGAAAGAGGGAAGAGGAGGGGGAAATAAAAGTCGTCAGCAACTTCCTTGAATCTAGTTCCTTGATTCCTTCTGCCTGCCTCATCTAACAGGATAAATTTCCTTTATGGGTCATGTGCACCAAGTCCCCTTCCAGAGGGAAAGATTTTCTTTAAAAAGGGAACCAACTATAGTCTGAGCAATCTGACTCTGGGGCCTGGAAATGCTGAAGGCTTGGGGGAATTTGCATTGAAATTTCAGTTGCTACTGGAAGTGATTAAGTGGTGACAGTTAGAACTGAGTCAGTGAAATGGATTGCTCCTTTGTTCCCCTTTGCTCCAGATTTTTACTAACTTGCCCTAGGTGAAGCTGAAGTTTCATTTGGCAAGAAAGGTCAGAGTTCTGGAACCAGAGTCAGAAACCTGCCCAAGAAACCTTCCCCAACCTCTGGTCCCTGGAAAAGAATATCCCAGGTTGTTTCCGAATCTTAAGGGAGCATTATGGAAACTGAAACTAGATATTTGTTTCTCCTAGAGAAGTGAGACTCTCAGTCTCATTCATTCATTTGCATTATAAAGAACTATTATTCTCCAGGCCCCCTGCCAGAAGCTGGAGACACAAAGATGAGCAAGTCATGGCCTTTTCCTCAAAGGGCTCTTTGCTTAGGTGCAGAGAGAGACAAATAACACATGTAAGACCCTGTGGGGAGATGAAGTACAGAGCAAGACCTGAGCTGGAAGTGCAGGCACCCAAGGCACAGAGAAGTGGAGAATGGGAATGAGAGTTTATGCCTCAACTAGCTATTTACCCACCAGCACTATCTATTCTCTTATTTCATGCCTCAAGTGACCAGTGGCACTTTTTTGTTAGGTGGCAGGAAATCAAGTTGTGTTCATAACAAAACTAAATTCCAGTCTGAGAATTAAAATGACCGTCCACAGCAGGCTATACTGCTTTTTGTTGTTGTTGTTGTTGTTCTTTTTAGATACACATGACAACAGAGTGTATTTTGACATATTCAAATTAGGCGTCCATTCTTGTGGTTGAACGTGATGTGGAGTTACACTGGTGGTGTATTCATATATGAACATAGGAAAGTTATGTCTGATTCATTCTACTGTCTTTCCTATTCCCATCCCCCTCCTTTTCCTTCATTCCCCTGTGTCTAATCCAATAAACTTCTACACCCCCCCCCCACCATGATGTGTTAACATCTGCATATCAGAGAGAACATTCAGCCTTTGGTTTTCTGGGTTGGCTTATTCCACTTAGCATGATAGTCTCCAGTTCTATCCGTTTACCAGCAAATGCCATAATTTTAATTTTCTTTATGGCTGAGTAATATTTCATTGTGTATATATACCACATTTTTAAAAAATCCATTCATATGTTGAAGGGCAGATAGGATGATTCCATAGTTTGGCTATTGTGAATTGAGCTGTTATGAACATTGAAATGTTGTGTCACTGTAGTATGCTAATTTTAAGTCCTTTGGGTTTATACCAAGGAGTGGGATTATTGGGTCAAATGGTGGTTCTATTCCAAGTTTTCTAAGGAGACCTGGAAAGCACCAGAGTGCAGTCCCACCAGCAATGTATGAGTGAACCTTTTCCTCCACATCCTGGCCAACATTTATTACTCCTTGTATTCTTGATAATTGCCATTCTGACTGGAGTGAGATGGAATCTCAGTGTGGTTGAATTGCTAGAGATGTTGAACATTTTTTCATTACACTGTGTTTTTCTTTTTTTTTTTTTTTTTTCTTTTTTTTTAGTTGTCAATGGACTTTTATTTATTTATATGTGGTACTGAGGATTGAACCCAGTGCCACACACATGATAGACGGTGTTCTTCCACTGAGCTACAACGCCAGCCCCTAACTGCTTTTTTCTTTCCTACTGTAGTAGAATTTGGACATGATCTTGTACATGCTGGGCAAGCACTTTACTACTGAGCTATAGACCTTTCCATTTTGATACAATTTCATTATGTTGCCCAGGTTGGGGTCAGATTTGCAGTCCTCCCACCTGAGCTTTCCCAGTAGCTGGGATTACAGGTGTTCACTGTCAGGCCCTGCCATACATTTATTTTTACATCTGTGTGTGACCGTAGATTCCAGAGCCAAGAGATTTGCCATGTGTCTTTGGGTTTATGACAAATGATGTGCATGCCTTTTCCAAATTTAACATACACTTGAATTGCTTAGAGAACTTGTTGAAATGCAAGTTCTCATTCAGTTGGTTGGGGCTGGCCGGAGATTCTGCCTGTCTAATGTTTTCCCAGACAAGGTGCTCCTGGTTTGGGATCAGACTTTAATTTAAACTAGGCCTTAGATGGTGCTGTCTGCCACCCCTGTCGGTATCACTGCAAACTGGCCTAAGCACTTCTAGAGCTGCTCAGAAGGAGGATCTAGCACTGGGCGATGTGAGTTTTTTGGAAAGTAGGGCTGGATCCTGAGCACTAGCACTAAAATAGGGACCAAGCCAACATATCTGCCATCAAACCAGGTACATGCAATAAGGGAAGAGTCTGACACAATACAAGGTCAAAGGCTGTTCCAGGAAAGGAACAAAAGTCATGTAGCAGCTGCATTTGAAGAGGTAGTTTGCCTCTTAAAGAGATGAAAAACTTGTTTTAAAATGAATTAATCTGTACATTTGTATGAGCTGCTGTGGGTGCAGATCAGGCCCTGACCAGACCTCAGAACTGGAAGGGATGGAGAGGCAGCTGCTTCCCTCCTGTGATAGTGCTGTAATGGCCCTTCCTGGAATACGATAAGCCTGACAAACAGTTGACTAAAATGCATCAGGAAAATTTTTAAGAAATGAAGAGCTTCCCTTTGGATGTTGCCATCATTTCATATATGTTTAAAATTTATTGAGTAGAGCCTATATGAAAATATTTAGCTGTTTAAATCTAAGTTAAAAATTTTAATAGACATTTTTATTTTTTACAATATTTTAAAAATCACTATATTTTCATTTTGTACAATATTCTATTCACAATAGTATTTAATTGGTCTATTACAGTATTTATCATGAGATAAAATATCAAAATAATTACACTTTTTATTAAATATATATATAATGTTTACTATGTGCCAGACAGTCGTCTAAGTGGTTTATTCATATTAACTCCTATAATATTGTCTCCTTTTTTCTTTTTTTCTTTTGGTACCAAGATTGAACCCATGTGGCTTAACCACTGAACCACATCCCAGCCCTTTTTTATTTTTATTTTTTTATTTTTTTAATTTTGAGTTAGTGCCTCACTAAGTTGCTTAAGGCTAACCCTTGTCATTCTCAATCCACCCTGTGAGGTAGGTACTATTATTATGTTCATATTTCTTTGAAACAAAGCATAGCAAAGTGAAGAAAACTGGCCCAAGGCTAATGGTATATCTCAGTGGTAGAGCAAGTGTTTAGCATGCACAAGGCCCTGGGTTCAATCCGGGTACCTAATAATAACAAAAAGAAACAGCCTGGGTCACACAGCCAGTCAATGGCACAGCCAGGTATGGCTCAGCTCCAGTCCCACGTTCCTAAACTGTGGTATGAAACAGTTTCCAAGTAAATGTGGGCATTTCCACTAATAAAAGTGACTTCAGATCATCGATTTGGAATGTATTCCTTATGTTCAGTGGTAGAGCACTGGTCTAGCCTGTGCAAGTCCCTGGGTTCAATTCCCAGCACTGCAAAAAACAGTTATATATAATTTCAATGTGGCTGATGGGGCCTAACTAGACCAAGCTGAAGTTCATTTTTTTTTAAAGTCTTATAGAAACTGCAAAATGATGCGGGAAGTGTAAGATCTAAAATCTTAGAAGACCAGTAACTGAAAAATACTTTAGGACACAGGCAGATATGAACCCAAATCCTAATTCATCTCCCCACAAATTTTTAGCATCAAGTTTCATATGGTGCTAAATAAAGGAAGTGAGGCATGTCTCTCCTTCCAGGAGTTTCCAGTGTGCGGTCTATGTTTGCTTCTGACTGATGCTTGGGTCTACCCAAAGTCACCACATTAAACATTTTGGTCAGACTTTTAAAAACTTTGCAATATTTTAACATTCTTCCCTGGAGATGCCTAAAACAAATATGCAAATACAAGTTTTTAAGGACCAATGAATGAACTTCTTTCAGGTGAAATGTTCTAGTATTGATTCGGTTTAAGTGGATTTTTAAAATATTCTCCTTTGAATGTTTTTACACCTCTGGGAAAGCAAAGTCACTGGGGAGGACCCTGCTGGGTGGCAAACTGTGTGTGACCTAGCTATGGAGCAGACAGTTCTGTAGACCTTTATGTGTATGTAAATTCAGTTGTTTTGTTCCTCAAAACACATAGTAAGCCTCTGGTTTGAAGGAGAGACCTAAACCATAGATAAATAAATATCCAGGCATCACAAGTCAAGTGAGAGTAGAGAGCTTTCTCTCTTCAGGCTGAGAATTAAGAATAACAGCACCTCCCATGATTGATCATGACCAGGGTGTGTAGTACTTCTCAGGCCTGAAATGTGTGATAAGGGGCTCTGTGCACATGGCTGTCAACCCATTGGTCCCCAAAGCACCCCCACAAAAAAGGCTCCATACACATGGAGCATGTAAATGACTTCTAGACTCAGCTTGGCCCCAGAAGTCTTCCCTCCTAGCTTTTATCTGGGTCTCAGAGAGTGTCAATCCCCCCAAAAGGGATTTCTGAAAAGAGTTTCTGTTTGGGGAAGAGAGACTTTGGCAGGTATGTGATCTTTGATCTTGCCCAATGCTGGCCGCCTAAACAGAACCCCCAACCTGCTGATAAGACACAACTGAAGCCATTGCTTAGTGAGCAGGCAGGATACCTCCTCAGAACCTCTAAATAGCATGTGTGGTGGGAGAAAAGAGATCGGTTTGCACTGAAATTTGCAAGTTTGGTTTAAGGAGGGTCTTTTGGTGCAGAGGCTTGATTTGGTTGGAGGAAAGATCATCATATAGCAGTTTCATGTTGGTGAAACAGCAAGGTAAGGGGTTTGAAGAGTCTTGGGTGTGAAGTATCTGTTGATGCTTCTTTTTTAAAGACTTGATGGGTCTTTTTGAGAAATTCCTGTAATGAGCGATCAAGTTATTTGCCTGGGCAAGAGACTCTTTTTTTTTTTTTTTTTTTTTGGTGCTGGGGATTGAACCCAGGGCCTTCTTGAAATGGTAAAGTTATTGTAATGAAGATAATGGACGAATGAAGTCATGTGAATTTAGACAGCAATGGGGGGGCAGAATAGGGGAGTACTATTACTACAGTCTAATGAGTCATTAGGCCTAAAGTCCTGAGTTGTAGGACACATGATAGGTACATTTTGATGTCTTTAAAAAAAAAAATAGTTAAAAATTCAGGACACGAACCAACCCATGAACAGCATGTGGCTGGCATGTGGGGAGTGAGGCAGCTAGCCAGGATAGGGAGTACGAAGGAGGGGAAATCAGAGAACAAGCTTCACCTGTTCTAGAATTTCACGTGTAATTGACAAGCATCAGTTTGTAATAAGCATCTAGCACATTAGTTCCAATCTGTCCTTAGTGTTAATTCCCATCCCACTTCAAAGTACCTAGGTAATTCAGCCACTGGTGAATAATAAATAACAGCAGCTGTCATTTGTCAAACAGTGACTCTATGCCAGGCATATTTGATCATGGGGGGAATTATGAAGGAAACCGAGCTTCAAAGAGGTTTAGTAACTTGTCTGAGGTGGTACATTTAAGAAAGTGACAATGCTGAGATTCAAACCCTGTCCCTTCTTGCTTCCAAACTCTTGTCCACCAGACTGGTCTGAGTGAGCCTCCTCTTTTCGCTGAAGATGTGAGGAGTTCCTCACAGCTGCCATTTTCCAATGCCACTGCTGTCTGAAGTAACTCTGGCTACTTATTTTACTCTGAGGAAAATAGGTTTACATTTATTGTCAGCAAAGTTTGCTACTATTTCTGTTGTATAAAATTTAACTTAGTGGAAAAATTGAAACACTTCCTCATAGGTAGCTATTTCAAAAAAATAGGTGACATGGGCTGGGGAGATAGCTCAGTTGGTAGAGTGCTTGCCTTTTGAGCACAAGGCCCTGGGTTCAATCCCCAGCACCAAAAAAAAAAAAAAAGTGACAGAGTTGTTTGTTCCAAGTGCACAGGAAACACCATGAGCACAGTTGCCTGAGGCCCTTTAGGTTGCTCCAACCAAATTCTGTGGACTCATAGCTGATAAGCAAGAGAAATTTATTTCTCACAATTCTGGAGCATTGAAGTCCAAGATCAAGGTGGCAGTAGATTTGGAGTCTGGTAGGGTCCTGCTTTCTGTTCATAGATGACATCTTTTCTCTGTCCTTACATGGTGCAAAAGAGTGAACTCCCTCTCTGGGTTCTCTTCCATGGTGCAAAGGGTGAGCTCACTTTCTCAGGTCCCTTCGAAAAGGGCTCTGTCCCCATTCTTGAGGGCTCCACTGAATCACCACCTCATCACTTTGTAGGTTGGGATTTCTACATGAATTTGTGGGAGGACATGAGCATCTGGCCCCTTGCAATTGCTGTGGGCAGTCCTGGCACACCAGGCTTTAGTGGGTGAAAGGCCTCCTGGTCACAGGGAAAGAGGCTCCAGCCCCAGCTCTGGTCCCAGCATAGGTAAGAGCTCTACTACTGCATCCCACCCCTACCCCCAATTTCTACCTTCAGGGGTTTTTGAGAACAGGAACTCTTCAGCAAAAAAGAAAGAACACTGCCTCCTTAGAGCCAGCTGGGAAACCCTGACTGAAGAAATTATGTGATATTGTCTGAATTTTTTAAAAAATTAATTTCCAGATGACCCACCGGAGTAGAAAGAAATATATCAAGCAGACACATGTAGTAGTCTGGGGAAGCCAAATGGCGGGCGCACACACAGCCCTGGGGGCAGCCAGGACAGAGAGCCTCCAGAGCGATTACCTATTCCTGAAGTTTCAACCTGACCTGTGCCTCACTCTGGGCCCTAATCTGTATAATTGTGTGACCTTGGTCTTGTTGCTTAACCTAAGTCTTAATCTCTCATCTGTACTGTTGGGTTATTAGAGCTGCCTGGCAGAGTTGCTGTGATGCATGACTATCACTAACAGTGTCTGTAGAACTCTGGCAAAGGGCCTGGCACCTAGTAGGTTCTTAATAGATGATAGCTTCTGCTATGAAGGTTATTAATATTATTAATGTGAAGAGCATCTGACAGCCTCCCTAGAGGTGTGTCATTCCCTCCAAGGCAGCACTCCTTCCTCTACTCTCAGGGTAACCCAGGACCTGAGGAACAGATCCATTATGGGCAAACTAGGACTTTAAATCTTTGCTCTTGACCCTCCCTGACCTGTCTCTCACCCAGTGTTCCACTTCGACCAACCCTTCTCAACCTCCCAACACCTGTGAAGTGCAGACCTGACCTACAGGAGCTGCCATGGGCTCATCAAAGATATGAAACTGAGGGTCTTCAATGGGTCCAGACCAGGTGCAAGAGAGAAACTGCTGCTGTTGTTGTCAACAATGGGCCAGGTCACAGGTAGCTAAGACATACGTGTCAGTGTAGAAATATAACATGGTTATAGAACGCTGTGATGAACACCCCTCTCCTGGGACTGTGCCAGGAACCCACTGTTATAAGGGGAGGGTGTTCAGGTGTGAATCTTCCAGCTCCCAACCCTTCCTCAGCAAAGCAGAAAGTAAATTCTTATTTATTTATTTATTTATTTATTTATTTATTTATTTATTTATTGTGCTGGGAATTGAACCCAGGGGCACTTTACCACTGAGGTATATCCCCAGTCATTTTTATTTTGTATTTTGAGACAGGGTCTCACAGAGTTAGTTAGGGACCAGCTAAATTTCTGAGGCTGGCCTGGAACTTGTAATTTTCCTCCCTCCATTTCCTGAGTTGCTGGGGTTAAACTCCTGCACCATCACACAGGACTGGAAAGTGAGTTTTTATTATGAGGCTCCTTCCTGTTCTTCTTCCAACCACTTGTGGAAAAGGCAGAGAAAGAGGGCACTTGACCCTATAGCAGCACTAACAGTGTTTGAGGGAAGGTGGGAGAGAAGACATTTGTGTGCTATAGAGGCAGCCTCCATGTGCCATTAAGTGGAAGGGAAATAGACATGTTACAGAACAATTTGCATAGTATAATCTTATGAATAATAAAAAATTACAGTCAAATGCTCTACCCATCAAGATTATTGGTTATAAGCAAAAGAAACTAATTATGAATGATTAAGGCAGAAAGGCTATTTGTGAAAATTGAGGTGGAGTAAGCCCTAAGAATCTCCAGGTAGCCTACAAGCCAGAGAGAAAATGCTACGAGTTTGCCTCAGCTGCTAGCATCCCAAACCCTGCACCCTGCTGGCATTGGCTATCCACTGTGCCAGGAATGGATTCCACACACTCCCTCCCATTATTAGCCTCTGATTCAAGGTTTGGGCAGAGGGTGAGATTGCTAGAGCTTCAGTCATGTGCCACATGAGGGAGACTGCAAAGTGAGTGCCTGGCATTTTTGTTTCAAGTTATCATAATCTCCAAACATAGAAAATGGGTTCTTCTGACATATTTAAGTGACAAATGTCCCAAGATGTCAACAGTGATGAGTAGCTGTATTTTAGGCTTAAAAAAATAAAAAAAACTTTCTATAGAGAACTTCAAATATGCAAAAATATAGATGGAATATTAAAATAAGTCCCATCTCCAGCTTTGGCTATCAACTCGTGGGCAGTTTTGCTTCATTCATACTTCCATCTACCTCTCCCCACAAATCAGAGTAGACACCAGTTGTCATTTCATATAAAGTTATCCCTAAATATTTAGTACTTATCCCTAAAAGATAAAGACTTTATTTTATATTCTTTGTAGTGCTGGGGATGGAACCCAGGTCTTGCACATGCTGAGTAAGCCTATACCCTTGAGTTACATCCCAAGTCCATAAAGACTATATTTTAGAAGTTTAACTCTGTGTGTGTGTGTGTGTGTGTGTGTGTGTGTGTGTGTGTGTGCGCACGCACGTGCGCTCATGTGCTACTGGGGACTGAACCCAGGGCATGCTAAGCACACACAGGACCAGAGCATTATATCCCCAGCTCTAAAAGCATAACTTGAATCATCATCACACCTAAAAAAAACTAACAAGAATTCAGGGAAATGTATTCTTTTTATGCTTTTCTATCACTTTGATTATCAGAAAAAAGGAAACAGTAAAGCTATTCTCATTTTTAATTTGTCCTCAAAAATATGAATCCACAGTGAAATGTGCCCCACATACCCATCCTTGAGGAAAATGGACAGCCAGAGGACACAGAGCATATCCTGTGTTTGCATTCCAAGATAACCCAGCCCCTGACTGAGGGCTCAGGAGCCTCAGTGGAGCAGGGAACAGTGAGGCCTGAAACACCACCAGAAGTCACCTGGGTCCTCCTCCCCTGCTCCTCTCCAAGGAGCTTTGCCTGCTTTCCCTCTGCAGGAGGCTCCCCTATGTCCTGACCTCAGCAGGAGAGTGTGGCAGGGCTGTCAAGCTGCTCCCCCAGACAAACCAACCCCTCGACCCCTCAGCCAAGCACTTGCAAGTTCTCTCTCTCTTGCTCACTCGCTAGCTCTCACACACACACACTCCCGGGGAGAGAACTCAGGCCAGTCTATTATATCCCAGGAACTGGGGCATGTTTAGGTCCTGAGAACCCTGTGCTAAGACCCTGGCAGGGTGGGCAAAATCGAGGGCAATGACCAGAAGGAGCAATATTCTTTTAAGCTGGAGAAGCAGCCCAGAGGGGTGCCCATCTCACAGAGGCCTGTGCTGGCAGGCAGCTTGGTTGAGGGAAGTGCTCAACCAAGTGATTCAGAGCAGGATAACATGCATGACACAGGTGACAGAGAGGCGTGAGCATCAGCTCACACTCAGAGCCTCTGTTACTTGTGATGCAAAACTGAATGCTCTGGCCCTGACCCTCTCAGGCCTTCTGTAGATGTTTTTGAGAACTAATTTAAAATGAGAATAGCTTTACTGTTTTTGTGTTTTCCTGAAAAAGCAACAGAGAGAAAAGCAGGTCCTGTGGACTGTGGCATCAGCACACTGGGCCTTCGACAGTGAGACTGTTGCCAAGGACAGCCCGGTGCAATCATGGGCCTGAGATCAATGTCTATCTTCAGTTTTCTGAGTTTCAATCATGCAAGCCAACCTGTACCCACCTGGCTCACAGGAGTGCCATGATGAAGGAAGGAGACAGAGAAAGGGGGGCCTTTGAATTGTCCCTTCATGACCTCTGTCAAGGCTAGGATCTCTTGAAAGAAAAGGGTGAACAAAAGTCAAGAGGGTCTTTGCATAGTATTGGTTTAATTCAGAACAACTAGTACCCATCTTATCCAACCCAGACCTTCTGGAGATGCTGGCAACAGCCCCAGGGAAGGCTGTTGACTGCTTCAAATCAAGTTCCTAAAGCACCAACACAGATCTAGTGAGCCAACACTTACTCCAAAATCTTTCCAAGGTTTAGACAGACAAGAAGGGACAATCCCTTTTTTGGGGAAGGCAGCAAGGTGATCTACCAGGCATCCCTCAAAGAGGGAGCTTTTATAGTCAGATGGTAGCAACAGGACCTGATTTACAGTAGACGCCTGGATTTGGCCTGTGGGCAAGAGTGAGCCACACTAAGTTCTTGAGCCTGAAAGTCACAGGATAGAAATCTATCAGTGATGCTTGAGAGTTTGGAAAGCAGAGAAAACTGGGAGGGAGCCCAAGTAGGAAGCTGATGCAGTTGCCCAGGAGTAAGAAAACACAGGCCTGGATGCGGTCATGGGTGTGAATTAGGTATGAGATGTGTTATGAAGAGCAAATTGCCGGATACTCTGGCTAATTCTCTGCAGCCCACTAGTCAGTTGAGTAGTTAAATCCATCCTGATGCTCATGTCCAAGAGCAATAAATCAGCTCCAGTAATTAAAGCAGAGAGGAATTTAATGTGGTGAAGAACTCACAGGATAGATAAGTGATTATAGAAACCAAGCTTGGGAAGGTCAGGAAATGACAGCTCCGGCAGCCCAGAAGTGATCATGGTCAGGATGTTGATGCCACAGTCATGCCCACGGCACCTGCTTTTGTAAATGACCTCTACCAGTGTCCTCAGCTGCTAACTCAGACGCCAAAGCCCTAGGTAAGAACATCCAATTGGCTGGGTGGATGCCACATTCCTGGAGTGGGGGTGAGTAGGAAGAACATGACCTCTTCATCTGTCCTGGAGGGAAGTGGGTAGGAGGTGATCTCCTCCGAGGAGGTCAGGATATTAGGTACTGGACTCCCTAAAATGGCAACCAGCCTCCACCTGGCTTTGGTGTCCATCCTGTTGACTTCCCAGCTTACTGAGACTTTTCCTGAAATTACTCTGCATGATTACTATTCTCTATAAGGGCCTCTCCGGCCCTCAGTTGTTTGATTTACAATTGTTACTGAGTTTTATGCAACTGTGGTTGGTGGGCTGACCCTGAGCTAGGGCACCCCTAAATGATCCATGGTTCCTTAGGTCTCCCCTTCACACAGCCCTGGAGCAAGTCTTCCATCAAGATGAAGCTGCAAGTCCTTTGGGGATGTTTGAGGCCTTCCAGGTGCATGTCACGCTTGCCTACCACAGTCCCTCCTCTGGCCTGTCCTTGCTTCTGACCCAAAGGGCTGTTTACCATACCCACTAATCCCCATGTCCAGTTGGGGAGGCCAAGCCCTCTTCAGCCTGCAGTTCCCCTTCCCCACCCTCTTCAGGGGTCCTCAATTATCCTCCTCCATCTCACACTTTTGTACATGTCTCAACCAATGCATTTTTTTTCTCAGAAATATCACAATTGGTGTGTGATACTTCCTCGTAATCCTTATCTCTTTTTCTGTAAGAAATGGGACTTGATACATAAAACAACAAAATTTCCCTTTACCACTCCTTCTCCACACTTTCCCTGCTCTGGTCTCTAAAGGGAGCACTTTTCTGAATTCGATGCGTAGCCTTCCAGTCCATTTGCGAACTTTTAGATTCTTGTGTTTCCGTGTGTGGGGCCTGGTACTCGTTGTTGGCAGTGCCTATTTTATTCTCATTTACATAAGTAAGTGTCACAGACTCCAGGAATCATTCCAGGCTATCATTTTTCCTATTTGGTGTTACCAAAACAGCCAGAATGCTGTGTTGTAACTCTCACCTTTTTGGATTCCCCACTCTAAGGGTAAAGCCTATACCTTCTGTCAGGGGCTAGAAATATTCCCAATTAGGTGTATTCCCAATCAGGTGCTGGAAATATTTTTGAGTAAGTGTGAATGAGCCTCAGGAGTTCTTTTCTGTAAATTTTCTTTCTTTTTTTGTACTGCTGGGGTTTGAACCCAGAGGTCCCCTACTACCAAGTTACACTGCCACCACCAATTTTTTGTTGTGTTTTTTTTGTTTTGTTTTGTTTTTGAGACAGGGTCTTCCTAAATTGCTCAGGGCCTCATTCAGTTACTAAAGCTGACCTCTAACGTGCAATCCTCCTGCCTCAGTCTGCCATTCTCCAGGATTACAGGCATGAACTACTGCACTGGGTTCAACATAACTCTTGTTGAAAAATTTCAACTGTTCCTAGATCAACCTCATCAAAATTCCAGATGAATTGAATTTAGTTATAAAATAACAAACAAAAACCATGACTTCTTTTAAAAATGAAAGAAAACATGTAATATAATATCATAGTCAAGAGGATTTTTCTGTTTGTTAAGTGGTATTAGGAATTTAAATCAGGGGTGTTCCACCATGGTCTATACTCCCCAGGCCTTTTTTTATTTTCAGACAGGGTCTTGAAAGATCACCCAGGCTACCCTTGAACTTGCAATCTTCCCACCTCAGGCTCCAAAATTGCCGTGATTACAAGCATGCGTGGCTGTGCCTGATGACTTTCCAGGTTTAAAAGAGAAATAAATAAGAAAAGACTGATGGGTTGGGGTTGTAGCTCAATGGTAGAGCACTAACCTTGCATGTGTGAAGAACTGGGTTCAATTCTCAGCACTGAAAAAAAAAAAAAAAAAAAAAAAGACTGATGATCTGATTAAAAACAGGTTAAGCCACACTGAACTGAGATGTGGATGGTTCAACCTCCAGGGCCCACTCCAGCACCCCCTGCCAATAAGAGCTATGTTAATACTCCTTAGCCCACTTCAGAGGCTCTACCTTCAAGGAAAAAATTCAAAGTAAAAACTGTGCAGAGATATTCATAGCAGTGCTATTTATGATGTCAACAATGTGGAAAGCCAATGCATCCACCAGTAGAAAAGTCAAACTATGTGACACAGGACAGGAAAAGGGAAGTTATATATATGATGAATTTTAGAAAGCATACAAAATATACCTACTCTCTGCTTACATTTATGCAAAATCATAAAAGAATATCACTGCAGACCTGGCACAGTCACAAGGGAGAGGATTGTGTGTGCTAGGCTCGTAGGGGGCCTTTGGCTGTGTCTCTGCCTTGAGAGGTATTCACAGAAAGAATCTGGAAATCAGAGTGGTACACTCGGGTAAGTAATTTCCCTTTTTATTTAAATTCTATTAATGTCATTAATAGCCTTGTTACATGAATCCAGCAGCATTCCTAACACATATATCTACAGCTTTGCTACTTTCCAAATGTGGACATAGGGAAATGTTCTTATAGCTGTTCACTCCCCTGAATCATGTCTTCAGAGGGCCCTGTGTATCTTGTGTGTACTCTTGCATCATCTGCTTATTCTTTTTAATAATCACTATGAGTTTGTGTGTGTGTGTATATATGTTTGTACCAGGGATTGAACCCAGGGGTGCATAACCAGTAAGCCACATCCCCAGCCCTGTCTGTTTTATTTAGACACAGGGTCTCACTGAATTGCTTAGAGCCTTGCTAAGTTGCTGAGGCTGGTTTTGCACTCGTGATCCTCCTGCCTTAAACTCCCAAGCTGCTGGGATTACAGACGTGTGCCAAATCACTAGTTTTACCTCTCACATGATATCCTTCCCCCACACACAAAGAAAAAAGTGTTATTTCCCCTGCCCCCACCCCACTGTGTAAGAGCTGACCTGTAGCCAGCCAAGATGAGCAGAGGCCAACCAAGCCTCGACGGGAGTCAGGTGCCAGGTAAACTCCAGGTTTACTCACCAGCGAGTAATTCCACTTCTGTACACTGGACTGGAGGTGCACGATACAAACCTTGTCCTCACAAAATCACAATTCCAGCATCACACTAGCTCTTAGTTGGAAAAGTTCAAATCCATAACCACTAATAGTCTTCTGGAATAAGAATGAAGCTGTGGTGGACTATTACAGTGGTGCCATCTAAGGAGACACCATCCTGGAATCCATGCCCTTTCATAGTTCTTTCCCTCATTGACACTGGCCTTGGCTATGTGGCTGACTTTGGCCAATGGGATTTTAAAGAGACATAAGGAAGCAAGATGCAAGAAAAACTTTGTGAAGTGCTCACACTTTAGGTCTGTCCTCTAGGAGCACTCCCTCTTTGAACCCAGCTGCCATGCTTTCAGGAAGTTCTGGCTAGCCCACAGGAGGGTGGAGAAGCCTGGGAGAACAAGACCCAGAGAGGAAAAGAGATGACTGGCTGAGTTCCCAGCTGAGCTCCCAGCTAAATGCAGCCACCTGAGCAATCCCAGGTGGCACAAAGAAACCTATATACAGGATCATAAAAAATAATAAATCAAGGTCTTCTTAAGCCACTAAAATTTGGGGGCCCTATGATATACAGCATTAGAAAACTGAAACAAATGGAGATATTTACCATAGGACATTAAGTCAAAAAATAAACTACAAAGAAAAATGTGCACAGTGATCAAGAGTACGTCAAATGAATGCCTGTAAACAAACTAGGGGCCTGGGGTTTTGACTCAATGGTAGAGCACTTGCCTCGCATGCCTTAGGCACTGAGTTTGAACCTCAGCACCACATAAATAAATAAGATAAAGGTATTGTGTCCATCTACAACTAAAAACAAACAAAACGAAACAAAACAAAAACTAAGATAGAAGCTACTTTAAAATTATTTAAAGTGGCCAGTCACGGTGGCATATGCGTATAATCCCAGGGACTCAGGAGGCTGAGACAGGAGGATGGTGAGTTCAGGGCTAGCCTCACCAACTTAGCAGGGCCCTAAGCACTTTACAGAGACCCGGTCTCAAAATAAAAAAATAAAAAGACTGAGGATGTATCTCAGTGACTCATATACACCAGGTCAAATCCCCTTAGTACCAAAAAAGAAAAAAAGAAAGAAAAAAAATAACACTATATAAAGTATATGCTGCTCATTAGGTTTCTTTCATCATCCTTATCATCTTCTTCTTCATCACCATCATTACTTTCCTATATGAGGATTAAGCCCAGGGTCACTTTATCATGAAAGTACACCTCAGCCATTTTTATTTTATATTTTGAGATCGGGTCTTACTAAATTGCCCAGTGTGGCCTCAAACTCACAATTCTCCTGCCTAAACCTCCCGAGTTGCTGAAATTACAGACGAACTCCACCAGACCCAGTTTTTAAAGTTATTTTTTCCCCTCCCAGTACTGGGGATTTAAACGACATTTTCCATGAGTCCCTCCTGTCCCCTGAGATAGAATTGATCCCTCCCTCCCTTCTATGCTGCCCGGGAGCTAGCACATCCCTTGACTCTTTCTCAGTGGTCACATTCCTCATGTTCATCTGTGGTCACTCACATTCATCTCAATGCTCACATCCCTCATGTTCATCAGTGATCACGGCCCTCATGTCTGTGGGCCCTCCGGTCAGCATGCAAAGCCCTGTGACAGCTGCAGCTTGAGTGGGTGTGCAGGAAGCTGGTTCTCGCTTTAGCCCTGTGGTTTCTATGTGCCACTCGGTATTGCTTAGATGGCTGCATTCAACTGGGAACTCAGCTGGGCTTTGGGCATCTTCGCTCTTCTCCGGAAGCTATCTCATTCCCCCAGGCTTCTCCACAGAGCCAAAACAAGTACCAAATTCCTGCACAAATCTGTGGTCTGAAAGCTAGTCAAGTCTTGAGTGTTTTGTTTGTTTGTTTTCATTTCTTTCTTCCTCTCTCTCTCTTTTTTTTGATTGTTGTATTATGCAGTAGTGGGGATTGAAAAACCACCCAGGGGCCTTTTGCCACTGAGCTACATTCCCAGCCCGTGTGTGTGTGTGTGTGTGTGTGTGTGTGTGTGTGTGTGTGTGTTTGCTGGGGATACCCAGAGTCCTTATTATTTTTTATTTATTTTTTTTTTGTGTGGTGCTGGGGATCGAACCCAGGGCCTTGTACTTGCAAGGCAAGCACTCTACCGACTGAGCTATCTCCCCACCCGGTCCTTTTTATTTTTTATTTTGAGACAGGGTTTTGCTAAGTTTCCCAGCTGGCCTCAAATTTACTATCGTCCTGCCTCAGTCTTCCAAGTAGCCGGGATTACACACCACCACTCTCAACCTCATTAGATTACTTTTTAAGTACATATTTTAAAAGTGCTACAAGTAGTTTCAAAAGTTTATTATGGCTCCAGTTCTCAAGAACTGTTAGTCCTTAGGAAAGTAACACCAGGGTAGCTCATGGGAACAATGCTGATGACTCCCAGCCCAGAGAGGAACCGTCTGAATGGAAGAAGTTCTATGGCTAGCTGAGTGACTCACAGACACATCTGTCATCTCTCTTCTCTTCTTCTTCTTCTTCTTCTTCTTCTTCTTCTTCTTCTTCTTCTTCTTCTTCTTCTTCTCTCTCTGTCTCTCTCTCTCTCTCTGTGTCTCTCTCTCTCTCTCTCTCTCTCTCTCTCTCTCTCTCTCTCTCTCTCTCTCTCTCTCTCTTTTCTCTCTTTTTGCTGGGGAGGTGATGCTGGGGATTGAACCCAGGGTCTCATGCATGCTAGGCAAGTGCTCTTCCTCTGAACCTTCTTCTTATCTCTTTTTATGGAAAAGTGTTTCTGGATAAGGAAGGAGCTGCATCAGTGAGCAAAGCCAGTGTGTGTGCACGTGTGTTTGTGTGTGAGAGAGAGAGAGTCAGTCTAATCTCAGAACACCCCACTCCCAATCCTGAGCCCTGTGACTGAGGCAGTGCTGCGTTCAGTCCCCAGCTCAAGGACCTTTCTGGGACTCTTGGACAGGTCTATAACTCTACAAACTCTTCAAGTCAGTTTCAGACCAAACCACAGTGTGGGTTGACCTCAGCAAGTGGGTGACACAATGTGATGTATAAAGTTGGGATATTCTGAAGTTGACTGAGTTCTTGTTGGTTGAAATATACACTATGTGAGGCCTGTGCAAAACTAAGAAAATTACAGAGTTGGTAAGGAGGGAATGACATCTGGGAAAGTACTTTAAAAAATTAACAAACAATTCAAGTAGACGGGTGCAGTGGCATTTGTCTGTAATCCCAGCTACTTGGGAGGTCGAAACAAGAGGTTGACAAGGGGCTGGGGAGATAGCTCAGTTGGTGGAGTGCTTGCCTCACAAGCACAAGGCCCTGGGTTTGATCCCTAGCACCGCAAAAAAAGAAAAAAAAAAAAAAAAAGAGGTTGACAAGTTCAAGGCTAGTATTGGCAATTTAGCAAGACCCTGGCTCAAAATAAAAAAATAAAATAAAAAGGGCTGAGAATGTAGCTCATTGATAGAATGCTTGCCTAGAATGAGTGAGTCCCTGGATTCAATCCCCAATAACTTTATTTCCATTCTTCCAATTTCTTAACTAATTATAATTCATGTATGTTCTATAAAATAATACATTTAATAAGAACAAATGGATAGTAAAGAAAAACTAGAAAACCTTTGTTCATGCTGTGTTTGGAAGTTTGGTTGTGATTCCATGTTCTATTCATAGGTGAATTTTCTGTTAGCACTGTTGCTTGAGGTGGATTAGTATTTCAACATTTCCTGGTATTCCAGAAGAATGCCTTGGCTACCAGGCCCAAACAAGCCTGTAGTTCTCTTGCAGAAGTGCATCACGTCACTCAGTCATTCCAGACCCTACCATTTCTGAAAAAGTGAGAGCACTATTCCTGCCAACCCAGAGTCCTTGGGAACTGAGCTGGGGCTTCTGCAGAGAGTTTAGAAGTCAAGATCTTGTTTAATCTGAGATAGTCAGAAACCCCCATGAAAAACAGGACCCCTTAGAATTAGGGGAATAAAATCTCTTCTGGGGGGAATGAAATAGTCAAGCTAGTTTTACCACCAGAAAAGCAGGTGTTAAAAAGTGGAATAGCTGGGTGCCCTGGGAGCACACCTGTAATCCCAGCAGCTCAGGAGGCTGAGGCAGGAGGATTGTGAGTTTAAAGCCAGCCTCAGCAACTTAATGAGGATCTAAGCAACTCAGCGAGACCCTTTATCTAAATAAAATACAAAGAAGGATTGGGGATGTGGCTCAGTGGTTAAGCACCCTTGAGTTCGAACCCCAGTACCAAAAAAAAAAAAAAAAAAAAAAAAAAAAAGTGGAATAGTCTTTAAGGCTATAAAATTAAGATAACACACCAGGAGACAGGAGGATGAGAAGTCAACTCAGCGTTTGGAGACAACATAATCAGCAGAAATGCCAAGAAACCAGAGTCAGACAGACAAGGTCACTAAAATCAAACCTACTAAGACAGGACAATAGTCTTTCCTTTCCCTACTTTCTGAAAATAATATTAGGAACTCTCCTAAATGATAAGGGGTAAATTCCAGGTGATGAAGAGCAAATACATGTGTGGAATAGTCACTAAAGTAACCTATGGTTACCTTTAATTATTAGCATAGTAAAAAACACACTGTAAAAAACAAAAACAAAAACAAAAACAAAAACAAAACAAAACACCATAAGGCAGAGATGATAGCAATGAGATATGCATAGTATGAAGCAGAGATGTTATCAAGACACTGGATCCCTGCCTCCCTGTAGATGCCATATGAACTGTATACCTCTGTCCTTTCCTTGAGTTGATCTGGATTTTCTGTCCCAGAAATCTGTCTGCCTCCCTTATGCTCAAACATAAGAATAAGAAGTCTAGTTTCTGTGTCAATGTGCCTTTATTGGATTCTTCTGATGGAGAGTGTAAGAACCCACGGAGTCAGTGATAAATGCACTTATTTAGCAGGAAGAGCATTATTTGCAACACTTCTGGTTCCCTTTGTGGAATGAAGAAGTGCTGAATCATTTTTCTGAGTTATTGCTGTATAAGCTTCCAAGTTTTCCCAAGACTCTTTTATATCTTATTTTTCCTTGATCAAGACATGAGCACAATGAGTAGTCTAGTAATAGTCACAGCCAGTAGCAAGACACTGGTCTCGGCAGCTAGGACTGCTTCAGGTAGAGGGAATTCTTTTTTTATTTATTTACTTTTTATTTTTTTAAATTTTTATTATTATTGTATACAAATGGGATACATGTTGTTTCTCTATTTGTACATGGAGTCAAGGCATACCATTTGTGTAATCATAAATTTACATAGGGCAATGATGTTTGATTCATTATTTTTTTCCCTTCCCCCCCACCCCTCCCTCCCCTCTTTTCCCTCTATACAGTCCTTCTTTCCTTCATTCTTACCACACTCCTTATCCCTAACCCTAAACCTAACCCTAACCCTAATGCTAACCCCTCCCACCCCCCAGAGGGAACTCTTTAACCAAATATTTCTGTTTGCCGAGTTCTCTAGTCAAAGATACAGGAAAGATTGCCCAGATCCTTCCCCAGAAGGAGTCCAGCTACACAGATGGTGTTGCCTCACCTCCCAAACTGCCTCCTTCAATGGCTGCTTTGAGTCTTAACTGGAACTCTTTGTCCCAGCTGCTCAGTGAACCAGACCCCTGGGATCTTGATAAGGTGAAGGCACTTTTTCTTTTCTTTCTTTTTTTTTTTTTTTTTAAGCTTGCTAGTTCTGCATCTTGATTGGCTCTCCAGCCTCATTGTTTGAAGCCTATCTGAATAACCACTCTCACTAGTGAGGATTCCATGACCCAACCTCCAGTAGCCAGTAACAGGGGTATAGTCAGGGTGAGGCTGGATGCAAATTTAACCTATATTCCTCAGGTTGGGCACATATGGGAAGATGGAAAATTGCTTAGAAATCTTGGTATTGTGCAGGAGGAAGGAACACTGATATTATATGGAAAATATGGATTGATATAAACAAATATTAACATTTAGAGTCTACTTAGAAAGATCCTAAAGGTCAGAGGATTTCAGAGAGGTGAACAATCACTCCCATCATCAGGGAGGGCTTCAGGAGGTGGCGTTTACTTTCTTTAACACTCCAAGGATCATCCCTCCCCAGTTTTTGAACAACCAGTTTTCAGGAAAGCCTCTTTAATCTGAGAATCCAGGCCTTTGGCAAGGGGATTAGAAAAGTTGCTCAGAAAATGGCTCAGGAGAGCAGGATTAGAGGGGAGGGTGCTGTGCCGTGCTGGGAACACTGGACTCTAGTCTGGGTCTGCAGCTCAGGAGCAAGTTCCACCTCCCAGACCCCTTCCTTGGGGGGTACTCAAGGCATTTGGGAAGTTTGTGGGAAGCTCCCCACCCTCTCCTTTGGAGTGCAAAGTCCAGATTCCTTTGAGTTCCATTCCCTGCCCTGATTTCAGGTTGGACATCTATGCACCTGGGGAAGAAGCCACAACAGGATTCATCTGGCTCATGTTTCATAACAGGATGCATTTTGTGGGGCTCTCTGAACCTGGAAAAAACCAACAGTCTAGAGCGTGGACTGGCCTGCGAGTGTTTCCTGTTTCTGTGAAAACTGATGGGCAGTCAGCATTCCTGCACTGCGCAAGTCAAAAAAAGACATTACCTGTGTGCCCCCACCTCCGACCTCCAGTGTTCCTTATAGGACTGGACATGAACTGTGGGTTGCTCACTTGTCATCCCATCAGTGGAACTGACGGGGAAGGAGGGACTAGTCCACCTGGACACTCCAAAAGGCTGGGGCTGGCTCAAAGGAGGTCTCGATTTGTTGCAATGATGGAAACAAGGACAAAGGGTGCCTCCAGAGAAATGTGCTTGGCACACCAACAGGTCTGATTCAGGAGTGTTTGCTGCAGGGCCTGCTCCCAGGATGTGCAGTATTTAAAGCACCAGGCATCAGACCCATCCATTTCTTTAAATCTACCCAGCTTGGATCTTCCAGACCTTGGGACTCCCAGAATGGAGGGCAATGTTTGTGGAAGCCACTTTGATTGGATCAGGTCAGGTAAAGCCTGAAGAAGAGGAGAGGGCCTGAGATAGCTGTTGAGCATATCAATAGTGAACAGGCAGGAGTCAGCTGTCACATGCACACATGGTGGGCAATTTGGAGAGAGTTTGATAAAAAGGACTGTTTACAAAGGCAGGGCCAGGATGTGGCAAAGCCACAGGTGTTAATGCAGGACTTGGGGCTCCTGGCAGATGTCCAGGCCGACACCTGGCTGGGTGAGAGGGCAGCAGAAACCTGAAACCAAGAGAGTTTTCATTGACAACTGTGTGCCACCTCAGGTGACCATCAGCCACTCATTTTTTTGGGGGGGGGGGGGCGGTTACAAAGGATTGAACTCAGAGGCACTTCACTGAACCACATCCCCAGCCTTTTTTGTATTTTATTTAGAGACAGGGTCTCACTGTGTTGCTTAGGTCCTCACTAAATTGCTGAGGCTAACTTTGAACTAGGGATCCTCCTGCCTCAGCCTCCGGAGCCGCTGGGATTATAGGTGTGCACCACTGTGCCCAGCCCAGTAAACCACTCTTGAAGACAGTCAAGGCAATAAACCCTGACTTCATTTTCCCACCTTACCCATCTACTCCCCCTGTTTCTACTGAGCTGAGCCCAAACAGAACCCCTTTGACTGGACTGTCTCCAAGGGTAAGTGTAGGGAGGGACAAATGTTTGATGGCACAGGTAGCAGATGCTTAAGCGGTTTTGTTTAAAGATAACTGTGTAAAAAGAGCTGCATCCAAATGTCCCCAGAGTAAAAAATTGTCACCCTCAAATGCCCTGCCTCCTGTTAGTCTGCCTCCCTGAATCTATTCATGGAGAATGGGTTTCCTTCTCTTGGGTTCTAGACCAATTGTCTTTAAGCATATGTTATCCTGTTCCTCTGTCACCCAAGAGCTGGCGCACAGTCAGGCCCTCTGTTCAGAAAAGCCCCTTGAATGGCCACAGGGTGCAGGCTCTGAATCATACATTCCACTCTGACACCACTCAGTTACTGTCTTTATCCCTTCTCTGGACAACTTTGTACAAAGAGTTCCAGATGAAGGAAAGCACCAATGATAACAAATTGCTTCAATATGAGAATAAACATGCATCTAATCCTGACGACAAAAAATATTAAAAGGAACTTTGCTTTTACAAAATCACGCTGGGCAGGGTGGTGCACACCTGTAATCCCAGTGGCTGGGGAGCTGAGGGAGGAGGATCATGTGTTCAAAGCCAGCCTCAGCAACTTAGCGAGGCCCTGAACAACTTAGTGAGACCCTGTCCCAAAACAAAGAATAAAAAAAGGACTGAGGATGTGGTTCAGTGGTTAAGAGCCCCTAGGTTCAATCTCTGGTACAAAAAAAAAAAAAACACCCACAATTGTACCTACCAAGAAAAGTGCACTTTTGGTTTTATGCAGAAGAATGAGGAAACCAGATTGAGGCTATCTGAACCTATGTCCAGAACAGTTTTAAGAACCAAAGTCACTTTCTGGTCCAAGGAATTAAGAAGTTTAAAAGAGTTGAAGAAAAGTCACATTTATTGGATAATTCCTCTCTGTGTGATCTTGGACAAGTTTTTTATCCTTTATATCCTTCATATTCTCATCTGTAAAATGGAAATAATAATACTATCTTAGGGTTTTGTGAAGATTAAATGGGTCCATCCCTAGAAAACACTCCTATAGTATTTAAGTGTTAGACATTATCATATGAAGACATCTCAGTGTTAGACATTACCATATGAAGAGAGTTCTGACCAGTGTTTCCCCCAAGAAGACCATAGCTGCAGGAGACTAAAGCTGGGACTCTTCCTCAATACTTAGAGCCAGTCAGTCATTAAAAGGCCCAGCCACGGGTCTCCTGTTCTTTGTTCTCTGGGGAGAGATGTTCCTAGAACTCTCTGCCTGGGTCTTGCCTCCTCTAGCCTGAATGGCAGGCACCCAGACCAGCACTGTGGCACTTGATGGAGGAAGGTGACCCTCAGGTAAGAGTCAGAAGATACTCAGTGAAGCAATCGAATTCCCTCAATAAGTGCCCTTAACCTCCCTGGGCCTTCTAGTTTCTGCACATTAGAGATAATAATTGCCCTCTTCTCCTACCTATAGCTAAGGCAGTTGCAAAGAACACAAGCAGAGGGGTTGAGGGTGTGACTCAGTGGTAGAGTATTCCCTTAGCCTGCCCAAAGCCCCAGGTCTGATCTCCAGCACTGGAAAAAAAAAAAAAAAAAAATCACATGTAGAATAAATACAAGCTCTTCACAGATATGAATTCACATGTAGAATCCCTATTGTACCTCTGATCCCAAACAATACTTTCTAATGCTAAGCCGGAAGGAAGTGGAATGGGCTAGAATAAATCAAACACAGTGGTGTGCAAGGAACCCAGGGGAGTTCCTGAGCCATTCAGAGTCCTGGTCTGCCCTCCAGAAGTCCTGGCCTTCTGCAGGGAGGGGCTGTTGGTCCAAGTGAACCCTTCAGCTGCTGGGGGCAGGAGGCAAAGGAAAATGTCCTATCCCCAGTGGTTCCTGGGTTCTTGGAAGAAGCATGGATCCCACCTCCGTCTAGCCCAGGAGGCTAGAAGATGGTGTCCTTGAAGAAGTGACTTCAAAGAGAGCTCAAAAGGAGAAGGATGAGGTGACTGAATGCGAAGCAAAAGTTCCCTTTGCAGACTAAAGCCTTAGTTGCAGCCGGAAGTAGGTGAAAGTGTTAGGGGCGGGAGATAAGGGGCCCAAGCAGAGCACCCTCTGATGGGAGATAAAAATAGAAACAGAACTCCCCACCTCCACCCCAGCTGAAGAATGTCTGTACTAAAAGCCACACTGGAATGACACAGAAACAGCCCAGCAAATCAAATTGTGCTGATTAAATGAAATACTGAGAGTGCAGGGCCAGCGCTGACCTGACTCACAGTAGGTGCAAAATGAATATTGTTCCCTTTACACACACACACACACACACACACACACACACACACACACTGTGTTTGGTGATGGGAAGTTGGAAGAGTCCTTCTGCCCTTTGAGTGTGGTGTCTCAAGTTGGGCCAGCCTTCACACTAAGATGAATCAACTATTACAACAATAGTGCTTCCTGCTCCTCCTCCAGCCACACATTTGCATGGAGGGTTTGGGGACTAGATATGGGGGAACCAAAGGGGGAAACTCTGATAGTTGAACCTGGGAGTTGGTGCCAATCTGAATTTTGCATCTAAGCAGGCTGAGAACCAGGAACATGTAACAGAGGACCTACTCTGTGCTACTCTATGCCCGGTCCTTGGCATATATTCTCATTTAATTGCCACAACTTGGTGAGGTGTGTTCAAACCTCTTTTACAGATGAGGAAACTGAGGCACAGAGGTACAGAGTGTTTATTTATTTATTTATTTATTTATTTATATTTTATCATTTTAGAGATAGGGTCCTGCTACGTTGTCCAGACTGGCCTTGAACTCCTGGGCTCAAGGGAGCCCTCTAACTGCTCCTCTTGAGAATCTGGGACTGGACTACAGGTGTGCACTACTGAGCACAGAGAGAATGTAAAATAGTTGCCCAGAGTCTTATAGGTACCTTAGAGATGCATTGTCTTTTCTGATAGAGGGTCCCTCAACAAGCTTCTGGGGCTAGTATAGATTCTGGATGAGTGGTTACAGATGGACTGGGAGCTGCAGATCAAGGAACTGTGTGGGTCCAGACTGGTTTGGTGAGCATGGAGCTCTGTAACAGATAGGTCAGGGTGTAGTCACCAGGCCCTCTCCCCTGAAGTAAGAAGGGGCTCCCAAGCCTTAGATTCCAATGTGGGTGAGACTGCTTTCTGCCTTTCCAGTTGATGCCCTTGGAAAAGCCCCTGCCTCCACCATGGGCCACAGAGTGCTGTGTAATTTCCTCTGTGGGTCAGTCCTTCAAGTGAGGGCTATGACAGAGTCATGACTCAGGCCTCGGCCTGCCACTGACAAGCCACCAGCTGCTTGGCTTCCAGCTGGCCCAGTGAATGCTGGGTCACTGCTTCCCTCCATTTCTGCTCTGTCCTGCTTTAGGAGAAGTGGGGCCATTCCCAGGGTGGACCAAGCAGATGTTCACTGTGGGTCACCTGTGTCTAGCATATCAGGAGCCAGGAATTCTAGGGGTGTGACTGGGGAGAACCATGATTGAGACACACCCTCAGCCTGTCCCAGGAAAAGTCAGCCTTGTGCCTCCAGGGTCAAGAATCAAGGTGTCACTCGCAAGCTCTTGGAGTTGGGACTGAGGGCCCCACTCCCAAGTAAGAACATACTCCACTTTCCCACCTGCTTAGGAAACCCATAAGGGAATTTGTTCCTCCTAGAGAAATTAGGAGGAACAAATTTTTTTTGCTTAGTTAACTGAAAAAAAAAGGTCAGTGTTTACCTCAAGTTGCCTTCAAGGAATGTACCATGTATAGACAGGGCCTTGAAACTCGCCAGCTGACTGAGGTTTTGAGAAAACAAGAAGGATAATCTTCAACTCCCTTCTTCTGAGTTTACAGTAGCTCATCTAGAGCCTCTCAAGGAGGGGAGGCAGAGGCCACAGTGCCAGTCATACTTCTGGGCAATTTGAAGTCACGTGTTGTGTCACCGAGGCTGTGACTCAGTCAAGTGCTTGCCAAAGCTTATTCACAAAGGGGCAGAACTGCTCTGTAGGCGCTTTTCAAAGTGTGGGCTCTCCACCTCTTTGAGGGAAACTGAGCCAACATAGGAGATGGGCCTTTCCAGCCGTCCAGGTGGAGCCAGGCCTAGGAAGAGTCAGTTCTGCATCCTCAGTCTCTAGGATTTCCATTCAGTTAGATAACTGAATGAATGACAGAAAAAATGAAGTAAAGCTGGTATAAAACCCTAAAGCCCATACTCTTCAATGTAGTATTCCCTGTAGTCTTGATCCTCAGGGAAGAGGAATGATGTTCGTGTGGCCCCTAAGAGGGACCACACAGAGCAAGCATCTTCCACAGAGTAAGCTGATGGCCAGCTGAGAGCAAAGAGACCCCTGTGTTATATGCACTTGTTCTCCCTCTGCATCCCTCCAGGAAAGTGGGAACAGCCCCCCTTTGAAGGAATAGCACCACTTGGTATCTAGGCTTTTTCTGGAATTATAAATATCTGGAGTTGGTTGAATCCTTGAAATGAGATTATTGTTATTATTACTATGGTTCTCCTTGAAAAAAAAAAATCCTGGTGACAAATGCTAAGAGCCCAGGATAAGCCAGCATGGTCAGGCTTGGAGGAGTGAGCAGCCACTGGTGGACCCGTCAAGTTGTCCTCCATCAGGCTATCCATCAGGTTGTCCCAACACAATGGGCACAGGCAGCTATTCACACTGCAGGCCCCGCCAGCCCTGTAGCACCTCCTCCCTGACTGGAAAGCCCCACCGTTAGTGGGTTGGACACCGTGGTTTGGGCAGTTGCCACCATAGCGATTCTCTACCACAGAGAGAGGGACCCAGGCAATTGGCTATGAGTGGCTTTTAATTTTATTTCCTCTTTTCAGCTCTTTTCTTTCTTTGCCTTCTCCTTAGTAAATCAAATTACCCAATGATCAACCTAGAAGGTGGGAGGACTGGAACCCAGAGACGATGTGGTACTGAATAGAGACTTCTGATGGAGGAGCGAGCTTAGCAGCAAGATTGAGTTATAAGTGGCCCCTTGGGGGGCTGGGGTTTGGCTCTGTGGTAGAGCACTTGGCTAGCATGTGTGAGGCACTGGGTTCGATTCTCAGCACTGCATATAAATAAATAAAGGTCCATCAACAACTAAAACATAAAATAAAATCACTCTTTGCACAAATATTGTACATATTCTAAAGATTCACTTATAAAAAAAATAAATAAATAAGTGGCCCCTTGGCCCATCCAAATCATAGGCAGATGGCTTGCCCCCTGGACATGTGGTGTCTGGGGTTATACTTGGAAGACACCAGAGGCACAGAGAACAGAATACGGAAAAGGACTCCAAGGGTCCTAAGGGAACAAGGTGATAAGGACATCAATAGTTTAATTAGGCTGATCACCTGAACCAAGCTGAATGGAAGGTGGGGAATTCAAGCTGGCTGTGTGCCTAGAGTGGGATGTCCCTGTGACAGGATTTCTCACTTGCTGGGACCTTCCATAGACGTGCATTTATGCCATTCTCTAACCATAAACAAATGAAAACTCTCATGGCAAAACTGCTTTCAAAGACTGTGGTCTCTAAAAGGAAATCAGGACTACATTTTCCCACAAGAAGTTCAAGGAATTATGATTGCTCAGAACTCCCTCTCTACATTCTTGTGAACATTTGAGAAATTCCCAGAGTGTCCCTTTGCCCTCAGTGCGGGAAGCCAGACGTGTGCCGGCTCACACCCAGGCAAGCGTTGTTGGACTCATAGCAACTGCACAAACCATTGCGTAAGTGCAAGTGTGGGCATGTGTGTGTGTGTGTGTGTGTGTGTGTGTGTGTGTGTGTGTGTTTTGCTTTGATAAGGAAAGGAAATGCAAATAAAGAACTATGACTTCTGGTAAATTTATGCCTTTCATCCTACTCTGTCCCTCTCATCTCCTCAAAATTCCTCTTCTCAAAATCTCTCCTCCTGGAGTTCATTTCCAGGACAGCTGAAGAACATGCAACAACTTACATAATTAATTCTGTGAGATTCCCCCTACTTGGGGTTCAGTTACCCTCAAGTCCAGAGATGGATGTAGGAACTCTTCAAGTGAGAAGGATGTTCTGGCCACCAGTCTACTTCCAATGCAGAGTGACACTCCAGTCATGAAAAAGACCTGGCAAATCTTGGTACTGAAGATGCTGCCAGAAAGGATAAAGGACCTATTAAGCCTGCCCCCACTACTCCATGGAGATAGCCAGCTCTCCTTGGTTCCTCCAGCCATAGAAGATGAGTCTGTGGGATGTCTCCAGGGGAACCCTTTGTGTGCCAACCACTGGCCCAAAGAAGGTGACTGCTCCCAATATGTGCTGCAGTGATCCTGGAGGGACCACCATCAAATAGAGAATTCTGGAAAATAAGTTTTCCTGGATTCTCTGTCTAGGTGAACGTTGTCGACAGGCAGATATCTGTCTTGACTCCTAAAGAATGACCTGTTTTTCTAAAGATGGAGAAAGAAAGGAAAAAGGGAAGAAAGAAAAGAAAGGGAAGCGGGGAAGGAGAGAGATGGAAGGAGGGAAGGAGGAAAAAGGAAAGGGAATATAACAAAAATTCTAGATCTGTGCTATTCAGTAGAGTAGTCACTGTTCATATCTTGCTATTGAACACTTGACCTGTCCACCCCACCCTCGCTTTTTTTCCCTTCTATTTATTTATTTAGCAGTGTTGGTAAGACAGGGTAAAGGACAGATAGCATAAATAATAAATGATCAGGCAGGGAAGATGGAGCTAATTAAAAAAAAAAAAAAAAAAAAGGAAATGAAATGTGCTAACATCTCCAGAGCACGTCCCCCTACTCAAATTTACCAAGTCCTCCTGGGAATTGCTCCTTCCAACACAGGGAGTTGCTAAAGATCCCCTCATGCCTTTTGGTCACCTAGGCAAGAAACCTGAGATCTATAAAAATGCAAGACACCCCCCACTCCCACCAGCATCAGGTCTGGGTCCTAGGCTCCTCTCCGGAGGGGCTTCTCTCTCTCTCTCTCTCTCTCCCCCTCTCTCTCTTTCTCTTCCTCTTTCTCTCTCTCTCTCTCTCTCTCTCTCTCTCTCTCTCTCTCTCTCTCTCTCTCTCTCTTTCTCTTTCTCTCTCTGTCTCTCTCTCTCTCTCTCTCTCTCTCAACTGTCTCTTAAATAAAATTTGCTTTCTATGCTTGCCTTGGTGTTTCTTGGGTATTTAATCTTCAACCCTGGGGGAACGAGAACCTGATTTCCAGGAACTTGCTGATACACCCTGAGCCCACTATTGAGCACATGAAATGTGCATAGTCTGAAATGAGATATGCTGTAAGTATAAAATATATACTAGATTTTGCTGGACACGGTGGCGTATGCCTGTAATCACAGCTACTCAGGAGGCGGAAGCAGGAGGATCTTAAGTTTGAGGTCAGCCTCAGAAAGTTAGCAGTGAGACCCTGCCTCAAAATAAAATATGAAAAGAGCTGGGGATGAAGCTCAGTGGTAAACACCCCTGGGAGTTTAATTCCCAGTATCCTCCCTAAAACTTACACGCACACACATACACACACACACACACACACACTGGATTTCAAGAACTGAGTAAGAAAAAAGGAATGTAAAATTTATAACGATTTTCATCAATTACATGTAAAAATTATATCTTGGAGCTTTCTGATTAAATAGGTTAAAATTAATTTCATCTATTGTTTTAATGTGGCTACGGGAACATTTACTCTTCCTTCTGTGTCTATTTCCAAGACAACACACTGCCCTAAACTGATGCTTCTTGGTGGCTGGTGCAGCCCTGGTCTCAGCCCCATCTCCTCTTCCCACCTGAATTGCAGGCCTTTTGCTTATCTGCTTTTCCTAAGTGGGACCCGAAATAAACTAGCCCAAGTGTGTGGGTGTCTTGATTCTTGGGTTCTCCAGATAAGACCTAAACATCTCCCAGAAAAACTCTTTTCCTTTTTAAGCAGCTATTTTCTGAGTGCTGCCTGACCTTTTAAAATCCTCCACTTTGCTATAAGAGCACACAGAGGCTTTCTTACAAATGTTGGAGATAGCTGGTAGGTGGCTACATGGTAGCACCACCGTAAGTTCATGGCCCACGAATGGTGGAGGCAGGAGACGGGAAGCAAACCTCAGATCAGCAAGCTTTCCTTTATTCTGCAGTGAGGTCCATGGAACAGGCACAGGAGGGCCCATTTTCTGGGTATGGAGCTGGCCCCCCAGTTACAGGAGTCTGAGTTTTATAGTTTCATTGGAGACTGCGGATGTGCAGTTTTGACAGTCAGGGACTATTTGTACAGGCTAAAACTTTAACTCAGGAGGGTAGTTGTAAAAAGGTTGAAACTCAGTATTATCTGGGGAGATAGGAGTCCAGATCCTGAGGGATGAGTACTCAAATCTTGCCCATTGTTTTATTTTCTCTGGGATCCATTGTTTCCCAGAGTTTCAATATTTGCTGTACCTCCATTTATGACTAATTTGCGACGGGTAAAGGTCAAAGTTCAGGGCCCAGCATTCACTATTTGCCTCCTTCCTTCAAGGTGCACTGGGGTTGGAAAGAGGTAAATGTTTGCTTTTTTTGGGGAGATAATGGCGATGAAGCTGGGAAGAGATGAAAGTTTGCTTTATTCCCTCAGGACCCATTGTTATTGGGAAAGAATGTACTGGGAGAGGTTGAATATTTGACTAATTTCCCCTCCCTCCTCCGGAGCCACACTGTCCCTCCATTTTTTGTGGGGAGCTGTCTTGTAGGAATATTATTTTCCATAGTCCTTCAACCACATCATTTGAAAATAAAATCTGTAAGTCACAGAAAAGCTTTGGTTAGGATTCAGTGGAGGTCAAGGCCTGGACAGACCATGATCGAGTTTGAATCTTGGGGCCTAGGGTTGTGGTTCAGTGGTAGAATGCTTGCCTAACATGAGTGAGGCACTGGGTTCGATCCTCAGCACCACATAAGAGTAAAAAAATAAAATAAAGGTTTCGTGCCCATCTACAACTAAAAAAATATTTAAAAAAAAAGTTTGAATCTAGGTTCACTGTTTTTTGCTTTTAAGTGGTACTACAGAGCATCATAGCAACAGAAAGTTTCTTCCAAAACATGCATTGGGCACCCTCTCTATGACTGGGAGGGCACTAGATGATGAATTCAACTCACTGCCACAGGATCTTGGCAGTGGGGGACAGGAGGGGTTGCTGGCTAGTGTGTGATACATACAGAAAAGGGTCCAAATGCTCCTAACTCAGGCCATGAGTCTATGTGTCTTCATGTGTTCCTGCTTTTATATGGTTGTAATTATAGTGCAATACAAGTGTTACTTCATACTTCTTTCTTATGAATTTTTCCATGTTCCTATATAGTCCTCATATCCTCTTTTTAAATAATTGGATAATATTCTACAAATGACTATGTCCATTTTTTTTTTTTCAGTACTAGGGATGGAACCCAGACCTTCTGCATGCTAGGCAAGCATTCTACCAGTGAACTAAATCCCCAGCACTTTGTTTGAGACAGGGACCCACTAAGATAGCAGTGAAATGGAATTTGCTTTACTTTTCTATCTTTCCTTTTTGATTTATATTTTCCTTGAGATAAATTCTCAGAAAAGAAACTACTGTGAATGTTTTTCTAGTTCTTGAGAGATATTGCCCAGATACTATCCAAAAGGCAGATCTTGCTCACAGAAATGAATGTATGTATTAAGTTTCTTGCAGACTTGCCAGGATAGAGGTGTTAAAGCACATGTGAACATGTGTGCACACATACAACATACATACACAAAAAGTTAAACTCTCTACAAATGGTACCTCTCTGCAATATTTTTGTTGCTGTTGTTACAGTGCTGGGAATCAAACCTTCATTCTCGAGCATGCTGGGCAAGTGCTCTATCACTGGGCTACACCCCCAGCCCTCTGCATGTATTTTTAAATCCTCATAGCAGCAAGGGTTGATCACTGCTATTGAGGTATGAGCAGAAAATGTCATCAAATTTTGGGGAAAAAAAATTAAAATATCCTTGAAGTTATCAGTGGAATGTATTGTTGGAGGAACCCAGCAGTCTATGTGATCTCCAAAGAACAAGGGTTATATAAATAAATCTCCTGGTCCAAGGCCTGCTGATGTCGCTCCCAGCATCACCCTCCTGGTGCTGAACACCAGACGCTCCTAATGAGAACTCACAGGAGGGTCCTGAACACATGTGTCTGTCCTCCAAGTCACCAGCCCCTTATTGTCTCCATGGAACTTGTGTCTTAGATCAGATGGGTTCTACCTCTGTGGTCAACAATACTGGTCACCTCAGACAGCCTCAGAAAAGCTCAGCATGAATTCCTGTCAGCACAATGATGTTGAGGATGTCTGTCAGAAGAGTCGGATGCTGGCCAGGGAGCAGTCTTCTCAGCCTGGCTTCCCATTCTCAGTAGGATGAGACTCTCCTTTCAATGCAGACATTCCTGGCATCTCTCTTTCCAACTCACACTCATGTGAGCTGTGGCTTTATGGTGTGAGTCTCCACCTGAACACATACCTACTTGTGAAGTAAAGCTTATGTTTACATAAGTAATCATAACTGCAACACTTAACACGTGCCAGTCTCTGTTTCAAGCATTTTGTGTGTATCAATTCATGTTACACACACCAAACCTATTATTAGCCCTTTTGTTGAGGGGGATTAGTCCTTGTGATTGACCCCAGGGATACTACCATTGAGCCATATCCTCAGCCCTTTTTTATTTCTTGAGACAGGTTCTCACTGAGTTGCCCCTGTTGGCTTGAACTTGTGATCCTCCTGCCTCAGCCTCCTAAGCAGCTGGGATTACAGGCCTATGCCGCATGTCTGCCTTATTAGTCCTATTTTTATAGGGGAAAAAAAGGCACATTGAGGTTTATTTATTTATTTTTTTCCTTACATGCTTAGTAACTAATGAAGCCAGGGAGTACACTATCCATCATAAGCACTCATACCATCACTACATAAAACATTCATGCATGTTCATTTCATGGTTTAAAAATATAAAATTAAAATTAAAGCTCCATATGTAATATAAAATCAAAATTAAAGCTCCAAGTTTTATATGTTGTAAAACTTAAAATACATCTTTATTACTCTACCCCAATTACCCAATTCCCCTCAGAGGTAACCGCTTTTTTTTTTTTTTTTTTTCAGTTGTAGATGGACACAATACCTTTCTTTATTTATTTATTTATTTCTTTCCTTCCTTCCTTCCTTCCTTCCTTCCTTCCTCCTTCCTTCCTTCCTCCTTCCTTCCTTCCTTCCTTCCTCCCTCCCTCCTTCCTTCCTTCCTTCCTTCCTTCCTTTCTTTCTTTCTTTCTTTCTTTCTTTCTTTCTTTCTTTCTTTCTTTCTTTCTTTCTTTCTTTCTTTCTTTCTTTTATTTTTATGTGGTGCTGAGACTGGAACCCAGTGCCTCACATGTGCTGGGAAAGTGCTCTACCACTGACTGCAGCTCCAGTCCAGGTAACCGCTCTTTATTGCATGTGTGCATCCTTTCAGACCTGTTTTTAGGAATGGTATATCTTAGGATTTGGGAGGGACTTCCAAAAATACACATATATAATACTATATGTATCATATTTTTAATTGTTAATTTCATTTGTCAAAATACCACAGTGATTGTTCCAAGTAAGTTATGTAAATCTACCACTATCTTTTAAGGATTCCGAGGTGTGGCTATATCATAAATTATTTATCTGGTTTCCATTTGACAATAATTTTAGTTGTTTCCAACATTTTACTACATAAACAGTGCTGAAATAAACATCCTTGTGTGTGCCTTGTGTGAGGATGTCAGAAAGTAGATTCCCAGAAGTGGAACTGCCAGATTAAAGTGAATCCATATTCCACATGTTATGCCTCCCTAGTTGTTCTCTAAAAAGTTGATGCTCATTTGTACTCACCCCAGTAGGGCTTGAGAGCACCCATTTTCCCACTCCCTCACCAACATTGAATTATAACAATCCTTAAGAGTTTCTGTTAATCTGATACTTGGAAAATGGGATCTCCTGTTTGAATTTGGTTAATTTTGTTTGTTTCATGTTTGCTATTCCCTTATTACTCATATGGTGCTGGTTTTGAATGTCTTCTTGTCTTAGGCAAGCATTTCCATTCTTCTTAATAATAATCTAAATTTACCTTTGAAACTCTTTGTTGATTTCACCTTTGAGCTAAGGTAGATTTTGTTGAGAAATAGGGGTTTCCATTTCTAGGGCAGGTCAAGTCTATCCGGAGTTGTCACAGTCCCCGTGGAACTTGGAAGAATGACAACAGCCCAGCAGGGGACAAGAGCCATGATTCTCTGCCTCTCCCTGCATATGCTTTCTTATTGGTCCTTCCTAGCCCCACCAGGAGCCTTAAGTGCTCCTGCCTTAAGGATAATTTGTTCTAGAATATGCCAGCAATGCCAGCTTTTGGAAGACTTTTTGTGGACTTTTACCACAGTCTGTAAGGTGGCTGTGACTCAGGTCATGATGTCTAAGGTTGTCACATGGAAAGCACCCCTTTTCCCCACAAAACCTCCCACTACCCCTGGCTCTGGGCTGGCATAAGTGTTTACTGTACCTTCCTCCCACTAGTCCTTAGCTACCACTTGTCCCTGTACCTTATAAGCCATGATAAAAATAAAACATCCACAGATACTAAACCATTCAAATAATACAAAATTATTTCATGAGAATATATAGACAGATTTTTAGCTTTTGTGCTCCTTTAGAAAATACCCATGCACAAACATGCATTATTTGTGTATAGAGTCTTTTTTAAAATGCGAATGGGTCACCTATAATCCCAGTAATTTGGGAGGCAGGCTGAGGCAGGAGGATCACAAGATAAAATTCCAGCCTGGAAAATGTACTGGGACCCTCTCTGAAAATAGGAAAAAAACAAAAAACAGGGATATAACTCAGTGGTAGAGGGCAAGGCTCTGGGTTCAATCCCTAGCATCAGGAAAAACAAAAGAGAGAGAGAGAGAGAGAGAGAGAGAGAGAGAGAGAGAGAGAGAGAGAGAAGGAGGATTGGGATGTAGTTTAATGTGAACACCCCTTAGTTCAAGCCTCAGTACTATGAAAAGTTAATTGAGTAGATAATTAATTAAATGGGAATGGAAGACAATTATAATAATTTTTCACCTTCGTTGGTGTGTGTGTGTGTGTACTGGGGATTGAACCCAGGGCCTCATGCTTGGCAAATGTTCTACCACTTAGTTAATCCTTTTTTATTTTTATTTATTTTAAGAATTTAACTTTTACTTTGTTTATTTATTTATTTATTTATTTATTTCTGTGGTGCTGAAGATCAAACCCAGGGCCTCACCCATGCTAGGCAAGTACTTTACCACTGAGCTATGACCCCAACTCCCCCCACCTACCCTTTTTTATATTTTAAATGTTGACACAGGGTCTCAATGAATTGCCCACCCTGACTTTGAACTTGTGATCCTTAACCGTCTGAATAGCTGGGATAATACGTGTGTACCACTGTGCCTGACTTCACCTCGTTTTTTCATAGGTTCATTTTTTCTCAGAGATTTGTCCATATCAGCATACACAGATCCATTTCATTTTGAATGACCACATTGTATTCCATTGATATATCATTATTTATTTATTATTCAGTTCCCTACTAATAGATCTTTAGGTTGTTCCAAATTTTTTGCCATTACAAAAACATGCTATTTGAACAAACATCCTTGTGGATATGTGGGGATATACCTAGAGTAAATTCCTAGAATTGGAACAATGGTCAAAGGAAACATGTACTTCAGTTTTGAAAGATATTGCCAAATTTCTCTCAATGAATGAGTTTGTAACAATTTGTGCTGTCATCAACAGCCCTTGAGAGAGGCTGCTTCTCTGTCCTTTCACCAGCATCAGACTTTACTAAATTTATGGCCAAACACAAGCTTACAGTTGCAAACTTATAGTTCTAGGGACTTGGGAGCCTGAGGCAGGAGGATCACAAATTTGAGGATTCTATTTAACAAGATCTTGTCTCAAATTTAAAAATATAAAAAGGGGGGGTTGAGGTTGTAGCTCAGTGGTGAAACACTTGCCTCACACGTGTGAGGCACTGGGTTTGTTCCTCAGCTACATAAAAATAAAATAAATAAAATAAAGGTATTGTGTCCATCGACAACTAAAATATTTAAAAAAAAAAAAAAAAAAAAAGCTTGGAATGAAGCTCAGTGTTAGAGTGCCCCTGGGTTCAATCTCTAGTACCAAAGTGGGGGAAATAGGAGGAGGAGAGAGAGAGACAGAGAGACAGAGAGAGGAAGGAAGAATAATCTTCACAAAGAAACTTAGTATTTTATTATGTGAAATATAGCAATTTTCCCCAGCATGTTACTTTTGTTTGTAGGGTTTTATGGTATAAATTCGATCCTTATAGATTCTGGGTTTTCTGTCTTATATGTAGCGCATTAGAATTTCAATGCGCATATTTGACTATACAAGAATTAATTTTTCTTCGACCTCATTTCTTTGTTTCAGTTCCTGCTCCCCTGAGGTGGCAACACTCAGAACGGATTGAGTCAATCCAGAGGTTGGCTGTTCCTCTCCCACCCTCCTGCCAATTCCTGGGATTTTCTTGAGTCCAGGTGCATTTATACAGTATATGGGAGGAGGCTGGAGCTCATTCCATCCTAGGCCAGCTGTCTACCTGCCATCTGCTGGAGTTCCCTGTCTGGTCACTTCTGGGCTGTCACTTCTTGCCCACAAGTTCCCTCTGCATCTGTTCTATCTTCTTTGCCCATGCACTCCCAAGTACTCAGGACTCTGCAGTCTGCTGCCATGTAAAAGCCCATCTTTCTGGTCATGCCACATGGCCCTTTCTAACTTTTGCCACCTCCTCTGGACTCATTCCAAGACACTCAGGCAGGGCCCACCCCTCAGCTCTGCCCTCATTCCAGGGTCTCTATCGAGTTACAGACGGGGAAGACTTTTCTCTTTGAGGAACTTCCCACATACAGTTCTGTATCATTTATACTCCTGTAAGGAGTTCAGAAACTCTGAGTCAGAAGAGTTCCCTTCTTTCTGTACTTTTTCCTCCTCTTTGTGCTCTCACATCCCTTCCCTGAGGTAGTGGAGGGTCTTAAGTGTGTGAGGAGGTGTAAGGTCAAGGCTCTAGATCCCTCTCAGGAGAAGTGCTCAGCTAGGTGCGAGGCCTATGCTCAGCCTTCTGTGCTGCCCAGAGCCTCTGCCAGCAGCACTCTCCGGGCGGCCCCACCTCGCTGTTCCTGCCTATACTTCTCTCAGACCCACATGTGACACCACGTGGGCTGCTGTGGTTTGGATACATGCCTTTTGTACGCAGGGCTGGCCCATCTGTCTGTCCTCAGTGGCCCGTTCTTGTGTCCTGCACATCCAGGTACTGGGTCAGGATGAGTGGTACTGAAGTGTTTACTGTTTTGAACGAACTGGGCTATTCTTGTCTTGAATGCTCTCCCAGAAGGTCCAGAAGGGTGGGACCTCAGCAAGGGGGACACTCAGAATGTCCCCCAAGTGGCCTCCTAGATTCTGCTTTCTTCTAAAGGTTTCTCTCCACTGACCCTCAAGGAATTAAAGGGGAAGAATCAAAGCCCCACCTCTCAACCTTTTGGTCAAAAGGGACAAGATCCTTTCTGGAAGTTTCTGCACTTCCTGAAAGTGGAGATTACAATGTGATTCAGCCATATGCACACAGAGGATCCTTTTCTCTGCTTGTCCCCTTGTCTGAGCCAAAGCAAGCTCTCAAGTCATCCTGCCTGTTTATGTGGTCTCCAGCCTTCCAGCCAATTATAAGTGTCCCCCACAGTGTCCCCTAAGAGCTCATCTTGAAACCTGACCTAGTTTTGTATCTTTGGTGGTTGCTCCCAGGGCCTTGTTTCCTTTGGTTCTTTCATGTTAATTAATCCTCTCTTAGGGCCTATGCTAAGTTTAGTGCCAGCTTGTTTTATGGCCTTTGACCATACTCATGGCTAATGATATGCATTCCTAGAGATTTTGAGTCTAGGGACTGATTCAGTCCCACTTCTGGTGTTGACCTTTTGGCCCGTTCTTCATCAGTTAAAAGGTGAAAAGCACAGTATGTTTCATAGGGTGTTATGTGTTCCCTAGGCATCATGAGTGCATTTATGTTGATCATTGTTAGTATTAGTATTAGGCAAACCCATGTAGCATAAATCTTGAGTCCTATATTTGTTTGGGAGAGGAGGATTTTCTTTTTTTTTGTTTGGTTTTTTTTTTTTTTTTTTTTTTTTTTTTTTTTTTTTTTTTTTTTTTTGGTGCTGGGGATCGAACCCACGGCATTGTGCTTGCAAGGCAAGCACTCTACCGACTGAGATATCTCCCCAGCCCGAGGAGGGTTTTCTTTACCATTTTCTCCTCCTTTTTTCTTTTTTTCCTTTGGGAATTAGGGATTGAAACCAGGAGTACTTAACCATTGAGCTACATCCCCTGACCTTTTTATTTTTTATTATGAGACAGAGTCTTGCTAAATTGTTGAGGCTGACCTCAAACTTGTGATATTCCTGCCTTAGGCTCCCGAGTGGCCTGGGAATATAGGCATGCACCACTGTATGCAGCTCTCCTCTGTTTTTCTGCAATTCTTCATTTCCTTGTCCTTTTTTAATTCAGGGCCGGGGATTGAATCCAGAGCCTTGCGCATACTAGGCAAATACTGTACCACTGAGCTGCGTCCTCAGGCCTTTAAACACTTTTTCTTTTGAAAACAGTATCCCACTAAATTTCCCAGGGTAGCCTTAAATTTGAGATCCTCCTGCCTCAGCTTCCTGAGCAGCTGGAATTACAGGATTGTGCCACTATACCCAGCTTCTACAGTTCTTTCTTTCTTTAATTAGAAAGTGAAGATAATACTGGTAGTGCTAGAGCAGAAAAACAGTATAGGGTATGGATGAAAGAATAAATAGATTCTGGGTGCTTTTGACTCCCAGGGTAGGTGTCAGCAAATTCAGGTATAAATTAATAAGTTTTTGAGACTGAAAGTGGTACATTCTGTTATTCCAACTACTTGGGAGACTGAAGCAAGAGGATTGTAAGTTCAAGCCCAGCCTCAGCAATTTAGCTGTCTCAAAAAAAGGGAGCGCTAAAAAGGTGGGTCTGGACATGTATGTCAGTGGTAGAGCACACCTGGGTTCTATCACCAGTATCACAAAAAATGTGAAGACCCAGTGCTGGGCTCCTTGCATTTGTGAACAAGAGCTGGGCCCCTCCCTACAGCCTAGTGCGGGTGCTTCCCAGAGTCTGCATCAGGAAGGCAGTCCCACCTATGAATGCAGGGACCATCAGTGATTTCTTTGCTTCCCTGTGTTTGTCACATCTGGAACATAGGCTGCCAGTCTAGGAGACAGGACCCCCAAGGAGATGTGCTGGGCTACTATGGAGCTAGAAGTGAAAGAACAGTGAACTCCTGAAAGGAACAGCAAGTTCAGAACCCAGGGAGTCAGCAAAGTCTGAGGACCTGGAGGCTCTGAAGTCCAAGGGTTGGTTGGTGTAGTTTGCAGGGAGGCAGAATGGGGGATACACCAGGAAAGGAAGCAGAAGGTTATCAACAACCCAAATACACTTCAGGTCCATCTGTACAACAAAGGATTACAAACACTTGCAGTCTCCATCCATGAGATAAGGGCTAAATATACGTGGAATATCCATACAAGGAAGGCTGAGCAGAAAGACGAGAAATTGCATAATAGGAAATGATATCCAAGATGCATTACTAAATAAAATAATTTGTGTTTTCTTAAAGGAAGAAGAATATTCATATGTATTTGCCAGAATATACATCAAATATCTCTGGAAGGATTCATAAAAACCCATCAGGGAGTTAGTATTTAAAGGATATAGTCTCAATTGGCAAAAATGAGAATGTTCTGGAGATGGTTGCACAAGAATGCAAATATACTTAATGGCACTGAAGGATATATTTTAAAATGATTAAAATGGCTGGATGTTATGGCACACACTTATAATCCTAGCAACCTGGGAGGCTGAGGCAAGAGGATCACAAGTTCAAGACCAGCCTCAGCAACTTAGATCTTGTCTCAAAAAATAATAATAATAATAATAATTAATTAATTTTAAAAGGCTGGGAGTGTAGCTCAGTGGTAAAGTACTTGCCTATCATGCATGTGACCCGACACTCCAGCCCTAGCACCACAAAATTTAAAATGGTAAATTTTATTTTATACATATTTAACAGAAAAATAAAACAAAGCATTTAAATGTTTTCCTATAGGGAGAATTGTGTGTTTGAGAAAGACAGGGAGGAGAACTTTTCACTGTACATTTTTTTGTACCCATTTAATAAAAAATAATAATTAAATGAAATAAAAATATAGAAGCTGTAAACTGATAAGACCAGGCTAAGCTTTTTTCTACCTAGACCTGAGAGACAGAATGGAGTAGAGGTCATCCATTTACAAAGGGACCTTTTACAAAGCTAGAAAAGGGTGTAGAAGAAGCACCAGGGATGCTGCAGCAGGGGCGGGGGTGGGAGGGGTGTGTGTGGGGGGGGTGGTAACAGCAGAGACACTAACATTACTCACTGGAATTCAGAAGGAGAGAAGCCATGACCTTCCTTCCGGGGTCACAGCCCAGTCTGGGAGAACTTGTGGGGAGGTTGTGAGGGAATTAATACAGACATCCCTTCCCTTCCTCCTTTGATCTTTCCAGACTTCCCACTGGTCAACACCAAAAGGCAGCCAGAGGACAAGGGCATTTGTCCATGCAGCCAGGGTCCAGCCTGCCTGGTGAGTCCAGTTTTCACCGCTGAGTAAAGCACATGGCAAACACTAGACACAGGAATGATGACTATTACAGCTTGCTGTTTAAGAACTTCCAGTTTTCTATGGCTTCCACCCAGGGAGGATCCAATGGAGCAGGCCCATATGAAAGGCAGGAGGAACACCAGCAGTGGGTAACCGGTCAGACTGGCCCATAGCAATAACAGTAACACCTATAATCTGTGCCTGACAAGTGGAAGGATGATTTTCATCCCTATCAGTCTTGATTCATGATAAATATAAATGAGGAACTAGAGCTGGCCAGGGTGGCACATGCCTGTAATTCCAGAGACTAAGGAGGCTGAGAAAGGAGTATTGCAAGTTCAAGGGCAGCCTCAGCAAATTTAGCAAGACCCTGTCTCAAAATAAATGAAGAAATGGATGGACAAATGGTATATTTGAAGGACAAATCAGTCAGTGTAGAGAGGAGCGGGTGAGATCAATAAAAAGGCAGTTCAGATCACAACCAGAAGGGCTTGGACATGAGAATGAACAGGGATCTGGTGGGTCCCTTCAGCAGTAACAGAAAAGTGGGGCTCCAAGGAGGAAACTCATCATCAGCAAAGTTTTTATTTCTGCATTTCAGATGTACCATTTGCCTCCCAAGGGGACAGAGTATGTGTGTTAAGTTTCATTCTCAAGTCAGGACTCATGTCTCAGGCTTGCTCTGAATGCCTTCCAGAGCTTTAGCACAGCCTGGAATTATTCCAGGGGCAAAGGAGATGTGTTCACGAACATCTTTCCAGCTCTCCTTAGCCACAGGAGTCCAGGACCCAGCAGTAAGTGGGCGGGACCAGGGGGTGTGTAGGGAATGAGGCTGTGGCCAGTGGAAGCCTTAGCACATGCATTGGTCAGTGTTGGTGCTTGAAGTCCTGGGCAGCAAGTTCCTCAAAAGCAAAACCACTTGAAACATATCATCTAGGACAGCTGAGGCCCTGTGGCCAGCCCCTAAAAGACTTTTGTTACAGAAACCCCTAGCCAGCAAGGGCAGCTGCTATCTGGATATGTTCAGAGATGCGTCTTCCCTACTCCACTGTTCACTGGGCCTGGAGTGGCTAGCGGGAGGGGCTGAAGGGCTGAGGGCTGAGGGTGTGCTCTGGGGAAACAGCCAAGGCCTCTGCTGCCTCCAGGACCCATCTCCAAAATCAGGCCTCCCTCTGCATTTTGGTTATGTTCTCCTCTACTCTTTTCGGCTCTTGCTTTTCGCCCAGTGAAGTGAGGTTGGAGGTTCAACTGTCCTGAGGAGCAGCCAACAAACGGGAGAAGGCAGGGGACTTGGCAAGCATAGTGTCGCCTCTGTGGGAGCGGTGAGGCTAATTATACTCAGCTGGCAGCCTGGCAACGGGAGTTTCCCAGCTCACTCGTCTGCCCATTTCTGTGTGGTAGGTGCTGTGGGGAGGTGTGGGGACAGAAGGGTCGGGGAGCAGACAGGAGGAGCTGAGCCCGGCCTTGAAGAGGAGCCAGCCCCCCTCCAACCCCATGTCTGGCTCCAACTAAGAACTTGACTTAGAATCTTAAAAGGAAGAGCAAGCCCAGCTCCCTGCAGGATCCAGAGGCTTGCCAAGGGGGAGTGAGAGGCCCAAAGTTCATCCAGCTGGGTTATGGTAGAGCCAGAAAGGGACAGAATGCTCTGATGGAGAAAGTACTACGCCTTTCCTTTTTCCTAAAAAATCTTTGGGGACTTTCCTGGGGCTGCTGTGTACAGATGTGCAGGTGTGGGCTGAGGCATGAGTATGGGCTAACCCAGCCTGTGTTAGGCTGTGTTCATCTAGCAGCCTTTCACCAAATCACACCAAGGCCCTGTGTAGGCCAGTATCTGGTGCCTACTAGGCCAGTATCAGGGAGGGCAGCTTATAGAGATGAGTGCTTCATGGGGTAGCTGCTGGCCTGGGGTACTCTTTCCTACACAATGGGTTTTAAGGAAAAGGACACAAGAGACACTTTCAGGACTGCACATCTATACAGCCTGGTGTACCATCCTGTCAGGCTCCTCAGGTAAATTCTCAGCCAGCAGTAACCAGCAGGGAAGTAACCAGCAGTGTGCAAGCAAAGGCTGTCCTCCTTCCCTCCGCTCAGACTGTTTGCTCCAAAATCCTTCCCTGTGCACATTCTAATTTCCGTCACTGTGGCAGGATCACCTCATGGAACCAGTTGGATTTTATTCTGAGTGGATCAAGTCACACAGAATTGGAATAAGGCATGAACCTGTGGAAGTCAAGGCCACAAGTCAGTGTGGTGTCTACACTTGATCTGAAAAATATAGACTATGGGCATAAGTTACCTATCAAATGAGTACTTGGGGGCAGGACCAATGATTTAATTTTATACCTGCCTCTACAAAACTTACAAGGACTTTAGATTTACCTTATTCATAGTAAACATCTCTGGATACCTTGTAGGTCCCACTCAGCATTGTCTCTGAAGACCCAGTAGGAAGAAAATATGTCATACCTTATTCATATTGAGACTGGGCAAAGGACAGATAAGGCAGTATAGATACCAAATGATGGGGTCAGGAAGGTGGGGACTAATTCAAAAAGAAAGAAAATGCTAATACCTCCAGAACACTTCCTTTCCTCACCACTTGTTGCCAAGGTTACCTGCCTCCAGGGAACTGTCCCTCCCAACAAGAAGTTGTTAATCAGTACCCCCAGGATGGCTCTTTCCTGCCTCTGGTCATTCTCACCTTTTGGTCACATAGGCAAGATAAGAGGAGGAGGGGACACAAGAAGAAAGGAAACCTGAAATCTATAAAGGGGCAAGACACCCCCATTCCCATGGGCACCAGCTCTGGTCCCCCTCCTCTCCAGAGGACTCTCTCTCCCTCTCTCTGGAATGTTTCTTAAATAAATTTACTTTTAGCTTTTGCCTTGGCATTTTGCACATGTTTAGTCTTCAGCACTGGGGAAATGAGGACCGCATCCTGATTTTCAATCCTGATTTTCAAGACCGGTTTCAACATGAGCTTACGTTCTAGTAGGCAATGCTGGCCAAAGGACCAAGAGACAAGAAAACAAACAAGATAATCGCATGTTGTAATAGCATCAGAGAGGAAATTACAGACCAAAGTAGAGACTAGTAGGCTTTAAAACACTGATTTGTGACTGAGAGCTTACCTTGTCTTATTCTCCTCACTTTTGAAATAAGACAGTAGAAAACCCACCCCAATCTGTGTCAAAGAAAATCAAACTTGAACTACCTCCAGACCACAGAGCTAAAACAAGAACCAGCTTCCCTGCACACCTCCTCACAGCTGCAGCTGCCACAGTGAAGAAGCCTGCAGGCTTTGCATGCAGACAGGAGTGCCCACAGATGTGAGGGCCGTGACCACCAGCAAACATGAGAAACGTGACCACTGAGACAGACGTGAGGGACATGTCAGCTCCCAAGTAACACAGGACAGAGGGAGGGATCAATTCTACCTCAGGGTGGCAGGAAGGATTCATGGAAAAGGTGAAGGAGCTGAGGTTGATTTTGAAAAATGAATTCAAATTTGTAAACTGGCAAGGGGGAGTCTAGCTGGCACAGAGGTCCAGAGGAGGGAATCAGGAGGAAGTGGGTGCACTGGAATGGGATGCAGCAGGCTATCAAAGGGGAGAGGCTCAAGGCTGGGCTGAGGAGTAGACTCAGGGCCTCTGCCAGGGCAGGAGGCCAGCCAGCACCCAAGGGGACACCTTCCCCTCCCTGCCACCTCTGCAGCTGCTTCTGTGACTCTCCCAGGATTTTTCTGAACCGTCAACTGGCCAGAATATTGCAGGGTAAGGCCCCACTGTGGTCACAGAGGAGGAGGGCTCTGCAGTGGGCCTCTGGGAGGCTGCTTCTCCTCATGCCTGGCTGGCTCATTCCTCTGCAGAGAGCACCAGGATACTGGGAAATGCTGCTGTTGCTGTCAAATTTCTGGCCAAACACAAAAATCCAAGAGTGAAGCAGATAGGAAGAGAAAATTTGTGTTTTGTACATAACTGCTTCAGACTGGGTGTGACCTGACAGTACAGGGCATTGGTTCTCAAACTCAGGCTACGAGAATTACATGGGGACAGAGGGACCTGTCAGCAAGAAGAGTCCTTCCTCTCCTTTGAGATCAGAATGTCTAGGGTGGGACTTGGTGGGACTTAGTGGGACAAGCATGCAGGCAATTCTGAAACAGGTGGCCAGTGGGTCCAGAGTTCTGGAAGGCCACTTGGCTCAGAGCCACCAGAGAGTTTGGGAACTAGTGGCCCACTGTGGAGCATGGCAGCTCAGGAGATCGCAGGACTTTTCCTCTGGCCCCTCCTCACCCTACCATGTCACAAAGTCTGTTTTTTGTTTTGTTTTGGTTTGGGGGATTGAACCCAGGGGTGCTTTATGACTTGCTATGTACCCACCTTTTTATTTTATTTTGAGACAGGGTCTTGCTAGGTTGCTAAGGGCCTTGCTGAGTTGCTGGGACTGACCTTGAACTTGTGATCCTCCTGCCTCAGCCTCCCAAGTCATTGGGATTACCGGCATCTGCCACTGGGTGTGGCCTTCCACAAAGTCTCAGAAGGTGTCTCCCTCTGGCATCCCTGTCTGTTCCATCTGTACTTCAACAGCTGAAGCAAAGGTTTTATGCAAGGCCTGAAAGTCACCTCCCCAAATTGGCAATCCTATTTTCTCCACAAGAAAAAGAACCTGAACAAAGCAAATAAAGATTTTTGGTAGCCACAGATCTGGGAAGGCTAAAATGCATTTTGCCTATACAAAGTCAACATCCTTGGCCTCTCAGCATTTATAGCTATGATGATGCTGTCAGTGGACAATGGTGAAGACTTTGAAATGATCAGGCAACAGAGGGAGCTCACAGCTACTAAGAACCTTCAGGAAGTAAGGTACACATACATGTTCTGCCCATTCCTACAGTTGTTAGGTTGTAGAAGCAGTAGGAAGAGGTGAGCACTCTGGTTGGTGAGGAAGGACAGAATGGGATGCAGAGGCCCAAGGAGTATGTCAAGCAGGTCAACGACATTGCCTTTGGCCAACAACCCCTCTCCAGGGTCAGAAGGCACATGGTGCTTGTTTGTGTGGGTGAATGAATTCATTGCACAAGTGTGTGGACCTCAATTAAGAGTCTTAGTTGGGGACTGGGGTTATAGCTCAGTGGTAGAATACCTGCTTAGAATGCATGAGGCCCTGGGTTCTATCCCTACACACAATACACACACACACACAAAGTCCACAGATTCATAGTCATCTGCAGTCTGCTGTCTCCAAGATCCTGAACTGCAACCCTGGGATGAGGTGGGAAGGCCCTAATTACTGACAGAAAGGCCCTTCCAGTGTTCTCGAGGGAGCTGAACTGAACAAGGCTTATGTTAGGACTTGGCAAACTGTACCAGTATCTCAATATCCTTTGTGAGAGGCAAGGATTTTTGCCTTGATGATTCTCTCCCCTGTCCAGCCCCAGTCAAGTTCTGAGCTGGGGCCTGTCATTCCTCAACAGTTGCCAGGTAAAGGGGTCGGGAAGGGCTGCCCTGCTTGAGTGGGAGACAGGCCTAAACTCCAGAGTCCTAAACCCTGTGGAGATTCTCACATCATCTACCACAATGAATAAATTTAGCTTCATGATAGGCAAATTCTGCTTTTAAGTCATAAGGCAAAGTTACTTTGGCTTGCTTCTTATTAGGCCATATGCCTCATTTGGTTCATATCTTAATTTGGAATTGAATATATGAAAATGGCAGAGTTTCACCTGCTCTATTATTATTGTCATTGTCCATTCTCATTAAGCAATTCCAGGCCAATCTACAGAGCTGAGCCAGATACAAAGACCCATGCTGTTTTGAGGCCTTGATGGAGCCTCTGGGCCCCCTTCACGGGTGAAAGAAGCTCTGAAACCTGGAACTTGGAGTAGGGCTAGAATGTGGATTAACTTCTGGATTTCACAAGGCAAAGGCTGCCTGTTTCACAAGATGCCCTGTATGACAAGGCAAGACTCAAGGTCGCTGAACTTCAAACTGACCTGGTTTTGAATCACTACACCATCCATGTGACCTTGAGCCAGTCCCTAATCTCTCTGAGCTTCAGAATTCCATCTGTCAGTCAAGTAAACATCCACCTCATAGGATTGCTATTGAAAGAGTCAAGGAGGTAGTGTGTATTTTCAGCACTTACCTGAGGGCCTGGTACATAGTGGATGGTCAACATGGGTTTCTCCCTCCTACCTCTCCTTAATTGGGAGTATGAGCCCCTAGGATTCCATTCCTCTCTTGAGTGATGATGGCCTCATCACAGGAGGTAGCAGCAGCAAGACAGGAAGGGAGTGCAGACAACATTCTCATCAGACCCTCACCTAGGGACCACCGAGTGAAGAGAAAAGGCTGAGGAGAGCATAGAAGTCAGACCACTGAGAGGGTTTTGGCGTCAATCCAGTCTGCCTCTGTCACTTTTACCCCATCCTGCTCCCATTCTGCTGTGAGATGGCATCTCCCTGGGGCCTACCTGCAGGGCCCTTGTCCAAACCCTGTCATGTGCAATGGCCCCCACCCTCATGTAGCTGGTAAGGCAGTATAGCTGGTCTTCCTCTGGTCAAGGTCTCAGGCTGTTTGCTCAAGGGTCTCAGGTTGCTGTGATAGTGAGGTTCATGTCAGGGCCCAGCCTGCAGACAGCCACACAGAAGGATTATCCTTCTTCCTGTATGTCCCTGCATTTGTCACTGCCTAGAACTGTGGAGCTTAGATGTATTTGTCTATGAGTCTTCACTTTCCACTCACCACAGGTTAAGGAGTTTAACTTAGGTAAACAGAGATAAGCAAATGCTAAACATAAACTTTAATATATAAAAATCATAAATTTTAATATGTTACAAACCATTTTATATATTAAATAGAAAGGAAGTATATCGGAGCATCTAAGGGTTTTGAGTGCCTTTCCCTGGGTTGAGCTCAGTTCCCTGAGATGTAAAGCCAGGACCCCTGGCTTATAACTGACCTGTAACTGATGCAGTCTGGTTTGGTCTTTATTCTATTAGGGCCCTTGGAGAGGCACACAGGGGCACAGGGCCTGCCTTTGCCCTCCTTATTCAGGTCTCCAGGAAATAAGGACTGCATGTTGCCTGGGTCCTGGGCAGCCCCAGGAACAGATTTGCATTATTTTCTGTCTACAAGCAAATTACCTGGAGGGGACTTTTGGAAGTGCTAGGAGCCGCCCACAGAGAAAACTGAAGGAAACATAGGAGAGCAGGAGGCTGGGGAGGAAACAGGCCTGGGCAGAAGTAGAGACTGAGACTGCTGGGCCTGAGGCACTAGGCTGAGAGATATCTGAGACTTTGAACCCCTCCTCCACCCTTTCAGGTTGCACAGGGAAAACCAGGGATCTGAGCAGGCCTGGGCACTGCCTGGGCCACCCTCTCTGACCTGCAGGAAAGCTTGCCCAGTATAGGCCTGTGTCAGCAGCAAGATGATCTAAGGAGTTGCCGACCAGGCTGCAGAGGAAGATGGAAAATTCCTACAGCACTCCTGCATGAGGCTGCACCTGGGGTGGTGGTGCTAGCACTGTGCTCCTCTCTGGCCCTGACTGCATAGGGGAAGGCTGGGGGCAGCAGCAGCTGGACACTTATGGGGAGGGGAATGGAGACCCAGCCTTAGACCTTTAACTTTGTTTGGGTCTTTGGAACAGGCCTGACTGTAGCTCTATTGGTTTAAAGAAATCAAGCATATCAAGATTTAAATTTAAGTAGCTGCATAAATTTTAAGTCCAACTAATACTAGTTAATACAGTACTTTGCTAGCCTAGGGCTTTGGGCAGAACATTCATGAGTTACCTGCTGTGTGCTGGGCAGGTTCACATGGAATTTATCTCTCAATCCTGATTGGTAAGGGCCTTGTCAGCAGGAAGATATGCTCAATCAGTACAAAACAAGAGAGAAATGTTCCTGCTCAGGGTTTTTCCTTAGTTTCTCCCAGAACAAACGAGAAACTGGCTGGAGCAGGCTATTTCCGAGGCCCTGGAATTGCAGGGGTTTTCTGTTCTCCAGAGGGGGAGCTTTATGGTCCCTGAGCCCTAGAAAGATAAAAAAGATCCAGGTGTCAGAAGGAGTGTCCTCTGGACACTTGGCTGGGAGCCCAGTAGCCAAGTGCTAAGCCCAGAAAGGCCTCCCCACCCCTGTGGGGCCCAGCCAAGGGGAGGAAGGAAGGAAACTGCGCAAGATAGGATTTCCCCACCCCAAGGCCAGCCATCCTCCTGGCTCCAATAACCTGATAAGCAAGCTGGTTTGTTAGCTGACCTGGAGTTTTCTATAGGTGACAAGTCACTGGGAAGTTGCAAAATCCTTCCTGCATAAATAGGCTTCAGGAAGCCATACCCCCTCAATAAGAATGTGAAGAGAACTTAGAAGACCCCTGGACTGTCTGTAGGGGGCTGATTCATTTCAGGGCCCCCAGGAATGGCCTAAAGTTCCTCGTGGTAGCATTTCCCAGTTTCATTTCCCAGATCTCCTCTGCCTTGGCCCCTCCTTCTTCAACTGGCCTTGACTTACACACACTTCCCCAGAACACTAGGGTGAGGAGCCCTGGAAGAGCAGGCTCTGAGTGCAGGTCAGGAGCCTCAGAGCCCTGTGCTGGGGTGCAGCAGAATCAGGGCCATCAGGGCTCTTGAGGACACTGCAGGCCTAGGGATGGGAGAGAGTAGAGATAATGTTGAACCCAGCTTGACCCTCAGACCATTTTGGTTCAGAAAGGGTCAGAAGCAGCTTGTTTCCTGATGCCATCTGTGTGCTCCTCCAGGAGAAGGTTCTAGCCAGGCAGGACTTGCCCTAAAGGCAAGGTACCCCAATGGGGAAAGCCACAGCCTGTATCATGAGCAAGTGAGTGAAGGGGAGCTCAAGAGGGAACCTCTTCACCTGGAAAAAAGTGGGAAGGTGACTCGCTGGTGAACTACAAGCTTTGGGCAGGTTACACAGGGCCACACCCACTCTGCCCTGGCTAGAGAGGGAAACTTCTTAACTTCGGCTTGGCTTCTGCCTTGAAAATGTTCTCAGGAAATCACATATTGGAAGGTCAGCGTACGGTGGGGAAACTTGAAAGCACTCTGGAAGAGCTACACCATACCCTGCTGCTAGATATTTATTTAGTGTTCTTTCAGCACTTTAAATGCATTGTGTCTAATCTTCAGAACCTCCCTTTGAAATGGATCCATTTTACAGAGGAGAAAACCAAGGCAGTAAATTCCTCAGGTATGAAGTGAGTCTGTCTATTTGCTGGAGAGTTAGCAGTACCGGCAGTTGGAAGTCTGAGACTGTGAGTGCCTCTCTCCCTACCTCTCCAGTCAGTACTTTTGTTACCTGGGTCTCTCTGAGGCCAGATTTGAAATAGCAAATGGAGGATAGAGGTTTTGTGCTAACTGCACAGCTATTGGGAGATGCTGGCTCTGGCCTTTCAGCAGGACTTCCCTTCTCCCTGTGTTGCTGTATGGTCTGGCATGCAAGTACCTAGATAGGTGTTCATTTGCTTGTTTATCTCCTCCCTAGAAATACTGTCTCTCCAAGGCCACCAACTCCCATTTTGTGGAATGAGGTTTGGAACTGGGGCTCTTCGATATGAGAAATCAGCTGTGAGTACCTGCAGCCTTGCCCTAGAAACTGCACACTCCCTTGCTTCACAGTGACCTTTTGATTTTAAGTACACTTCACAGAGAAAGACAAAAGAAGAAGAAGGAAAAACCCCAGAAGGGATCTCTGCGTAGTTTGTGGCAGGAAAGGGGTGCACCCCACGTATTACAAATGCAAGTTGTTAGAGACATCCTCTGCCAATCTTGGGCTGTTGGTCTCTGGGGTGTCCCTACAAGAGGACTCCGTGTTCATCTGCTTCTGGAAAAGGGCCAACTTCTACCCTGCTGGATGCAGACAGGATGTGAGGCTGCCACAAATTTCTCAGTGGCAGTTCACTTGGAGGAGGCACTCTGCAAGAGATGCAGGGCCTAAATTCTCAGCCACTTCAGAAACTCAGTCGATGTCACCTTGTTAATCACTGTGTGCCTGAAAGTATGGTCTGACTTACAGGAGGGGCTCAAAATTATTTGCTGTGAATAAGTACAAAGAAAACATTTTCTAAATTGATAGGGGAATTTAGAATTCTTTTCTGGCTCCTTGAAAAGCATTTTCTTGGGTGTTGATGGATGGAGGCACAAAAAGCAAGTGACCTCCAGGTCACCCTGCCATAGTGGGTCTCTACATCCATTCTATTAGAATCCATGGACTACTTTTTTGGAGGGGGTAAATGTGTCCTATTCTGTATCCATCCAAAACTTAGAGCTTATCACTTAAGAAATATTAGCATAGCTATCATCACAGAAGATTTTTTTTTTTTTTTTTCTGGTACTGGGGATCAAACCCGGGGGTGCTCTACCACTGAGCTACATCCCCAGCTTTCTTATTTATTTAGAGACAGGGTCTCACTAAGTTGCCCAGGCCTTCAACTAGTGTTCCTCCTGCTTGGACCTCCTGAGTCTCTGGAATTATAAGCACATGCCTCTGCTCCCAACTCCCCAGAAGCTTTTTTGCGTGAAGCTTTTGCTGAGGACTTGTAGAAGCCCTCAGAAATAACAGTGGTAGTCAGGTCCCTGGAGGTTGCCTAAGCAGTATGGCCTCAGTTATACTGTTCCAGGCAAACATGGCTCTGATGGTAATTATAGACTAGACAGCTAGAATCCAGTTGGTAACTGAAGTGCTGTTCATGGCCTCTGTTCCTGGAAAACCCCAGCTAGATTGAACACTCTGAGGCTGTTAGCTGGGCCTCCCCCCAAATCATCCCTACTCTGCCCAGGGAAACCAGGTCTTTCCTGTGCTTCTTCTGCTTCTCCATTTCAGCCTCATTCCAGTCCCAGGGAAGGTTAATCATTACAGCACTTGGTAAAACCTACACAACTGGGTAACTGAGTTTTGCAGGTCACCCCTTCCAATAAGGTCAGATGTTGGTTTCTGTGTGAAGCGTGCCCCTAATCCAAACCGTTTTGTGGCCTCAAAAGGGGTATCAGTAGCTTCACCGAAGTATATGCAGTAGCACTTGCCATCCGGGGCAATGGTACATTTACTTCTTCTAAAGTCATATTTTCCTGTATTCCCTTTATATCCTTTTGGACCTAAGAGAGGCCTCTCATTGAGAGGATCTACTTAAAGGCATGTGGATCTGTCTCAAGCCCTTGAAAGGGTGGCCACAGGATGAGGTTGCTATGTAGCTGGGCTGCCCAGAGGAGTTAATTATTGCTAGACATTTGCATGTTTTATCCCCTTCACTGGCTGTAGGAGTCAAGGATGAGATCAGCAAAGGCACAGATGATGTTAACTTAATGCACAGGGTCACTTTGCAGAAACTCAACTGATTCTTCAGTCCATTAACCAAAAGAGTAATAAAGGTGGGATGAGCTTCAAATACAACTTGATCCCGTGTTATCATGTCACCTGCAGTTGCCACTTCCTAACCTACGGCAAACATCAGACCTGACTGAGGAGTGCTCTCAAAACACACATGCCCACAGCAGCATCCTGGGAGACTGATTGAGTAGGCCAGGAGTGAGGACCTGGCTCGTACACTTTGAAAAATTTCCCCTGGCACTTCTGATGCGACACTCTGGCTAAGAACCACTAATCTAGCACATTTTCAGTTTAAAAGTCCTCACTGCTTACCTTCATGGGATGTGGGAATAGGAAAGTGGTGTCACTGAGAATTTAAAACCACAGAGTTCAGTGATTTTTTTTTCTTGTGTAGAGGGGTCTGTTGGCAAATAATATTTTTGTTACCCAGGAGGCTCTTCTTGAGTCAGATTCAAGCACTAGCACGTGGTAGTGGTGTCACCTTTCAGATGGAGAAAAGGCAAGGCAAGGTTCCTAGGGGCAGGAGGTGAGGTTGTCCTAACCTGCAGTCAGTCATTTGTGTTAAGAAGTGAGTAGGATGAACTGGGCACCAGGAAGTTGCAGTCTGTGCGCTCCCATGGTGTCTCAGGTGCTTTGCTTAGTGGGAAACTGTGCACATACTTAACGCTATGCGCAGAGTGGAAGTCACCTGGCTTCAAGGTTTTACACCCTGCAACTGAGGAAAGTGGCCCACACAGGATTTGCAGAGGTGTTGACCAGCATGTGACCAGCAGAGTAAAACTGCTCTCCAGGTAATGTTATTGATGGATGTGACAATTTAAAAAAAAAAAAAAAAAGTAAGAATATCCATACCTTCTCTTTCATTATTTTATTGGGAAAATTTGGGCTGTTTTCTTATAAAAGAACAAAAAATTTTAATCAAGTTTTCTAAAAGCCATGATTTTCAGGACAGTTTTTTTTTTTTTTTTTTTTTTGCTGCTGTCCTGAAGATCTATCTCAGGGCCTCACATATGCTAGGCAAGTGCTCCACGACTGAGTGTACTCCCAGCCCTCAAGATATCTACCACTGAGCTCGGTCCCCAGCCCCTTTTATGTTTTGAGATGGGGTCTCACTAAGTTGCCTATAAAGGGGTGGTCCCCCTGTGTTGGCCTCCCCTAGGTCTTCAAATTTCAGGACTTAATTTTAGTCTGATTCTGTTATAGTCAGTCATTGAAATACACCTGAAAAATACATTAAGATGTAAGAAATGAGAAAAAATTCAAAACCATTATGAATAGTTAATTATAATTTTCCTCATGCATAAATACATTTTTTTGAGGTACTAGGGATTGGATATGGGCCACTCTACCACTGAGCTATATCCCAAGTCCTTTTTATTTTTTACTTTGAAACACGGTCTCTCTAAATTGCTCAGGCTGGCCTTGAATTTGTAGTCCTCCTGCCTCATCCTCCTGAATAGCTGGGATTATAGGACTGTGCTGCCACAATTAATACACTTCTGCTTTTTTTTAGTGTCGTTTTAGATTTACCGAAAAAAATGACCAAATTTTACTGACGGTTCACATATAAATATGACCCAAATTTTCCAAATATCTTGTATTGCTGTAATATATTGGTCACAATTCATGAACTGATATCAATACTGTTTTATTTTTTGCAATTTGAACCTAGGACTGGGTGCATGCTAGGCAGGCACCCTACAACTGAGCTGCATACTGAGCCCCTCAATACATTATTAATTAATGTATAAATTTTATATTAAGGTTTTTGTTTTTGTTTTGGTGCCAGGGATCAAACCCAGGAACACTTAACCACTGAGCAACATTCCCAGCCCTTTTTTGTATTTTATTTAGAGACAGAGTCTTAATGAGTTGTTTAGGGCTTTGCTAAGTTGATGAGGATGGCTTTGAACTAGCGATCCTCCTGCCTCAGCCCCTGGAGCCACTGGGATTACAGGCATGCACCACAGAGTTTGGCTAAGGTTAGTTTTTGTGGTGTACCTTTCTATGGATTTTGATAAATGCATAATATCAGGTATACACTACTGCAGTATCAGACAATAATTTCACTGCTCTGAACTTGTGTTTTGCCTACTCATTGCTCTCTACCTCAAATTCTCCCCACACCTCCAAACTCCTGGCAACCATTGATTTTTTAAAAAAAATATTTTGAGTTGTACATGGACACAATACCTTTATTTTATTTATTTATTTTTATGTGGAGCTGAGAATCGACTTCAGTGCCTCACATATGCTAGGCAAGTGCTCTACCACTGAGCTACATACAACTCCAGCCCACCACTGACCTTTTTACTGTCTCTTTAGCTGTCCCTTTTTCAGAATGTCATATAGTTGAATTCCTATCGTAGGTAGCCATTTCCAATTGGCTTCTTTCATATGTATTTAAAATTTCTCCGTGTCTTTTTGTGGCTTGATAGCTCATTTCATTTTAGTGTTAAATAATCATTATCATAGTTTGTTTTTCATCCATTTATCATAGTTTGTTTTTCATCCATCTGTTGAAGGACACCTTTATTTCTTCCATTTTTTTTTCACATTTATAAATAAAACTACTTCTGTAATCCCAGAGACTCAAGAGGCTGAGGCAGAAGGATCTCAAATTCGAGGACAGCTCCAACAATTCAAGTGAGACCCTGTCTCAAAATAAAATTAATTAAAAGGACTGGAGATGTAGCTCAGTCGTGATGTGCTCCTGGTTCAACCCTCAGCACCAAAAATAAATAAATAAATAAATAAATAAATAATAAATAAATAAATAAATAAATCTGCTATAAACATGTGTGGGCAGGTTTTTGAGCGGGCATAAGCTGGATCTTACAGTAAGACTGTTTTGTTGGTTAAGCAAATGCCTAATTATCTTCCAAAGTGGCTGCATCATTTGCATTCCCACCAGTTCCTGATTGCCAGCATGTGGTGTTGTCATTAAAAAAAAAAAAAAAGTTTAGCCGTTTTAGTAGATATGTAGTGTAATTTCATGGTTGTTTCAATTTGTAGTTCCTCATGACATATACTGTTTAGTATTTTTTTTTTCATATACTTATTTGCCATCTGTTTTCTTCAGTGAGGTATGTCTGTCTATCTGTTCAGTCTTGCCAATTTAAAAAGTAGGTTGTTTCCTGTTACTGAGTTTTAGGGATTCTTTTTTTTTTTTTTTTTTTTCTTTCTTTCTTTCTTTCTTTTTTCTTTTTTTTTTTTTGGTGCTGGGGATTGAATCCAGGACCTTGCAAGCGCAAATGCTTTACCACTAACCCCATACCCTTAGAGTTTTGGAAATTCTTTGTATGTTTTGGACACTAGTCTATCTATATATATATAAATATATATAGAAAGTATATATATATATTTTTTTTTTTTTTTCCCCAAGGCCAGCTTGGGCAACTTAGTGAGACTCTGTCTCAAAATAAAAATAAAAAGGGCTGAAGATGTAGCACAGTGTAAGAGTGCCCCTGGGTTTAATCCCCAGTAATCACCCCCCACCACCACCAAAAAATAAATGTCTGTTGATACATGCTTGTGGATCTGTTCTGGAATTTTCTATTCTTTTGTCAATACTATGTTGTCTTGATTACTGTCCTTAAAATAGGTCCATATAAACTTTAGAATCATTTGTCAATATCCACAAAGTAATTTGCTGGGTTTTGATTGCAATTGTGTTGAATCTATAGATCAAACTGGTGAGAAATGACATCTTGACAATATTGAATCTTCTTATACATATACACGGAGTACCTCTCCATTTATTTAGATTTGATTTCTTTCATTAGAGTTTTATAGTTTTCCCTATATAGATCTTGTATATATTTTGTTTGGTATATAGCCCTCAGTATTTTGTTTTTCAGTACTAGTGTAAGTTTTGTTGTGCTTTAATTTTCAAATTGAAATTCTTCATTGCTTACATATAGGAAAGCAATTTAACTTTTATGTATTATTAAAATTGTATCCTTTAACCTTCCTGTGAACATATATTAGTTCCAGGAGTTTGTTTGTTTGTTTGTTTTTTACTCCATTGTTTACATTGTTGAGATCATAGACTGGTAAACAATCTAATATTGTACCTCCCCAATTATATCATAAGCACTTTTCAGTGCCATTTAAAATTCTTGTAAAACTTTTTTTTTTTTTTTTTCTTTTTTTGTGGTGCTGGGGATTGAACCCAGGGCCTTGTGTTTGCTAGGCAAGCACTCTACCAACTGGGTTATGTCCCCAGCCTATAAAACATTTTTAATGGCAGAAAAATATCTTATTGATCTATAATTTATTGATCAATTTCCTTCTGCTGGATGTATAGTTTTCAATTTCATCATACATGTTCTTTAAAATATGGAAAATATAGAAGAATATTTTTTAATGATATGCAGTTGTAATTCCACCAGAAATAACCACTGTTAGCATTCTTTTGTCTTCTACTGTTTCATTTCTGCAAGTGGTTCTCCCTTCTTCGGAAATAGACTTCTTTGAATATCTAATGAAAGCTATGGGTCTCTCCCAGGAAATTAACACATGTACTAAATTTTGCATATAGTTTTAGAATCTATAGCCCATCCCAGAAATGCCCTAGAAAGGGGCTGGGACATTTATACATCAGTTCCAATTGGTATTATTTACCCTGTAATTTCCAGGTTATGTTGGGATTGTACAGACTGAGCAGATTTTTCTGATTTCAGAGAAGGTCCTGAGGCAGCAAAACGGATAACTACAGAGAGTACTTTTGAGGTGGGATGCTGTTGGCTGGAGTCAGAACTGTCTACCACCACATGGCAGAAATCAGAAAGGCAAAAAGAATGAAATAGTTAACGAAAGAGTTTGTCCCAGGGATTCTGGTGCTGGGAATTGCACCCAGGCCTTGTGCACTACACTGTATATTGTGTATCCTGTTTTTTACATAATATTACATGTTTTTCATGTCACTAAATATTCTTCAGTATAGAGGTTTTAATGACTGCACAATATTCCACAATATTGAATGCTATATAATTTATTTTTTGCATAGTATTGAATGCTATGTAATTAATTTTTTTATAAAAATTGTATCATTGTACCTAATTACACGTTTGACAAATTTTTACAAACAGAATGATTTGCTGAGTGTGGTGGTGCATGTCTTTTATCCCAGCAACTCAGGAGGCTAAGAGGAGGATCTCAAGTTTTGAAGTCAGCCTCAGTAACTTAGCAAGACTCTTCCAAAAATTAAATAAAATAAAATAATAAAAAAGGGCTGGGGGCTTAGCTCTACGTAGGGTGCCCCTAGGTTTAATCCCCAGTACTGGGTAATGGGGGTTGGGGAATAAGGATGCAGCTATTCTGCATATGCCTAGATTTCCCTCAAGGGATATGTTTATACTTCTACCCACAGGAGCAGCTGATTATTAATGTATCTCATCATTCTCTTTGCAAAACAAATATTTATTGAACATTTGCAATGTATAAATACATAATGTATTTTTAAAATGTTAACATGCATGTAAATATTATTATTAAAATTTTTTTCATATATGTATATAGGGTAATAATGTCTGTTTCATTTTACTGTCCTTCTCATCCCCAAAGTCCCACCCCTCCCCCACTCCCTTCTGCATAATCCAAAATTCCTTCATTCTTCCCTACCCACCCCCATTATGGATCAGCATCCCCTTAATCAGAGAGAAAACATTTGGACTTTGGTTGTTGGGGATTCGCTTATTTCACTTAGCATGATATTCTCTAACTCCATCCATTTACCAGCAAATGCCAGAATTTTATTTTTATTTAAAGCTGAGTAATATTCCATAGTATACATATACCACATTTTCTTTATCCATTCATCTGTTGAAGGGCATCTAGGTTGGTTCCATAGTTTAACTATTGTGAATTGAGCTGCTATAAACATTGATGTGACTGCATCACTGTATGCTGATTTTAAGTCCTTTGGCTATAAACAGAGGAGTGGGATAACTGGGTCAAATGGTGGGTCCATTCCAAGTTTTCTTAGGAACCAAGTTTCTTAGGAACCTCTGGAACTGCGTTCCAGTTGCACCAATCTGCAGTTCCACCAACAATGTATGAGTTTATCTTTTTCCCTACAACCTCGCACCAACACTTATTATCGCTTGTATTCTTGATAATTGCCATTCTGACTGGAGTGAGATGAAATCTTAGAGTAGTTTTGATTTGCATTTCTCTAATTGCTAGAGATGATGAACATTTTTTTTCATGTTTGTTGATGGGTTGTATTTCTTCTTCTGTGAAGTGTCTGCCCAGTTCCTTAGCCCATTTATTGATTGGGTTATTTGTTTCTTTTTTGGTGTTTTTTGAGTTCTTTATATATCCTGGAGATTAATGCTCTGAGGTGCATGTGGTAAAGATTTTTCTTCCCATTCTGTAAGCTCCTTCTTCATGTTATTGATTGTTTCCTGTGCTGAGAAGAAGTTTTTTAGTTTGAATCCATCCCATTTATTGATTCTTAATTTACTTCTTGTGGTTTAGGAGTCTTGTTGAGGAAGTCAGGTCCTAGTTGACATGATGAAGATTTTGGCCTACTTTTTCTTCTATTAGGCACAGAGTCTCTGCTTGAATTCCTAGGTCTTGATCCACTTTGTTTTAGTCAGCTTTTTCACTGCTATGACTAAAGGACCCAACCAGCACAGCCATAGAAGAGGAAAGGTTTATTAGAGGGCTCACTGTTTCAGAGGTCTTAGTCCATAGAAGACCGGCTCCATTCCTTGGGGCTTGAGGTGAGGCTGAACATCATGGAGGAGTGTGTGGCAGAGGGAAGCAGTTCGCATCATCAGGAAGCAGAGAGTCTCCACTCTCCAGATACTAAATGTCTACTCCAAAGTCACACCTCAGTTCCAATCTCCGCCAGCCACACCCTACCCCTTCAGTTACCACTCAGTTAATCCCTATCAGGGGGATTAAATCACTGATTGGATTACGACTTTTACAACCCAATCATTTCTCCTCTGAACCTTCTTGCATTGTCTCACACGTGAGCTTTTGGGGGACACCTCATATCCAAACCATAACACACTTTGAGTTGACTTTTGTGCAGGGTGAGAGCTAGGTGTCTAATTTCATTTTGTTGTATATGGATTTCCAGTTTTCCCAGCACTATTTGTTGAATAGGGTATCTTTTCTCCAATGTATATTTTTGGCACCTTTGTCTAGTATGAGATAACTGTATTTATGTGGGTTTGTCCCTGTGTTTTCTATTTTGTACTATTGGTCTACATGACTATTTTGGTGCCAGTACCATGCCATTTTTGTTAATATTGCTCTGTAGTATAATTTAAGGTCTGGTAGTGTGATGCCTCCAAATGAATTTCATGACTGCATTTTCTAATTCTATGAAGAATGTCATTGGGATTTAAATAGGAATGCATTGAATTTGTATAACACTTTTGTTAGTATGAACATTTTGACAATATTAATTCTGCTTATCCAAGAGCATGGGAGATCTCTCCATCTTCTAAGGTCTTCTTCAATTTCTTTCTTTACAATTCTGTAGTTTTCACTGTAGAGGTCCTTCACCTCTGTTAAATTGATTCCCAAGTATTTTATTTTTTTGAGGTTATTATGAATGGGGTTGTTTTCCTAATTTTTCTTGCAGTGGATTCATTGCTTATGCATAAAAATGCATTTGATTTCTGGGTATTGATTTTATATCCTGCTACTTTGTTGAATTCATTTATGAGTTCCAGAAATTTTCTGATGTAATTTTTTTGATCCTCTAAATATAGAATCATGTCTTTGGCGAATAGTGATAGTTTGAGTTCTTTTCCTATTCATATCCCTTTAATTTCTTTCGTCTGATTGCTCTGGCTAGTTTCAAGGACAAAGTTGAGTAGAAGTAAAAGAGGACATCCCTGTCTTGTTCCAGTTTTTAGAAGGAATGTTTTCAGTTTTTCACCATTTAGAATGATTTTGGCCTTGGGCTTACATAGATAGCTTTCACAATGTTGAGGTATGTTCCTACTATCCCTAATTTTTCTAGTGTTTTGAACATGAAGAGGTGCTGTATTTTGTCAAATGCTTTTTTTTCATCTATTGAGATACTCAAATGATTCTTGTCTTTAAGTCTATTGATGTGATGTATTACATTTATTGATTTCCATATGTTGAAACAAGCTTGCATCCCTAGGATGAATCCCAGTTGATCATGGTCCACTATCTTTTAAAAATGTTTTTGTATGCAATTTGCCAGAATTTTGTTAAGAATTTTTGCATCTATGTTCATCAGGGATATTGGTCTGAAGTGTTCTTTCCTTGATGTGTCTTTGTCTGGTTTTGGTATCAGGGTGATACTAGCCTCGTAGAATGAGTTTGGAACAGTTCCCTCCTTTTCTACTTCATGAAATAATTTGAGGAGTATTGGTGTTAATTCTTCTTTGAAGGTCTTGTAGAACTCAGCTGAGAATCTGTCTGGTCCTGGGCTTTTCTTGGTAGGCTTTTGATGGTGTCTTCTATTTCATTGCTTGAAATTGATCTGTTTAAATTGGTTTGACTTCCTGCATCAGTTTGGGTAGATCATATGTCTCTAGAACTTTGTCAATGTCTTCAATAGTTTCAATTTTATTGGAGTATAAATTTTCAAAAGTTTCTGATTATCTTCTGTATTTCAGTAGTATCCATCATGATATTTCCTTTTTCACCACGAATTTTAGTAATTTGTTTTCTCTCTCTTTCTCTTTGTTAGTGTGGCTAAGGGTTTATCAATTTTATTCATTTTTTCAAAGAAACAACTTTTTGTTGGGTCAATTTTTTTCAATTGTTTCTTTGTTTCAATTTCATTGATTTCAGTTCTGATTTTAATTATTTCTGTCTTCTGCATTTGGTGTAGATTTGTTCCTTTTCTAGGGCTTTGAGAGGTAATGTTAGGTAATTTATTTGTTGACTTTTTATTCTTTTAATGTATGAGCTCAATGCAATGAAACTCTTAGCACTGCCTTCATAGCATCCCAGAGATTTTGATGTGTTGTATTGGTGTTCTCATTTACCTCTAAGTATTTTTTATTTCCTCCTTGATTTCTTCTTTTGTCCATTCCATTCACTAGCATGCTATTTAGTCTCCAGGTGTTGGAGCAGCTTCTATTTTTGTATTTTATTGTTGATTTCTAGTTTGATTCTGTTATGATCTCATAGAATACAGGGTAGTATTTCTATTTTTTTTTTTTTTTTGTATTTGCTGAAGTAGCTTTATAGCATAACATATGGTCTATTTTAGAGAAGGATCCATGTACTGCTGAGAAGAAAGTGTATTCGCTTGTTGATGGGTGAAAAACTCTATGTCTGTTAAGTCTAAATCATTGATTGTATCATTGAATTCTATAGTTTCTTTGTTTAGTTTTTGTTTGGAAGATCTATCCAGTGGTGAGAGAGGTGTGGTATAGTTACCCAGTAATATTGTGTTGTGGTCTATTTAATTCTTGAAATTGAGAAGAATTTGTTTGATGTACATAGATGCTCCATTGTTTGGGGCATATATATTTAAGATTGTTATGTCTTGTTGGTGTATGATTCCCTTAAGCAGTATGAAATGTCCTTCTTCTTTCCTTCTGAGTAACTTTGGTTTGAAGTCCACTTTTCTGACATAAGGAAGAAAACCCCTGATTATTTAAGCAGTTCATGTGAGTGATATGTTTTTTTCCCAACCTTTCACCTTCAGTCTGTGGATATCTTTTCCTAGGAGGTGAGTCTCTTGAAGACAACATATTGTTGGTTTTTTTTGTTTTAATCCAATCTGCCAGTCTGTGTCTTTTGATTGATGAGTTTAGTCCATTAAAATTCAGGGATATCTATTGAGATGATTTGTATTCCTGGTCATTTTGGTTTATTTTTGGTTTTTAACTTGACTTAGTTTCTCCTTTGGTTGACCTTTCCTTTAGTGTAGTTCCTCCCTTTGCTGGTTTTCATTGTTGCTTTTTTGTTTTGTTTTCTTTCTTTTTTCCTCCTCATGGAATATTTTGCTGAGAATGTTCTGTAGTACAGGCTTTCTAGTTGTGAATTCTTTTAACTTTTGTTTATCATGGAAGGTTTTTATTTCATCTTCAAATCTGAAGCTTAATTTTGCTGGATATAACATTCTCAGTTGGCATCAATTTTCTTTCTTATTGTAGTAATTTCATAGACTATATGGTATCTTATAATTTGCATTTAAAATTTGAATTGACCATTTTTTCAAGTTTATTAAGTAGGAAATTTTCATGACTTGTCTGTGGTATTAGTATACTTTTCTATTTGTTAGCATTTTCTTACAACTTGAACTTTAGTTTTGGTAGGTGTTTTCTGGTTAGCAAAATTTTACATTTTAAGTAGTGAGGTATACAGATTTTTTTTTTCCTGTTCATGATTTTGTTTAGAAAGTGCTTTGCCATTTGGGGATGTTTTTAACCCTAAGTTTCCCCCATCCCACCCTTTTTTCTATCTTTCTCTTAAAAGATTTTTTAAATTATGAGTCACTTGGGTTTTATTTGATATATGATGGAAAATGAGGAAATTTTTTCCTTCTATATATTTGTTTTTCCCTCAGAATACTTTCCCTATTGTTTTGTGGTGTTAATTTTATCTTCTACTAAATTGTTACATATGCTAAAGTCTGTTTCTGGGTAATTTCAAGTTTTAAAGTGTTCTTATAGTATTTTAACTAAAATAACTTTATACCTACACATGCATTTGGAAAAGAATTGCCTTCACAATACCTGGTGCTTCCATCCAGGAGCCAGATGTGTCTCTGTTTTTTTTGTTGTTGTTGTCGTTTTGTTTGTGTGTGTGTGTGTGTGTGTGTTTCCTTCATATAGATCAGTATTTTCCAGTTAGGATTATTCCTAGACATTTTATGTTTTTGTGGCTACTGTGCCACACAAAAATTCTATTTTCTGATGAGATCAGGTGTGTTCATGGTAGTATGACTGTAGATGCCATACCACTAAGCAATTGTTCCTGGTATATGAAAATAGTCATTTTTTAGGTATTTTGGGTCACGGGGAAGGGGAAACTTAACAAAAAGTGATTATAGATTTCATCTAATGTCCTGACAAAGACATGTCTTGAGATCAGACCATTGTGGCTTCTGACCTTGTCCTTCACATTTGTTAGTTGTGTGATCCTGGCCAAATTACTTAATGTGAACTGTTTATTTTCACCTTCAATAGGGGAATAATAATAGTATATATTTATGATGCTTTATCCAAGTCATGGGGCCAGATTCATTGTGGAATATATTAAAAAGTTAATATGGTATTGTATAACTTTCTCACTAGAGTCTAATACAGCACATTATAATTAAACACATTAACAATTTTTTTTTTTTTGGGTACTAGGGATTGCTGGGGATTGAACTCAGGGGTTTTCTGCCACTAAGCTACATCCCTAGCCTTTTTTATTTTTGAGACAATCTTGCTAAATTGCCCAAGCTGGCCTTGAATTTGTGATCCCGCCTAATTTTTACAAAGATAAAGTGAGATAGATAATGAAGAAAATGCAGGGCTTCGAATCAGTTCAGACCATATTTTGCTAGTTTTAAAAGCTCCTTGCATTTTGAAACTGGAGACAATTAAAGGGCTGAAATTACTGAATTTAAAACAGCTTAAAGGATATTGTAAAGATAGGACCTGCTCCAATAAAAGCTAATACTCTATTAGGCCTTTTCTTTTTTAAAAGTAAACAATTTAAACAGCAAATTATAGTACTATCTCCTGATGACTTTTTAACTTCATCTCGTTGAATTAGGTAGATTTCTGGGATGTAAATTAAATGGATAATAGTCATCCTGGGATTATTCTTGTTTTCAGTGGAAGACCCCACTATTAACTCCCCATTATATTGGCTGTCAACTTTGGATTTTTTCCTTTTATTTTTGGAAATTCATAGATTATTGGAATGTACTTAACCTTAGCCTTTTTAACTCTAAAAGAGATCCTGAAGATCATTTATATAATGATTAGATTATGGCACAAATCTGAATTTTAGATTTGAGGAAACCCAAACCTGATTTGTTTTCACTTTTCTTAAATGGTTCATAAAAACTGTTCCTACAAACTGAGGGTAGCAAGAGAAGGAAAGCCAGGTATCTACCCAAATAGTTTTACATTCATTAATGTCTGAACATTCCCTTGTCAATATTCTTATATTGGCTGTATTTTTGTATTTATTAGTTTATCAAAATGCCCTTTTAAAGATCTAAGGCATTTTTTTTTTTTTAGTATTTTGGATAACATTTTTGCATTAACTGTTATCCATCCCAGATTATATTTTTAAAAATAAAGTTCATATATGTAAATTGAATATACTTATTTAAAATTACTATTCAATTGGTATTATTTTAAACGTAAGTTTCTAATTATAAGGTAATTGTAGATTTATTTTATTTATTTATTTATTTTTGGTACTGGGAATCGAATCTTCCACACTACTGAACTACATCCCCAGTCCTTTTTTTGAGACAGGCTACTAATTGCTCAGACTGGCCTTGAGTTTGGGATCCTATTGCCTCAGCCCAAGTTGACAGGTGTGCACCACTGTGCCTAGCCAGAATTTTAGTTTTCTATCTCAAATCTTCTTATAGAAACACTTGAGTTATTTGCATCTCTCATCCATGATTATAAGATGGTATAAGCCAAGGCGCTGATGGTGTATTTCAATTTATTTAGGGGAATAGTCCTATGGATCCCACTTTTAAAAGGATGCCAGCACCTTTAGAGAGCCTAATGGATTTTGATGGGTAATGTCAGAGCAGCAGCCCCTAAACTAAAAGTCCCGCTTCCCTCTTAGGAAACTTTATTACTCTTGACTCAGCTCTGTAGAGGATGTGGTTGGTGAAGTTTCCTGCTTCTAGTGGTCACATGTTCCCATGGCCTCCCTGTATGGGCCTGATGGCTGCAAACAGGAGCAACTCTGATTTTAGGGATTGGAATTAGTTGCCACACTAACCTGTTTGAGGTCATCAGCATCAGTCTCACCTGGTAAAATGAGGATGTGAAATGTATTAGCTTAAGACTCCAGGATTTTTGGATTATCTATAAATTAGTAGTTCATGTCTCTAGGGAGTCACTAGAAATTTTAAAACCTTAAATCCTTAAAATCCAAATGAGCTGGGTGTGGTGGCATATGCCTGTAATTCCAGCAGCTTGGGAGGCTGAGTCAGGACGATTGCAAGTTTGAGTGCTAGCCTCAGCAATTTAGGGAGGCCTTTAGCTACTTAGGAAGAAAAAGATGGGGGATGTGGCTCAGTGGTTAAGTGCCCCTGGGTTCAATCCCTAGTAACAAAACAACAAACCCAACAAAAAACAATCCAACCTAAATGGATTATTTTGAATATACAGTTTACTTTGTATTTCCCTTAACATTGCTAATATTATCTCCATACATTACTTAAAAGAAATTTGTTAGCTGGGCATGGCACCAGCCTATAATGCAGTGACTCAGGTGGCTGAGGCAGGAGGATGGAGGGTTGGGGGCCAGCCTTGGCAACTTAGTGAAACCCTCTCAATATAAAAAATAAAAGGGTTAGTAGGCAGGGAATAACCTGATTCCTTATTGTTTTCAATACTTCAGCACAGAAAATATACACTGTGCTATTTTCTGAACTTTCATAGCTGTTTTCTGAAGGTAACTACAATTTCTACTATTGAATATAGATTAAATGTTTATCTCATTGGTTGAAGACTGCTGAGGGTATAGTTCAGTGGTAGAGTATGTCCTGGGTTCAATCCCCAGGACCAGCTCTCTACCCACCAACAATAAACTCCAAACCAAAATTAAGACAATCTAATGAAGACCAATAAGCTAATCTTTTTTAATTATAGGTAAAGCCTTCCAGATTTAGCAATATCCCATTAGAATGAGGAACTGTAAAATAAAAGCCTTGTCTCACATGTTAACTCAGAGTCAGAAATGGTTTCAAAGCCAGAATTGTAGTTTGCTATTATTAATTATGCCATATAGCTACAGTATAAATTTGGGGCTAAGTCCCTCAAACCAAGGCAATTTGTATTTCTCTCTCTCTTTTTTTTTTTGTATTAGGGACGGAACCCAGGGGTGCTATACCACTGAGCTCTATCCCTAGCCCTTTTTTATTTTGACAGTGTCTTGCTAAATTGAGGGGGCCTTTAACTTTAAATCCTCTTTAGGCTCCCAAATTGCTGGGATTACAAGTGTGGGCCACCTGCCCAGTAAAACTTGGATTTCTGTCAACAAAATGACTAATGCAATCATATGAAGATGGTGAATACTTAACACTCTGCAGGTACTAAAGGATTAAAATTTAAAACTGGAGGTAATAAAATACAGGATGCCATTTTTCCAAAAGCACTGTTTTTATTTATACAGAGTCCTAACTACTTCAGTAGTAGGAGTGGGAGAGGTTCCTTTATCAATCCAGGGCCTCCATAATGTTGGTTTGTTGTTACCAAACACACAGGCAAGTGGCATCATGGATTTGGTAAACTAATGACAATGTCTAGTCTCTTTCTGCTAGAGCAACAAGGTGAGCATCAATCTCTGCTTCTGTAAGAATCCTAAAAAGCAAAAGGGTAAAAAAAATCACAACTGTTTACTTAAAAACAAAACAAAAACAAACATTATGCAAAATGTCCAACACATAAACGACAGTATAATGATCTCCCACATATCTATCATCAAACTTCAACAGGATCAATTTATAACAACTCGTTAAAAAATTTATCCAGTTACTACTCCTCCCTCAAATTATTTTGGAGGAATTCCCAGACATTATGTCAACTTCATCTGTATACAAAAATGTTTAATTATTTGATATTAGATCCAGAATTAGGTCTTTTGGAAACAAAACTCTTTTAGTTGTGGGAAAGAAAATATTTTGACTGAATAATACAAAGCTAAGCTGTACATTAATGTGTTCAAACTAAAATTTGTTATCGGCTGAAAGATGAAAATTTATTCAGAAACTTAAACTTTTTAAAAAAAAGTTGCTCAGATTCAGAAGTCCATGAAAATAAAATTATAACTCTATGAATAATCTTCTAGTCAGAAGGTGCTCTATTAGAATATATGACATTTTCTAAATGACATCAGTCTTCAAAGGAATTAATTGCTTGACAATCTTACTGATTATTGCTGGACTTCTAATAAGTAAAATTTGTTGTTGGGCATGGTGGAGCACACTGTAACCCCCAGCAACTTGGGAAGCCAAGGCAGGAGGACTGCAAGTTCGAGGTTACCCTAAGCAACTCTGCCTCAAAATAAAAAACAAAGCAAGGAATGCGGATGGAGTTCGGTGGTAGAGCAAACCTGAGTTCAATCCCCAGTACCAAAAAACAAACAAACAAAAAACCAAAAAACAAAACAAAAGGGTGAAATTTGTCAAATAAGTGCAACATGGGGGGAGCAGTATTAAGCTATATTACATATAGTTGTTGATGCTTATGCTACATGTTCTAGTTATTGACGTTTACTTACTATCACAGGATTTATGAATGATACAATGTCTTTGGAAGACACAAGATTTTTTTTTTTTCTTTTTGCAGGGTGGTGGTACCAGGGATTGAACTCACAGGCACTCTACCACTGAGTCACATCCCCAGTCCTTTTTTGTATTTTATTTAAAGACACGGTTTCACTGAGCTGCTTTGTGCCTCACTGTTGCTGAGACTGGCTTTGAATTTGAGATCCTCCTACCTCAGTATCCCAAGCTGCTGGGATTACAGGTGTACACCACCATGCCCAGCAGGATCCTTGGCTTCTCACCTGATTATTTTATTTACTTACTTTTTTAAAAAATTAGTTGTTGATGGACCTTTATTTTATTTACTTATTTATATGCAGTGCTGAGAATCAAACCTGGTGCCTCACACATGCTAGGCAAATGCTCTACCACTGAGCCACAACCCCAGCCCTACTTGTGTGTGTCCTTTTTTTTTTTTTTTTTTTTGGTACTGGGGCTTTAACTCAGGGGCACTCTACCTGAGTTATATTCCCAGTCCTTTTCTTACTTTGACAGGGTCTTGCTAAATTACCCAAGATCGCCTTGAATTCTCATAATTCTTCTCAGTCTCCTGAGTAGCTGGGATTATTAGCTGCATGCCACTGCACTTGGCTCTTATCCAATTTTTAAAATAAGAGATACAAATAAAATTTGAAGATTGATAATGAAAAGTTCTCAGAACAGAAAATCAGAACTAACGGTGTCCTACCCTCCCTGCCCCCACTATTAGGGATTGAATTCAGGGGCTAACTACAGGTTCTTTAGAGATATATACAAATTGCTCCTTTTGGAATTTTAATGCTTAAAAAAACAAAACAAAACTGGCAACCTTAGCCAGGTGTGGTACTGCATGCCTATAAACTCAGTGACTGGGGAGGTTGAGGCAGGAGGATCCCAAGTTAAAGACCAGCCTTAGCAATTTAGTGAAATCCACTATCAAAACAAAAAACAAACAAACAAAAAAAAACAAAAAAACAAAACAAAACAAAAAACTGAGGACGTAGCTCAGCACCTGGTTCAATTCCCAGTACCACCAAAAGGGAGAAAATAACTTTACCTACAGGCAATCAAAACTCATGATCTAAACTTAGTTTATCCACCTCCCACCTCTACCATGATTATGTGTTCATTCAGTTGTGATCTAAGAGTAGATACATAGTTTCTTGCATCTAATCCCCAAAGTATCCTGGTCCATGATATGCATAATCTACCTCACAGGTTGCTGGGAGGATTAAAAGAGCTGATACCTAGGAGGTAGTTACTTAGTAAGAACATACACGCCTCCAGCATCTGCAACTTATCCACTATATTAAAAATTCCAGTTTTCCCAGAGATTTCTAGATAATGGTGTGATTTATATCAGTACACATTGCTCTTAAAAGTTCCACTTAAGCCAGGTACAATGGTGCATGTCCCAGCAATTCAGGAGGCTGAGGCAGGAGGACTGCAAGTTCAAAATTGACCTCAGCAACTCAGCAAAGCTCTAAGACTTAGCAAGATGCTGTCTCAAAAAACATAAAAAAAAAAAAAAATAAATAAAAAATAAAAAAAGGTTGGGGGTTCAATCCCAGGTAACAAAACAACAACTACAAAAGAAAACAAATTCCCCTTAACCACAAAATAAACGCTCCACCTTCAAAACTTAAAAACTACAGTAGGGCGACACCTATAGTTCCAGCTACTCAGGAGGCTGAGGCAGGAGGATCACTTGAGTCTAGGAGTTCTGGGCTGTAGTGCTATGCTGTGTGCCCTAAATTTGGCATCAATATGGTAATTTCTTAGGACAAGGGATCACAGGTTGCCTTAAGAGGGGTGAACATCCCAGGTCAGAAATGAAGCAGGTCAAAACTCCTGTGCTGATCAGTAGTGGGACTGGGTTTGTGCCTGTGAATAACCACCGCACTTCAGCCTGGGCAACACAGTGAGACCTTATCTTTTTCAATGCTGCCCTGTCAAGAAAGGTAGATACACTCTGTTCCTGGGTTTTGAGTCATAAAGTTGCAGCAGCCATTAAAAGAAACAGAATGGAGAGAGGAAGAAAAAAAAAAAAAAAAAGACTTAAAAACTACTACTTAGGGAATTGAATTTCTATTGGCCTTACATATAAAAATAATACACTTGTGCTTATTTTCTACTACTACTTTTTTTCTAGGGATTGAACTCAGGGCCTTGCCAGGCAAATGATCTAATACAGAGCTACATTCAGTCTTTTTTTAAAAATCATTTTTATTTTGAGATAGGGTCTAAGTTGTCCAGTTTGGCCTCAAATTTGTAACTTCTGGGCTGGGACATAGCTCAGTGATGGAGCGCTTGCCTAGCATATGTGGGGTCCTGGGTTCAATCCTTAGCACCACATAAAAACAAAAAAATAAAATAAAAGTATTGTGTCCGTCTACAACTAAAAAAATATTTTTTAAAAAATTGTACTCTTCCTGCCTTTGCCTCCTACGTAGCTGGGTTTACAGGTATGCACCAACATGCTCAGCTCTTATTTTACTGCTAATATAAAGAAGGTTATTTTGTGTCACCTCTGGTGTTAAATGTAAAATCATTCTGAAATAGAAAGGAGTTATATTGTCTATCTTAAAAAGTCCAGTTAAGTGTTCCTTGCCCGCTCTCCCCAACCCAGGGCCTCTAGCAAGCTACTCAAGTGTTGCACAACTATGCTGCATCCCTTGCTCTCTGATAAAATTAAAACAGATTCTCAAATGCTGAAGAAAAAAAAAAAAAAAAAAAAACTATAATCACAGTTCACCCTCACCTTCCACCAAGTTATAGAACAAATGGACCCAAAGGTCTCTACCTTTATAGTCAGAAATTTTAGCTCTTAGCAAATTTCTTTAAATACATGGTTCATAATATAACTTACCTGAATTTAGGATTTTCAACAGTAACTACTCCAACTTCTATTTCTGAAGGTTTGAAATCAATTGATAGAACAGTAGACAGGCATGTAATTGCAGTCTGAAAAAAGTATTAACATTAAAACATAATCTTTCAAACATTATAAGGATTTCATAATCCCAAGCTTATTCAAATAATATGTGAGTTTATCAAAAGTTATTATTTCTGTTCCGTATTTTAGTAACATAGTTCTACAGCTCATGTTACTAATGGATTGCTTAACTCTAATTAACTCATCTGTAAATGATGGTAAATGTACTTCTACTACAGCAAGCTATAAATTAAAGGGGTATATGAAAGAATAGGATGCTTTATATAAAACAGTTTATTTGCTTGATGCGCACCATATGCAAGGCACTTCGCTTAGCACTGGTGTGAAATGGAGAGAGAATAAAGAATAATACAATCTGTACCTTCAAAGAATTTATAGTAGTAACAATTGAAGAACATTTTAAGTGATTTTATATCTGATGTGATTTATTAATGTAATTATGAATTGCAATTAAAAAATTTAAGAAATATTTAAACAAGGTCTCTTATCTCCAAGATGAGAACTTTACATGTCCTCTTAGTATAAGATAAAACTACCAAATACAAAAGTTTTATATATATAAATATAAATACACACACACACACACAAATTTGTGTGTGGTACTGGGAATCAAATCCGGACTTCAGTATGCTAGGCAAATGCTCTACACTACTGAGCTATATACCCAGGTGCCACACAAAAAAGTTTAGGTTCTGAATTTAGGTTCTCACGTGCTAGGCAAACACTACCACTGAGCTGCATCCCTAGCTCCCAAATTAAAAAAAAAAATTTTTTTGTTTTGTTTTGTTTTGGTACTGGGGATTGAACCCAGGGATACTTTATCACTGAGCTGCATCCCCAGCCCCACCTTGCTTTAAAAATCTTTTTAGGGCTGGGGAGATAGCTCAGTTGGTAAAGTGCCTGCCTCGTAAGCACAAGGCCCTGGGTTCAATCCCCAGCACCGCAAAAAAAAAAAAAAAAAAAAAAAAAAAAAAAAAAATCTTTTTATTTTAAGACAGGTTCTAAGTTGCTTACAGTCTTGCTAAATTGCAGAGGTTGGCTTTGAACTTGCAATATTCGTGCCTTGGCCTCCTAAATCTCAGGGATTATAGGTGCATGCCTCTGTGCCAGGTTATAAAGTTTTAAATAATTTTTCTTTTGTCATTTATCAGAAGCATAATGTTAAGTCTTCAGAAAGGCCTTAATTCCAAATCCTCAGGTCCAAAACTGCTTAAATTTTTTTAGCAGAAAATAAAAGATTTCTTTACAGTCTAAGATTATTAAATACTTGTGTAAGAATTTTAGCTTGTTCTCTGTCAATTTAAAATTTACCAATCATAATGAATCATCTCCTTAAGAACTCCAGAGGTAGTGTGGTGGCAAAAGCCTGTAATCCCAGTGGCTTGGGAGGCTGAGGCAGGAGGATCTTGAGTTCAAAGCCAGCCTCAGCAACTTAATTAGGCCCTAAGCAACTTAGTGAGACCCTGTCTCAAAATAAAAGATAAAAATGGCTGGGGATGTGACTCAATGGGTAAGTGGGCAAGTGCCTCTGGATCAAATCTCCAGTACAAAAAGAAAACAAACAGCAGCAGCAGCAACAACAACAACAACAAAAGCAAACAAAATCCCCCAAGAACCCTACAGAAATAGCTATACTATTTTGCATCCCAGACCTTCTTTGGGCCTGGTCTTGACTCCTATTCTTATTCACATTTTCCCATTTCATCATGTATATTCTGTTGAAGCCTATTTCAAATACATTTGTGAAATAAGATAGGAATTAAGTGATTAAAGACTGACAGACTTTGTTTTGTGATGTAACTGAAGAACAGCCTTTATGGACTATCAATTAGGCAAAGATTCTCATTGTTCAACATAGCATAAAAAAATCAATTCCATTTGGTTAACTTACTTCTACTGTCTGTTCAAATGTCCAATCAAATTTCTTCTTCACTTTTTTTTCAAGGAAGCTGGTTGACTCAGTTTGTTTAACTCCTGCTGCAGTGGCTTTAAACCCACAGTAGTAACCTGCAGGATCACACTTGTACACCTGAGGGCCTTGTTCTTCATCGATACCAATTAAAATCATACCTAAAAAGAAACACCCTCATTAAATATATTATACCTTTTCTATATAACAAAGTTTCCTCTTTCTTGGTGCTGTCACATAGCTGTTGTTAATCGTTTTAATCATCAATTCTGTAACATGTGTTTTGCTTTAAGAAAATTGACAAAATACAGGTTATCACCAGATACATTAGATAATAAATTTCCATTTCTCATAAGAATGTACCACAGATTAAGACAGAATATTACAAATGTAATTTAGAAACAATTTTTCCAATCCATGCTACTACCCAAAGCATACTTATTTGAGCCCTAATCCCTTATGATGTTACCTGGTGAAATAAACTTGGAAAACATTTTCATTTTTCCCTTTTGTAGATAATAAATAACAGCACATTACATGCTCTGAAATATTCTGTTGTAGACTGACCTATTTAGCTTTACTCAATAGTTTTTGTACTTACTTGAACCAGGTGTTATGGTTTGGATGTGAGGTGTCCCCCAAAAGCTCATGTGTGAGACAATGCAAGATGAAATGACTGGATTGAGTCTTAACCTAATCAGTGATTTAATAGGGATTAACTGGTGGTAATTTAAGGCAGGTAGGGTATGCCTGGAAGAGGTGGCTCATTGAGGCATGCTTTTGGGGTATATATTTTGTATTTGGTGAGTGGAGTCTCTGCTTTCTGATCACAATGTGAGCCACTTCCTTCCACCACACTCTTCTACCATGATGTTTAATCTCACCTGAAGCCCCTAGGAATGGAGCTGGCTGTCTATGGACTGAGACCTCTGAAACTGTGAACCCCCAAAATAAACTTTTCCTCCTCTAAAATTATTTTTGTCAGGTCTTTTGGTTGCAGCAGCAAAAATCTGATCAAAACACCAGGACTACTTCTTTTCTTCTTTTATTAAATTTAAGAAATAACTAGGGCTGGGCTGTGGCTCAGTTGTAGAGCGCTTGCCTGGCATGTGTGAGGCACTGTGTTTGATTCTTGGCATCACATATAAGTAAATTAATTAGTTAATTAATTAAATAAAGGTCCACTGACAACTAAAAAATATTAAAAAAAAAAAAAAAGAAAAAGAAAAATAACTATTAAGGTTCCAAGGAATTAACAATGTATGGAACACACTTTGGGAATGCTGCTACAAAGTGTAGTTTATTTTGGAGCTACCTGCACACCTTTACACTGCTTATCTCTCTTACCACTGGTATATGCCTCTCTAGTAAGTCAGTACAAACCAATCTTTAAATTTTATATAACTTCATTACCACAAATCTAAGTGTTATTACATTATGGACATACAATCAAACACCATAATCAAACTTCTTTCTATTCAACAGAGCAGATAATAAAGTATTTAAGTAATGGCTTAATACCTGCTTTCTTTCTTCTTTCTTTCTTTTTTTTTTTTTTTTTGCTGGTAGTGGTGCTGGGGATTGAACCCAGGGACTTGTGCACGCTAGGCAAGCACTCTACCAACTGAGCTATATTCCCAGTCCCAATACCTGCTTTCTTATACTCTATATTTGAACCTCTCTTTAGAGTCCTACTACATGATATAGTATTAGCCAACTACTTTATTCAGCATTATAGATGTTTTATAGTATCTACTTATATTTTCTTGACATTCTACAAATTACCAGATATCTGCTTTATTTAAATGTTAAAGTCACCTGTAATTTTCTTTATATTTTACAATTTGATATATATGGAGTACAGAGCAACAAAAAATAACCACTTACTGCTTGGGGGAACAACAAATACTTTACTCCAACAACAAATATTTTACTCCAAGGTCTGGAAAAATGAGCAGGGTTTAATAGGATATGAAGGGCAATCGAAAGGACCAATCTGGGGGCTGGGGATATAGCTCAGTTGGTAGAGTGCTTGCCTTGCAAGCACAAGGCCCTGGGTTCAATCCCAAGCACCACAAAACAACAACAACAACAACAAAAAAAACAAAAAACAAAAAAAGGACCAACAAGTTCAAAGGCACTGAGACATGAAAGGGCTCAGTGTGCCCCAGGAACAACAAAAAAGATCCATGTATTACAGAGGTTTCCAGTAAGGGAAGAAAAGAACATAAGAAACAGGGTGAATGGGAATAAACTGTAAAGGGTCTTGATGTTGTTTTAAGGAGTTTGGGATTTATTCTACAGCTAATTAGGAAGCTATTTTTATAAGGCAGCAACAATAAAAATTCAATTTTAGAATAACTCATGAGTTAATATGGAGGATAGACTAGAAAGAAAAGGGAGAGAAGAGATCGATAAATTAGGTAAGCAACAAAAGCACAAAGATGATGAAAAGGTAACAGAAGGTGGAGAAAGAAAAGACACTGAGGTAAAACTTGATGATTAAGATGACCAGGAAGGTGGGATGAAGACTAGAAAAGAGAAGCTGAGGATGAATGTAGAGAAATAGTAATGATTTCAAGTTTGAAGTGTCTGTGGGACATGGAGGGACTGGGTTAAGCTAATGAATGTGTGATTAGCATACAGGTAGTAAGTGAAGTTATTCAAGTGGGTGAAATTTAAGAGAGAAAGAGGGACCAAGGTCAAAACCAGGTGAGGAACAACATTTAAGGAATCAACAGAAGAGGATAAGCTAAAGAAATTAAGAGAATATTATTTTAGAAAGCAAGGGAGAAATAAATTTTAAGAGGTCAGCAGAATCAGATAATAAAGAGAAATATCATTACATTTAATTCTCATGAATGACACAATGCCTGAAACAAACATTGAATTTTCCAGGTTAATATTTTCATTAAATCTAAAAATGGCTAAACTTTTTCCTTCTCTCAATAAAGTTCTATTTGTTTTCAAAAATAGGAATTTATTCTAAAAACATGAATCATAGGCCTGCATGTTACTCTAATTCTTTAGGGTGCTCAAAAGAAGCAGCTATATTTTTAAGATGACTAATTTATGTATTTCCATGGAATTAATAATATGTAATTGCAATAGAATCTCATAACAACAGTCCAATAAAATAGGAACTTGGATCTTTCGAATCACATACACCAAATAGAAATATATTTTTTTCTTTCGCACACATGCCAGGCAAGCCTTCTACCACTGAGCCTCAACCCCAACCCCAGAAATATTTTTATATAAAAAATCTAAGGGGTGGGAGCGGTGGGGGGGAAGGAAAAAAATAACAGAATGAATCAAACAACATTACCCCATGTAAATTTGTGATTACACAAATGGTATGCCTCGACTCCATGTACAAACAGAGAAACACGTATCCCATTTGTTTACAATAAAAAAAAAAAAATCTAACAGTACCTAAAGGTATTTATCATACTGTTTTGAGACCTATATCCTCCATTGCCCATCTTATATAATTTCTAAATCACATGTTCAAAACCCAAGTATAACTTAAGCATCTCCAAACATATTTCTAAAAATAATTACAATTGATTAATTATTTAGGAGACTTAGGAGACTTCTTAGTATACTTACAACAACCAAGTGGCCTCATTTCAGCATTCTGTGTGTAGACCTGAGAAATATCAGCAATTCTTTTACACAGCATGTCCACAGGAATCTCATAGCCATACTTGTATTTCCAATTAGCTGCCTCATAGCGTGCCCTTTGTACCTGGGATCTGCTGTCAGCTTATAGCATTAAAAAAAAAAAAAAAAAAAAAAAAAGGTTTACTTCTTTAAAAAAATGAACCTGAAAGCCAGGCGACTTCTCTTCCATACATACCTATACCTTTATCTGTACCTCCATTCTGAGTTAAGAAAAGTTTTCACAATGGGGTCCTCCATGGCCCTTTGTCCCACCAATGAATACTAAATAACTCAGCAACAAGTTTTTTTTTTTTTTTTTTTTTTTTTTTTTTAAAAAGATGAAGCTCTCAGGGCTGGGGTTGTAGCCCAGTGGTAGAGTGCTTGCCTCGCATGTGTGAGGCCCTGGGTTTGATCTTCAGCACCACATAAAAATAAAAGTATCAGGTTCATCTACAACTTAAAAAAAAAAAAAAAAAAAAAAAAAAAAAAAAAAAAAAAAAGATTTAAGCTCACCAGGTAGAGTGGCGCTTTGCCTATAATCCCAACAACTCAGGAGGCTGAGGCAGGAGGATCTCAAGTTTGAGGTCAGCCTCAGCAACTTTGTGAGGCCCTCAACAAATTAGTGGGACCCTGTCTCAAAATAAAAAGTAAAAAAGGAATGAGGAAGTAGCTCAATGATAAAGTCCCTGGATTCAGTCCCTACTACCAAAAAACTAAATAAATAAAAAATAAAAAGATAGAGCTCTATATACCACATTGCCCATTTATAATGAGTCCTTCACCAGTTGTCAAAATAAATTTTTTTTTTTTTTTTTTGGTCAGGATAATTTCTTTAAGTGTCTAATTATTTCCAAAAAAGCAAGCTTTTAGGAGAGAGAATAATCTCACTTGATCTTTTTTTCAGGCTTGATTTCAGGAAACAGAAACCCAAAGTAATTTTCTTTTTTTCTTTTGATGGTGCTGGGGATTGAACATAGGGGTGCTTTACCACAGAATCACAATCTCAGCCCTTTTTAAATGTTTTGAGCCAGGGTCTTGCTAAGTTGCTGAGGCTGGCTTTGAACTTGTGATCCTCCTTCCTCAGCATCCTGAGTTGCTGGGATCAAAGGTGTGTGCTACCACACTTGGCCCCAAAGTAATTTTTATAATATTTCTTACCCATTTTTAACCAGTGTCTTGATTACCAAATTTGAGTGAAATCTAATGACTTAGGTCTCCTTAACACTAACCACATCTGAAATGCAGTTCCTGTGAGAGGGGTCTCAGTTCATTTTCCCTAATGGTAGCATAAAGACCTAATTCCATTACACTTCTGACTTCTAAAAAGCTCATAAACTGGGCACAGTGGCACAGGCCTATAATCCCAGCAACTCAGGAGTAACTTAGTGAGAATTTGTCTCCAAAAAAAAAAAAAAAAGGGTGGGGTGGGGATGTGGCCCAGTGGTTAAGCAAAAACCACTCACAGTACTCTTAAAATACTGACACTAGCCTGAGAAGACTACATATCTACTCGTATCACCTGAAAAATCAGTCACTAAAAGGAGCTCTAAAATTAAATGCAAAACTCAAAAAAGAATTTGAAGAAAATAATGTAAGGCTTGTATATTTAAACAGACATCTAGCTGATTACCTGTCATTCCAGTCATCACACAGCCAATGTTTTCAGTTATCTTGAATAAGTGAGTCACTGTGCTGGAATCCAATAATTTGTCCTAATGAACAAAATAAATCAAAACAGTTAAAAGAAACACCTCACAGATCTCCACAGTTAAAAAAACACTACCATGGAACTATAACAATAAACTATATAACGTTTGTTACTACACATATAAAGTATTCTAATCACTTTATGGTTAAAACCAATTAAAAGGGGGGGGGGGTAGAAGACTTTGTTTTCCTTTCCTAGATATGTTTCCTGTGGGTTTATTAAACTTGTCTCAAGGTCCCAAAAGACAAAAGATTTAGAAATTCTATTGTGTTCATAATCATACCAGAGTTTAACATGTTACTTCCATCTACTCAGTTAAACCATTTATAGATGCTCAACAAATACTCCTTGAATAACTAGTAGGAAAGCAGTCAAAGCAAGAATAATGCTAACATATGTACATGGTAATACACTTTTGTATAGACTCATGAAAAATTCTCTTGGGATGTATTACTTACAGGTACTTTCTTTTGTGTGACAATTACTGCACAGTCTTTCCCTCTGACAGCTACTGATGTAAGACCACCCTGGTTTATAGCCTTAAAAGCATATTCTGGAAAACAAAAAAAAAGTTTCTTAAAAAGGCAAAATAATTTATTATAGTCATACAATGGAATAACAAAGTCATTAAAAAGAAAGAAATTGGCTGGATATGGTGGCACATGCCTATAATCCCAATGACTCGAGAGGCTGAGGGAGGAGGATCACAAGTTTGAAGTCAGCCTCAGCAACTTAGCAAGACCCTTAGTAAATTGGTGAGACCCTGTTTCAAAACAAATTTAAATTAAAAGGGTTGGGATGTGGTTCAGTGGTTAAGCACCTCTAGGTTCAATCACTGGTGCCAAAAAAATTAAATAAAAGAATGAGGCTGGACTGGGGATGTAGCTCAGTAGTAGAACACTTGCCTAGCATGTATGAGGTCCAACCCAGATTCAATCCTCAGTTCCACAAAAAAAGGAGGGGAAAAAAAAGAATGAGGTTGAGCTATATAAACTAACATGGAAATGCTAGACATGTAAAATCAAAATAACAAAAATTTAATAAAATAAGTTAAGCCAACGTCTTATTTTTCCATTTTCATTTTACTGAAATTACGAGGTTCAAGCACCAAATTTGCAACTGTTTTAATTTAATTAATTTTAATCACATCAAGTCTTTATTGATCATGTTTTATCATTTAAAATTTGTTTTGGAGCCTGGACTGGTGGTGCACACCTGGAATCCCAGTGACCTGGAAGGCTGAGGCAGGATCACACAAGTTTGAGGCCAGCCTTAGCAACTGAGCAAGATCCTGTTTCAAAATAAGTAAAAAGACTGGGGATGTAGCTCAGTAGATAAGTGCCTCTGGGTTCAATCCTCAGTACCCGACCCCTGCCAAAATAAAAGTTTTGGGGTTGAGGATGTAGCTCAGAGGCAAAAAGCTTTGTAGCTCTGTAGCACTGCAAAAAAAAGAAGTCTGTTTTGTGGGCGTTTTCTTGTTTCCCTAGGTCATATTAAGCTGCTCTAAAATTTGTTAACTTTTGTTCAATAACTAATTTTACCACATGTGGTTTTAATTGCTTTTAGATTATTTTGCATTGATTTGTCTACCAAGTTGAATTTTTCTGGATCATGCTTTTTTGCAATTTTCATGTTACCTTCACCATATGGTTCTTTAATTTATCTATAATAAACTTCAGCTTGTATACTTTTAGCAGTTGTCAGTCCAACCCATGGATTAAAACACTGAAATCAAAATAGTAGCATAAAAAATAAGCTATTTTGGCACCATGTAGTTTAGGTGATAATGATTACCTCTGGGAGAGGTAAGATTACAGATGACTATCACTTGCTGTGTTATTTATTTATGTAATATTTATATTTAATAATAAAGACATTTTGTAATTAGGAAAAAGCAACAAAACATATATGCTCATTGTAGAAATGTGGAAAATACAGAAGATAATTTAAAGAGAAAATTATTCTAATACTAATTACTTAACATTTCGACTCATAATAGATTATTTCAAATTTTTGTCAAGTGTTATTCTGGACACATGCTCTGATGCCTGGCCTCATCTGTTTGAGAAGTCACAAGTGATATGAACTAGTTAAGGAAGATACTACCTATGAAACCAAAGAATTTTCTTTAGTAAGTGCTGTAATAAAAATTATCAAATATTTCTAAGTGGCTATATATTTAAGACAGAACAAAAGAATAAGGCAAAAAGATTCTAGAAAAACCAACTCTCACCCTCCCTCCCCTGTTATGATGTTACGAGGGATTGAACCTAGGAGAGCTCTATCACTGAGCTACATTCCCAGCCTTTTTATTTCATCATTATTTTTTTAAATTTTGAAACAAGGTCTTGCTAAGTTGCCAACGGTAGCCTCAAACTAGTGATCCTCCTGCCTCAGCCTTTGAGTTGCTGGGAGATAGTTACACATTTGTGTAACCCTCTCCCTTGAGTGTGGGCAGCACCTAGAACCCGCTCCTAACACACAGAGAATATGGTAAAGTTGAGGGAATTTTATCTTTATAACATTATCTAAGACTTGTCTTGCTGGTCAACTCACTCCACACATTCTACTTTTAGGTTTGATAAAGTAATTGGTCTCCAGACTACAGCCATAAATTAGCTGGGGTTCTCAATTATACACCACAAAAAATTGGATTCTGCGAACAATGCCAGGGAGTTTGGAAGTAGATTCTCAGGCAAGCCTTCAGATGAAAACACAGACCAACTGGCAGTATCATGATTGCAGGCTTGTGAGTTCCTAAGTACAACTAGCTAAGTTGGGCTCAAACTACTCCTGACTCAGAAACCATGAGGTAATAAATGCGTTTGTTTAGACAGCTAAATTTTGAAATTTTTACATAGCACGGAAAGTTAGCACAGCTTTAATTAGGAACTCTAAAATCAATTACCTAAATTTCTACTTGAAGAAGCTAGAAAGGAGCAAAATAAACCCAAATTAGAAGAAAAAAGACCAGAATTCAGCAAAGTCAAAAGTTGTTTTTTTAAAACAGAAAACAATAAACCAATAAAATCATTATACACCCTGTAGTAGCCTGCACAAGAGCTTCCCCAAAGATATCCATGTTCTAATCCCTGGAACCTATGAACTTTACCTTCAAAGAGAGGAGGCCCCTTTGGGTATGGGGTATTGAACCCAGGGCTGCTTAATCACTGAGTCACATCCCCAGTCTTTATTTTTAGACAGGGTCTCACCAAGTTGCTTAGGCCTCAATAACTTACTGAGGCTGGCTTCAAACTTGTGATCGTCCTGCCTCAGTCTCCCAAGTCACTGAGATTATAGGCATGTGCCACCACACCTGGCAAAACGGGTAGGTCTTAGCAGCTGTGATCGCTTAAGAGTCTTGAGGAGCAGGGGTTGTGGCTCAGTGGTAGAGTACTTGCCTGCCATGTGTGAGGTCTTGGGTTTGATCCTCAGCATCACATAAAAAAGATAAATAAAATAAAATAAAGGTATTGTATCCATCTACAACTAAAAAAAAATTAATAGTCTTGAGATGGGGGGATTACTCTGGTATGTTCTAAATGCAACCAATGTATCTTTAGAAGAGGCAGGTAGAGAGAGATTTGAAGATGTTAGCCTTGAAGGTTAGAATGATAAGGCAGGCCACAAACCAAGGAATGCTGGCAGCTCTAGAAGCAGAACTTCTAGGCAGGAAGTGATTCTCTCCTAGATCCTCCAGAGAAAGTGCAGCCCTATCCAGCACCTTGGTTTAAGACCAGTAAAACTAATTTTGGACTTCTGACCTCCAGAACTGTGAGAGAATATATTTCTGTTGTTTTAAGCCATCAAGCATGTGGTAGTGTGATAAAGCAGCCACAGGAAACCATATCCTAGAGAATCAAGAAGCTAAGAGTAGCCAGGTGCACAGTGGTGCATGCTGTAATCCCAGAGACTCAGCAGACTGAGAAAGAGGATCACAAGTTTGAAACCTCAGCAAGTAGGTGAGGCCCTAAGAAACTTAGCGAGACTCTGTTTCAAAATAAAAATAAAAAGAGCTGGGGCTGTGGCTAGTGGCAAAGTGTCCCGGGGTTCAGTCCCCAGCACCAAAAAAGAGAGGCCATGGACCCAATTAATTCAATGCTAAGGAGCATTTGAAATGTACTGGTGGAACTAAGGAACTGAATATTTAAAGTTTTTAGTTAGGAATATCATTCCAATTATTCCTTTCCTGCTTTTCTGAACTTCCCTTCTCAAGTACTGGTTTCTCTAGGATTCTGTCACTTTTCCCTAACCCTGGATGATTTTATCCTATAATGTGGATTCGGCTAACCCTATATAATCACTACTAATTCTGTCATCTCTAGGTCTGGAATCATACTTGCATATTCCTATTTCTTCCACATACATGTCTGAAAATAAACTTCTCTCTATAAATCTGCTTTTCTAATAGTGCTTATCTTGAATAATGGTATTACTAGCCACTCTGTTTTTCAAGATACAAACCTGAGTATCTTTAATTTTTCACCTCTCTCTTCTCTGAAGACTTGCCTGGCTCTCCCAGGCAGTTAGTCTAGTCACTTCCCATAGTATCTTTTGTTGTGCCATTATTTTAGTATTCACCATGCTGCACTATAATTTTCAATAAAGGTTAGCATAAATGAATCCCCATTTTAACACTATCACCATAAAACATATTTTTATAATAATTTCCAGGAAACTAGAAAGTGCCAGAGTAAAGAATTTAGAGAAAACCCACACTTAAATAATAACTTCCAAAGAAAAACTAGGAGTGTAAAAAGCAATATCACAGTTTACAGAAGTGAGCAACATGAAGACTAATGAAGAAAAAAATAGAAGAGTTTGTGGGTAGCGTTTTTTAATTTTTTTTTTTTTTTTTTTTTTTAGTTGTAGATGGACACAATAACTTTATTTTATTTTTATGTGGTGCTGAGGATTGAACCCAATGCGTCACACATGCTAGGCAAGCACACTACCACTGAGCCTCAACCCCAACTGCTGTGGGCAGCATTTTAAAGGCATACATACATATTTTTAAGTCAGAATTCAAATGTTGGCAACTGTATCTTAAATACTTCATTTCCATCACTAAAATCTTTGGTTTTGACTAAAAGTTCAGAAACTTTCAAGACTATAAACACCATTATGCTAACCTCAGTAATTTGATCTTGAATGTTCAAGATGATGCAAGAAAATATTTATTAGTCCACTCCCCAATTTTTCAATGGGTAAAATTATAATTGATTACATTCAACTCGAAGCCCCCAATTTTCTAAATTTTTACTTAAATACATACTAAAACACCTAAAGTACTAGGTGGAACCACATGAAATTGCTAGTATTTTCATGTACTTCAGTCTGACAACAAACCAGTAGGTTAGGATATAACCTTGCTCACAAACAAAATAATTAATAAAGGGTTGTTTTGTAAATAGACATGTCTTTTCCCACAGTTCTCTCTTATTCACCTTGTTTCCTTCACTACCATTCTGGCTAGCACTTTCCCAATTTTTCTGGGATACATTTATATAACACCAGCACAAAACAGGAGCTAAATATAAAAGGTAATGTGCAGCAAAAGTTCAGGACCAGCACACAATATCAGACAATAGCTTACAGTGTTAGCAGCTGACTGTGACGGTAGCATCAGGAGAGATGCAAGTCTCTTGGTGGATCCTCATCAGGCTTTACAAAGCATCTACAGATGATTCTGAGGGTCTATCAATTATTAGAAATGCTACTCAAGACTTTTCCACCATAATTTTGTTTAAAATGCTGTACTGAGTTTAGGGATATAAATATAATCCCTGCTCCACCTTCCCCCCATACAAACATGAGCTGGAAAAGTAAAAATGAATTGAGAGCTATACATGCAATGAAGTTTGGGTAATTAAAAAAACAAGAGATATCCTATGGGGGGCAAGGAAGGATAGCATATTCCACTTCACGTTATGTGGCTAAAAACTTTAAGATTTTTTGAAGCTGCTTATTCTGTCTCTTCCTAAAGTTGTAAGCTACATTATTAGGAACTGTGACTCATTTCAGTCCTAATAGTTTACTTTTTAAAATGATAATTCTCAGTGGAGGAGGGTCATTAGAAATCTTGGCACTGACATAGGGAGAGGGAGAATATGAGATCTGAAAAATAGAGTAGTGTTTGATTCCATTACATTTTATGTAGTTTTATATGTATATACACACATGTAAGTATGTACATATACACACACATCTAACTTCAAATCAGATTAAGGAGGGCATGAGGAGACTGGGTTGAGAAATACTGTTTTAAAATAAGAATTTTTTCAATTGCAAAAGAGGCAAACAGTAAGTAGTAAAGGACTGCATCACCATGGCGCAGTCAGCAAGTAACCACATATACAACTGTAGTCCCCTGCAATAATGTTGCCTAGAGATGTAGAAGCTGCCTTAGTTTTCCCAAGTATACTTTATGATAGTCACACAACAATGAGATCAATTAAGTGGGCATTTCTCAGACCATATTCGCATCATTAAGTGACAAATGATTGTACTTCTCAGCTCCTTTATTTGTGAATTTCTGCTCCAATAACATCAGCCACTTGTTTCTTCTTCTTCTTTTTTTTTTTTTTGGTACTGGAGATTAAACCCACTGGGCCATATCCCTTTTTAAAATTTTATTTAGAGACAGGGTCTCAGAGTTGAATTGCTGAGGCTGGTTTTGAACTCGAGATACTCCTGCCTCAGCCTCCCGAGCTGCTGGGATTACAGGAGTGTGCCACTGTACTCAGCTGTTTCTTGTTAAGAACAATACTCATAGAAACATTCGAGGGCTTATGTACTGGGCACAGTTCTAAGTGCTTTACACATATTAACTCATAAATCCTGGTGAATCACCTTCATTTTACAAATGAAGAAAATTCTCATATTTGGTGTGAAGACTTGAATCCAGGAACTCTGGTTTCATTAACATAATAATATTACTTTCACATTTTATTTACAAACTGTCTTTTCCAATCTGTCTCTATCAGTCCATCTCTTTTGAGCTCCCTATCAGTATTCTTCCTATTAGAAGCAACCAGACAGTCCTCACATCCAACTGGCAGACAAATCCAAGTGACCATCCTTTCCTTCTTTGTTAGACCTATCCAGTAAAGCATCAAAAGCAGAAGAGAGGAGCTTTAAGCAGTCAGGCTTGCTAGTCATGTATCATAGCACAAACCTATAATCCCAGTTACTCAGGAGGCTAAGGCATAAGATGATAAATTCAAGGACAGTCTGGTCAATTTAGTGAGACCCTGTTTCAAAATAAAAAATAAAAAGGACTAGGAATGTAGCTCAGAGGCAAAGTGCCCCTGGGTTCAATTCCCAGTACTAAAAATACATACACACAAAAAATAAAAATGACTGGAGTTCCATATAGTGGTCCATGCCTATAATCCCAGCTACTGGGGAAGCTGAGGCAGAAGGATTACAAAATCAAGGTCAGTTTCAGCAACTTAAAATATAAATTTTTAATATTTGTACATTTAAAATAAAATATAAAAAGGGGTGGTAGAGTACCCTGGATTCAATCTTGAGTAACACACACACACAAGGGCTGAAGTAGTGTAGCTCAATGGTAAAGTACTTGCCGAGCAAGCTTGAGGCTCTCAATTCAATCCCCAGCACGAGAGGGAAAAAATGTAGCCAAGCTTAATTTGGTCAACTAGAGCCTCAGTTTCCCCACTGGTAAACTGAGGAATTTCTCAAATTAAAAAAAATTTTAAAAGAAAGTGTTAAGCTAAGTTTGGTGTCACATGCCTGTAATTCCAGGCTGAGACAGGAGGATGAAGTTCGACGCCAACCTCAGCCTCAGCAAGCAGTTCCTCAACTTTGTGAGACCCTCTCTCAAAATTAAAAATTTTAAGAAAGGACTGGGATATAGCTCAGTGGCAAAGCACCCCTCAGTTCAATCTCCAGTACCAAAAATAAAATTTTATTGTGTATATTTAAGGTATACAACATGATGATGTGATAATATACAAACTAGGTGCCCTGAAATTAAAACTTCTAAAAAGAAAGAAAACTGCCCCCGTGCAGTGCTGGGAATGAACAACATGGCCCCACACTAAGTTAAGTGTTCTATTTCTGAATTATATTCCCAGAAATTAAGTTTCAAATCTAGGTGCTCTACAATTTTCTTTTCTTGGTGGTACCGGATATTGCCCAGGGGTGCTCTAACACTGAGCTACATCCCCAGCGATTTTTATTTTTTATTTTGAGGTCTTTCTAAGTTGTTGAGACTAGACTTGAATTTACAATCCTCCTGCCTTAGCCTCCCAAGTCACTGGGATTACAGGCATGCACCACCATACCCAGCAGATCTTTATGATTTTTACATGTGCATGTGTACACAAAATACTTTCGTACATACATTAAGAAAAATTTTCCAAAAGTTACCAAAGACTATAAAATGGGGGAAAAAATCTCCCTACTTCCTGGGAGTAAACACTGTCAATGTTATAGTTTACACTAATAACATTATGTTTATAATCATGTTTAGAACTATAACTTTCAGTTAATACTTCTATTTATCAACTTTAGACTACATTTATTTGTTCTGGTACTGGGGACTGAACCCAGGGCCTCAGGCATGCTAGGTTAGTGCTCTACCACTGAGTCACACACCTCCATCCCCTACATTTATCTTTTGAGTCTAACTATGGAAGATGAGGTGCATTCTTACTTTTCCATTAATCTTTCCTTCATCATCACTCTATTTTTGTTATGTAATTTTCTGGCTGTCAAGGTTAATAATTTGCACTTTATAATTCTTAGATGCTTTGTCTTTGGAGGATTTTAGAGTTTATAAACCTAATAAACAGCATTTACAAATAGTGAGCATGTACATATATTTCACAGGAGAACCAAGCATGGATGGACTCAAAGAAAGGGAAATATTCCACACCTTTAGAACTACTAACTTAATAGCCGCCCCCCCGCCCCAAAAAGAGTCAAAGACTCAAACAGGCTTCTAATAACATTTACTGAGGAATTAGTATGTAGCACGCATGCAATGCCTTACTTAATCCTCAAAATAACCTTATTAGGAAGAATTACTATCCTAACTTTGCAAAAAGATACCAAGGCAAAGATTATAACTTGCCCAGATCAGCTAGTATAGAGGAGGGATCTGAATCCAGGTACGGCTCTGGGGCCTGAATTCTTCACCACTATACTGCTTGCTCATACTAACCATTCTTTCACTTTCTTTTTCTTAGCAATGTCTAACTGATGTCCTGAATAGCAGAGGAGTGTTATTCAACAAGGCAGAGATTAAAATCATTCTGTTTAGATCTTAAACTTGTTTTGAACTGCATGTTCTCTTCCAAATCCTATTAAAACGACACTACATTCAGTCTTCCTATTCACCAAGTCTGGGAAGCAATATAGACTGTGCTTTGAAGGCCAAGCACAGTGGTGCACACTTATTATCCCAGCAATTAGGGAGGCTGAGACAGAAGGATTGCAAATTTGAAAACAAAAACAAATAAAATAGACGCTTTATGTTATATTCCACAATACAGTATATAAGCAAGATAAAAGTCTAAGTGCGGCTTTTTCTGTTCACAAATTAAAAACCACAAAAATAGCACTCAAAGCAGTAGTTCAATACAGGAAAATTCTTTAAAACCCAGGAATAAAACACAAAAAATGAAAAATCCTTGAGGAGACAGTTGTCATCTCTTTGTTTTATCTTTGCTCATATTTTTCAATTGAGGTGAAGTTAAAAATGTTACTGACTCAACATGATGCCGTTTGTTGCCACATTATATACAGTATGTAGCAATATAATGAGCCAATTCCATCCAAGTAGTCTCTCTCTCTCTCTTTTTTTTGGTGCTGGTACTGGGGATTGAAACCAGGGCCTCTGCATGAGACGCTAGCACTCTACCACTGAGTTATATCCCCAGCCCCAAGTTATCTTTAACACTCTGTTAAATATTATAGGTGACTAGAACCTCATTTATAGACTACCTTTCTACTTACGTTTTTCTTATGATTTTTAATCAAGATGATTACTGCCCTTGCTAAGACACTCAGGTACTAAACTTACTGAAAAATAAAACTATTATGGACCGGATATAAATAAGGCTCTTCTGACATTAAATTCTCTAAAGAGGTCAAAGGCTTGACTTTTAATAATAACCTAAATCCTGACATTACTGCAATTCAACAGAATTGAATAATTGATAACTAGTTTAGAATTCTTTTCACTAAAACTGATCTTCAGTAAACAGTACATCATACCTCATCTACAATTCAGAATCAGCTTTTAAACTTTAGGAGCAATCCCATAGATGTGGGTTAAAAGAAGATGCCACTTTCAAGATCAGTTCCATAACTGGATTCCATTCATTCTACCTACAGTTTTCCAAAGATGTCTTGAGCTCTGTAGATATTTGAAAATTGGCACTTCTCATTTTCATTTTCATCCATGTGGTTACATATCTATCACTCCCTTTAAGCAGTGAGCTTCAAGTATGGGACAGGGTGTAATCTTTATTTTGGTAACCCCTAGAAACAGTGCAGGAGGTTCTGAATGCTTGCGTGGACTTAACTACAGGACAAGGAAGTCCACGCTGCAAACAAATAACAGGCGGCATTTGAGTTGGGAGGCTAAGGAACCAATTATTTAGAGAAGATAAGATATTGGGCCTTCTCAGGGCAGAATGGAACTGAAGAGGCTTCAGGAAGCCTATCTGCCTTAAATCTTTGTCTTTAGAAGGGGCGGCGCTCGCCCTGAAGAAGCCAGACTTTCGTTTCGCTTTAGGGACCCAGAAGCCTTCTTCCTGACCGGTGTGAATACCACCGCACTCAACCCAGCCTAGGCCCTTCCTTCCCAGCTCTGGCCCTGCTTCGGCTCCAGACTAAATTCGGGTCGCATCTGCTTGCTCCAGGCCGAACCATGACAGCGCAATTCAGGTGGACCATAGGGCGCACTTGGTTCACTCACCTACTTGGTAAAGCCGGCCCTCGGGCGAAAAAATGGTAATGTGGCGGTCAAAACCAGCGCTGGAACCACGGGACATGTTGGTACACTCACTACTTCAAACACAGTCTCCGGGCCCCGCAGCTCCGGCACCAGCCGTACAAACCCCCCCGGAAGTTGCAGAGACTGCTTCCGGGGCACTGGCCGGTCTTCCGCTCTTGCATGCCGAACTCACGGCTCTAGCGTTCATTCAGGCGAGGAGGGAGTTTTGAGGTCCCGCCCCCATCAGGGGTGGGACGGCGAGGGCAGAAGGTCTCCAGTGTGCGCTTGCGCTGGGCTTGCTTGTGCTCTCCTTGAAGATGATCAGGTGAAACGCGGGTTTTGGAGTCTTAGGGTTTTTATGACCGAGAATGAGTTGACGAAGCAGCTTTCTAGGGGTGCGGGATAGTTATTTGTCTATCAGTGTGACCTAAATGGACTGTGTAATCAACACGTCTCTTGTTAGTTGTGGCATCCATTCATCCTGTGCCTGACCAGAGCTCTGACTTGTTCTTCCTAACTTCTACTTTACTTGCCACTTTGCTTCCTACGACGAAGGCGGGGTGGGGTGGGGGTAGGGTAGCAGCTAGCGTAGCAGTAACCGTTAAATGTAGACATGAAGGGGATGGGTTCAAGTAGCCACTGGAAAGAACGGAATTTTCTTCTAGCCTGGCAAGTTCTAACTTTGGACAGCAGCCCCGACCAATTTTTGTCTTAAAAGTGGCACTAAGGTTGAAATACGGGTAATGGGGAAGGTTAGCAGCCTTGATAATGAACAAGATCAGAAGGGATGAGCAGGCTTGTGTTGAGTGGATTAATGATAATTCCAAAACATCGATGTCCCTTGGGACCACAGCAGGTGGATTTTCATATTGTAGAAATGTGCCTATTTTGATTTTACCTCAGGAAGAGTCCTAGTTAATGAATACAAAATGCAAAACATAATGTTAACCTAGTTTCTCCCCCTAGATAAAAATGATTTGTGCTCCACACCAAGGTTTGTGGCACTTTTAATGCCTGCTATAAATGAAGTAGGGGTTCAGGTGGCTAATGTGCTTGCTTGTTAAACTCACTTTCCATTTTAAACCAATGAATATGTAAGAACCTCACAAAAGAATTCCAATTTCTCAGGAGTGGTTTTAAAAGATAAATTTCTATTTTATTAATCTGAAAAAGAAATTCAGAACTGAAACATAGTTAAGAAAATAGTAAATGCAAACAGCATCTCTGGAACATAGGGTACTTTCCAGCTCTAATTCCCAAGTGTACTGCTACCAGTTGTCCCTTCTAGTTCAAGTCCCTACAGGAGGGATCAAGTCGAGTATTGTTTCATCAAACTCTTGAGAGCCTGTGTTCTGTAATTCCTATAGTTTGCATATTATAATTCTCTGTAAGGGTGCAAGGAGGATGAACTCATTTAGTCCCTTAGTCATTTAGCCTGACCTATGCTGCTGTCTCTCAAATTAGGTCTCAAACTGGACTTTTCTTTAGAGCCGAATCTTCTCTTCCACATTGAGCCACATGACATTTCAAAACCTAAAATGTTTAAAACAGAATTGCTTATCTTATCTCTTCCCTCTCAAGCCAATTCGTGCCCTTCGTACCACACATTCCAAGTACTCAGCCAAACCTTGCAATATTTTTTCTTTTGGTATTGGGAATTGAACCCAGGGGTGCTTCACCACTGAGCTACATCTCTATCCCTTTTTAATTTGTAAACAGGTCTTGCTAAATTGCCCAGGCTATCCTTGAATTTGGGATCCTTCTGCTTCAGCCTCCAAAAGCGCTGGGATTACAGGTGTGTGTCACCATGCCTGGCTGAATAAAATCTAATCTTTAGCATTCAAAGCTGTTCACAAGTTTACCTATCTTTTCAACCTTTTCTTCCACACTTCATTCTCCTATTTCTATTCCTGGTTATTCTGGTTCTGCTCTGAGCAGCACTGCCTAACACCCCTCAAGTTACCCCATACCCCTGTCTCCTTTAAGGATCATTCATTCTAAGAAGCCCAAATCTACCAGTGATCTCTTTCTCCCTTATGTGCCCAGGGCATATAATTCAAATCTTTAAATAGCCTGAACTAAATGAGATGGCCTTTCTCCCCTGTCATGGGGATTTAAACCCAGGGCCTCATGCATGGTAGGCAAGTGTTCTACCTCTGAGCTAGAGATGGCCATTTTTGTGGGTCAGATATTGGCAATTATGTGGTTTGTAGAGTCAAATGTCTGAGCTTCACCAAAGAGTGGCAAGGCAGAGGCTGGGTACATTTCATGTCTATATCCTCTCCACTACCTCTGGCATGGGGCTTGGTTCATTACAGTTCAACAAGTGACTGTTAAATTGAACAGAAAACTATTGAAAGGGAACAACTGAGAAATGTTTTCATAGCTGCAATCTTTGTTTCTCATGTAGTCATGACTCTGGACATTCAGTGTCTTACAGCAATAGGATATTTCAAATTACACACCCTGTAGGCTGTGAGGATTATTTCACACAAACTTTTTTTTTTCTTTTTTTCTTTTTTGGTGTTGGGGATTGAATCCCCAGACACTTTGCAACTGAGCTACCTCCCCAGCTCTTTTTATTTTCTTTTTTTTTCATTTTGAGATAGGATCTCACTAAGTTGCTTAGGGCCTCACCAAGGTGTTGAGACTGATATTGAACTTATGATCCTCCTGCCTCAACTTCTTGAGTTGCTGGGATTACAGATGTGTGCCACCGTGCCCGGCTCATTCAAATTTTGAGGCATACAATTTTGAATGATATGTATAATTTAATACTTTTAAGTATACTTCCTGGATGGAATCAAGTTCATTTTCAATACAAACACATTGAAAAAGCTAGCTTAGAACCACAGTCTCCTTGAGGGCAGTGACCTTACCTGTTTTGCTCACCAGCATCTCATTAAACCAAACAGGGCCTAGCATAAAGTAAGCATTAGATCATTCATAGAATGTCCATGCTCACTATTTAGGACTTGTGTTTGTTTCTCTCTCTCTCTCTATTTTATTTATTTATTTATTTATTTATTTATTTTTTTGTGGTGCCGGAGATTGAAACCAAGGGTGCTCTACCTTCTAACCCTTTTTTAATTTTTTGTTTTGTTTTGTTTTTTTTGGTACCAGGGATTGAACGCAGAGGCACTTAACCACTGAACCACATCCCCATCCCTTTTTTGTTTTTTATTCTGAGACAGGGTCTCACTAAATTGCTTAGGGCCTTGCTAAGTTGCTGAGGCTGATTTTGAACTTGCGATCTTCCTGCCTCAGCCTCCCAAGGTGCTGGGATTACAAGTGTGCACCCATCTTGCTTTTCTTTATTTGAAAAGGCTTGTGACTAAATGAGAAATCCAAATTTAGGTTTTTCCACATACGCAAATAAATTCCTCTGGGAAATCTTTCAGAAAGACAAAACCTTTACTGATTCCATTGCAAAGGGAAATCCCCTGGAAGTGGATTTCATGCATATGTGCCATTGGCTACCAAGCAGCACCTCAGCCACTTAGCCAGGTGGACTTCCCCCTGGGTCAGGGAGCTTTCACTATAGTCTGGGCACCAGTACATCTGCAGCTTTAACATGAGCTTGTGTGCAGATCTGCTGTGTCTGTGTGGAAAGTTTGATCTTTCTCTCTAGGGGGCCACCAAGTTAGTCTTTTTTGAAATGACTTTCTGGGTTTTTGAAAATTTTTAGAGATGACTTGACATCTCGTGAGTCTTGGAAAATTTCCTGGGGCCCTCTGGTAAAGCCTGTATTCTCAGGGAAGGAAGAAGATGGAAGGTAGGGGTTACCCACAGGCAAAGGTAAGAAATAGCAGTGTAGATTCCCAGTGACTGCCAACAGACTGATCACATGGTGCTTAAAAGCAAGATAAGAATTTAGCCCTTAGATTAAGATGCTCTGCTAGCAGTTTGAGTGAACCAAGAAATAGAAAAATGAGGTCTGTGTTTCCATGTTAGCAGGAATTAAAAAACAATGCCCTGTAAGGTGGCTAGACACTGATAATAGAATATCTTAGGAGAATTGGGTTTTCCTGATGTTAAGGAGCCCCATAAGGCAGCGGTGGCCAGGATAGAGCTAGGGACATAGAAGCTCTGGGTGAACAGTGAGAGGGAAGTAGGATTCTGCTCAGCTCCCTGGCCAGACTCACCAGTCCAGAGGCTTCTGAGAGGACTCCTTGAGGGCAAGAACCTGACCCTATTTGTATCTTTCCATTCTTTTAATTTTTCTCAGATCAATCTCAGGCCTGCAAATTCTTGCACTTCAGTAGCTATGATTGGCTACCTAGGAGTACAATAATTCTGAATGAGTCTTGGAGAAAGAAAAAGTAATTTCTCTGCATTCTAGTTCTGTCATTCATGGGTTAAGGAGAAGGTCAAATGGGGCACCAAATGTGGGCTAGGGTGTGATTTCTGTGACTTACATGAAGTAACTTCATTATGCTTCTAATCACATGCCCTTCAGACTCCTTACTTGGCCAGACTCCAGTGCAATACTGCTCCTCAGCCACCTTGTCTACAATATCTAGTGTGGTTTTCTCACTTCCCAGTCCCAATGGAGGGTACAGTACAGTGTCTATCAACATAGCAGTCACAGTGTTATTCTATGCCTGGAATCTCAACCATTACCCAAAATGACAAATGCTGTCCTTTGGTTTATAAGGGAATAAACCACATCAACTCAACCCAAAGGACATTTAAATACAATTATCCATAAACCCCTTCTATAGAACCCAAACCTTTAGCTTTTCAATTCACTCTTGATTTTTAGCTATATGAACTTAAGTATTATCATCATAACTTTTGATATTTCTCTTGTTTTGCCCAACTCTGCCTTAAATGAAGACCTAATGCTCAGCTGATTTTTTGTTTCTGAAAGCAAAGCACTGTGTGAAATACAGAATTCTCACAGGTCTCCCTAGAAACTGGAAGAGGCAATGGAAGACACCAGCTGGTTTGAGCTTAGCCGTTGGTGGTTTTCAACACATAACTTCCTCTTAGGCATGATAACACCGGAAGCTCTTAATAGCTGAAAGAACAGCAAATGTTCCAGTGAAAAATAAAATGGGGAAGAGAGAGATAAGGTCCTGAGCTTTGAACACCATCAGGTTCTGCTAAGTATCAGAATCTGAGCCTTGCCACAAACTACCTGGTACCCACAACCTCAGTTTCTTCTCTCAAACAGGAAAGCATTCTGTACTTAACTTTAAAAACAAGTAAAAGATATTAACCACTACAGTGAAAATAAGCCATCTACCAGCAGACTTGAACTCAGCTTCTCTTTGTGAAAAGAAGGGGCATTGTTGAATAAGGACTGGATTGTTGGCTAGTTTGCTTTGTTCTATCCCTAGTAAAGAATGAAGCCAAATACTGCACAGATCTGCACTGCACATGCAATTATTCGGAAGTGAAACTCTCTTCTTCTTAATTTGGAAAGCAGCCAGTTCTTACCTACCCTGTCCTATACACATGCAGCCTCACCCATGATGTGGATAGGGGAATGAAACTGCAAATATCAGTTCACTGATATTTTCACACCCATGGTGTTTCCCTACATCTTGGGATCTTTATGAATTTTCTTTGGATTTTATTCACTCTATTTCTTCCTCACCCCACCTTCCTGATCAGGTGAAAGAAAGGGAGGTGCAGAAGTTGGCCAGGCACCAACACAGTGAGTCAAGAACAAAGAGGAATTAAGACTCAACAGTCTTCCTTTCAGCCTAGAGATACTTCCTCTTCCCTAAGGTTTCCTAATTGGCTTCCTCTAATTCCTATTTTCTTACCACAAAATTAAGTCATCTCTGATGCCCGGAGAACCAACTTGGGGTAATTGGAGAGAGGGAGAAAGCATGCAAATAAATGATGTTTCTGATCATTTTAACCAATATTTTCAGTTAATTCAGGAACTAGTTCTGGAGAATTCAGTTATTGATGGGGAAGCAAGAGAGTGCTCCAGTTTTATCTTCTCCTGTGTTGAAATGACTTGAACCTCAGCTGAGTTCCCAAACTTCACTCAAAGTACATTTCATCCAGAGTGGTGAAACAAATTCAAGTTTCAAAAATCGACCAGAGACAGCAGATCTAGACATTAAAATACTTCCAAGATTAAAACTCTGGAATGATGTCTTGCAACTGCACAACAAATTTTATTCCAGTTACTGTGGTGCCATGTACATAATAAATGCCCACTGAATAAATCTCTAACTCACTTAGAGAAGGAGGGCTATTAAATGATATTATTACAGAAAATAGTATTGAGAAGTTATTTTCTTGAGGATCAGAGACACCACAGACTAAGTTCCTGGGCAAACCAGCTCAAACAAAATACCAAGGAGCAAGGGGGGAATTCACTCAAAGGAGAAGTAGGCATTAGAGGTAAAAATCAGGAAGATATTTTCAAACAACTTCTCTAAAATACTTCAACATTTTCTGTGCCCCTTCTATGGACAAGAAGCTGCACTAGTTGCGTTCTAGGAGACATATGAACAAGCTGGGTCCCCACCAGAGTTCAGGGAGGAAGATGAAAGATGAATGAAAATAAAGCCATAAGGAAGATTGCGACAGAGTACTACCAATGATGAAATGACCTTTATGCAGATGAGCTAGAGGGCATTTAAGACTGCCTGCTGAAGTATATCCAAGCTAAGGACGGGCATGGTAGATGTTAGAAGCAGTATGGATGGTACTATGATGATGCAACATGGAGTGGGAGTGGCATGAACAGAGAAACAAAGAAAATGAGGGTCTGTGTTTAGGACAAGTTGGGCCATTGCCTAGGGGAGGACACACATACAACCACACACACACAAAGTATATATATATACACACACACACACATATATATATATATATATATATATATATATATGAGGGGAAGAGGCTAAGGAGTTTATGCTGTAGTTGGAATACAATGGGGAGAGCTTGAATATTTTTTAGTAACAATGACATGACTAGAGTTATTCTTTGGATAGATAAACCTAATAGTAGTATTTATGATGAATTGTAGCTATAATTATCAATAAGGAGGCTGCTGATTATCCAAGTGGAAGATTTTGAAGGCATAAACTGGGATGGTAGTAATGGGAACAGAATACAGAGAATATTTGCAAGATATTTTAAGAGCTCTCCACTCCATTATTAAAAATAATACACTATTTGCAGCAGGGCTATTTGTAATAGGCAAAAACTGGAAGCTGTCCAAATGCCCATCAGTAGTTAAATGGACAAATTGTGGTATATTTACATTATGGAATATTATATAGTAAAAAAAATTAATGAAATGGGGGAACCTTACTGTGATCTTGTTCCAGCTAAGGTGGGTGATGAGCAGTAGAGGGAGAAGATGAGGAGATGTGAGGGGTAGGTGGTTTAATGCTTTCTAGGCCTACCAGATGTTTAAGGCTAGTGTCACAAGCCTGGCAAGTAATTAAAGCTAATGTTTCCTCTCTTGGCTACTTTTCTTGACAACTTTTCAGTGGTTTTCTGGTGGGTCCATATGTCTTTATATCTAGGTAGTTATTTCCTCACTCCCCAGGCATCCATGAAGTTGTTTCTAGTCCAAGATGGTTCTAAGGCAACTCTCTTTCCACTCTTGGTACCAATATGGCTCTCAGGAAATACGCAATGCATGCCAATTTCAAGGCAGCAGCCCTCCCTGGCTCCCATCCCAATGCTCTTTTGTCAGTCTGTCATCCTTTATATTTCTAGTCACACAGTCAGGCCCTAGCTACAGTTCAGCCTTCTCAGGCACCACCTCTCTTGAGTCCCCCATACTACAAAAGCTCTAAATTCTTGTATGAAGACATCTTTCCTGGGGCCTTTGGTTTAGAGGGCACCAAAAGAACTCAGAGCATAGCAGCAGCTTTCTCCAGGAAAATATCTTTATCATTCTCCTTCCTCTGACTCCTTTATATCTTTAATCTGACTGAGAGAGCAGAGTTGTGAGACAGATTCTTCTTCCTTTTGCAAAATCTGTATATGGGGGTCTGCTCACACTCACTGGGAATCCAGTTATCTACTGCATTTATGCCTCAGTTTCTACAGAAAAGTCTTATTGTAATTATTACACACCTTATAAAAATTTCAGACTGTACAGATGAAGTGAAATTCATCCACAATCTCAACCAGAGATACCTGTTAACATTTTGGAATTAATAAAATGTCATTCCTTTCAGATATTTTCCTCTAAGTATCTTCTTTCCTATTTAAAATATGGTATCATACTAGTCTGTATGATACCATTTGTAGTTGCTTTTATGTTTATTTAATGCTAACACATGAAGTATCATTTTAATCACTACAACATTTAGAAATTCTTATTTCCTCCTTCAATTTGAACAGTTAATTATTTCCAATTTTATTATTATCAGTAACACCATTATGAATGAGTGAGTTGTTCCAAAGTGGATGAACCTGAATGTCCACAGGCTACCCAGGAGTAGATGCTAAGTTGCAAATGTGGAATTGGAAAGAGACTAGAAATTTCACTGTGAAATTATCCCTGGGAAAGCAGTTTTATTTGTCCAGAAGTCTGAAGGTATTTGTAAATAGATGGGAAGGAGCCAGTGGGAAGGGATAACTGAAAGAACAAAATCCCAACTCAGCAATTAGGGGCAGTACGGAAGCAAATAGAAAAGGAAATCTAAGAAAGAAAAGGGAGTAACGACTCAGGATAGGAAAGGATAAACATTGCTGAATAAGCTTTTAACAAATGGCTTTCAGCTTCTAGTTGTTTGCTGAGAGTGAAAAATATGAGTTAGAATCATGAGTGTTGTTTTATTATTATTACTTTACATGTTTTTTAAAATGTTGAAAGACCTTTTTATTTTATTCATTTATTTACACAGTGCTAAGAATCAAACCCAGTACCTCACACATGCTAAGTAAGTGTTCTACTACTGAACCACAACCCCAGCCCGTTTTATTATTTTTTAAAAAATAATCTTGGAGCTCACTGAGGCCCTTACTGCAGCATTGACATCACCAGGGACACAGACCTGAATCAAAACTGGCATGTTTTTCTTCTGGTGTTAAGCACACAATTCTACCACCAAGGTATATCCTCACCCACAACTGGCATTTTAAGTGAGATGCCCAGATGTTTCTGTGCCCATTAAAGTTTAATAAGTACTGCTATAATCCACATTCCCCACTTAACAGAAAAAAATAGGAGCCTCAAATTAGTTATTTTTTAAGTTAAGATTGCAAAGGTTCGTTCCTTTAGGAAATTAATAGGAATTCAATGCAAGATGAAAAAAGAACCTTCAAATGAAAGTTAAGTTCCAACAGCATAATTTCATGACTTTTTTTTAGCAATACTGTAGTATACAGAACTGAAGGAAGTAGAATGTGGCTACTCCAAAATAGGTTTGGAATTGAAAAGATGGACACAGGAGGTGAAAAGAATAAAAGAATTTGCTCTGATATGGAAGCATTCATATATGAATGCTTTGAGGGGTAGAGTGAAGAAGGTGGGGGAAGAAGGCCAGATGGGGATGGGCAATAGAAGCCTGGTAATCTTAGAAGGGACAGGCCCAAGAACTGGTCAAGGGACTAGTGGGTGGGTTGAAGAAGTGGGGCAGGTAGGTAAGGGGGTTGTGACCCAAATGAGGAACTTCAAAGTTTGAAATCCTGAAACTAGGGCAGTTAAAGCAATTAAAAAGGTTCAGGATAGCCATTTCACAGGGGGCCAAAAATCAGAGTATAAGAGGTTAAGAAACAATGAGACCAGAACATGGACAAGTTGAAATCTGTAGCAATGGCAATGGAAGGAAAATGTATCCTATTGACATCTGTGCAGCACAAACTGTTCAATACTGATTTCCTCACATAAACTTCCCTTTTGGTGTGTCAAGGAACAAAAAGAACCACAAGACTTACTTAAAAAAATAAAAAGTTCTTTATCGGTATAAAGCAGCAGTTCTCTTCAAAAACATGGTCTGGCAGGAGTCTATTTCTTTAGGAGCTTGAGATCAGAAGGCCTGACTTGGAAAATACCCATTTCATTAAGGATTTGACCTCTCCTGCCAGAATGGACTAAGTGCCAAAGGACATGACCTTTAATCTGAGCCAACAGCTATTATCAGTGAGACAGCTTCCTAAACACAAATTTCCTTCTGAACATAAGCAAACCTTGAGTAGAAGAGTTTGAGTATACAGATATGTTAATATTATTTTGTGGCATACAGCGATGCCCTAATTTAAGCTGATTGACTCTTTTTGTGAATTTAACATTTTATTATTACATAATAGAGTACAGGAGGAAGAAGTGGTAGAAGACTATAAGAACGAGGAAAAGTATTCATTTTCTATCAGGTTAAAATAAAAGTTACAAAGGAATGTATACAGAATGATCCTTTGTAAAAAAATGGGTATATATGTACAGAAAAATAGGCATATATAGGTATACAAACAATAGTAATAGATGTCAGTAATGGAACAGGATAGAAAAAAATGCAACTTTGGATTCTAGGGCAAGGTCATTGAAAAGAAGAAAATTCATGAACAATTTACTTCCACAGAATTAGTAATATAGTACATCTTCGTCAACAAATCTCCATGGGGGACTTACCTTTTCGAAGACTTGCCATAGCTACCTCCAAAGGAACCTGTTTCATACAGATGGTAACTCTATCCCATTCTCCCAGCCCAGCACTCCACTGTGCTCTATAATAGCCAAATGGACAGAATTTTTAGGGAATTCCATTGGCACCTATCAGGACACTGATGTTCTGTTCTGATGTTGTCATAAATAGCACAAGAGATCTCCTTTAATAATGGAATTTAGGCTGGGCATGGTGGTGCATGCCTGTAATCCCAGCAATTTGAGAGGCTGAGGCAGGAGGACTGCAAGTTCAAAGCCAGTCTCAGCAATTTAGTGAGACCCTGTCTCAAAATAAAAAATAAAAAGGGCTGGGAATATGGCTCAGTGGTTAAGCACCCTGAACTCCTGGGTCAATCCCTGGTACAAAAAAAAAAAGACTTTAAATACTTATATGTGAACTGAACTTGAAACCTAATAATGCTATTTCTTGTCAGAGCTACCCCCAAAGCCTTCACATTAACTACTATTTATAAGAAATTATCATGATTATCTGAATAATGCAATCTATTTGACAAAAGTATACTTCTGAGGATACTCTGGTAGCAAAACAAACTATTTTCAGCTGCCTCAGTGACTAGATAATTGTTTTCCTGTTTATTTCAGTTGCTCACTACAACATAACGTGTATGTTGTAGTTTCTGGAAGCATTTGTCAGATCAAATATTGTCAATGAACAAACTAGAGAAAGCTTCAGGAAATCTTGAAACAGCATAAAATGGAGATGGTTTTAAAATGGAGAAAAATTAAAGATTATTTTTCAAGACTTATTAAATTTACTTCTGTGTTGCCTCTTGTGTTTTCTTTCATCCTACTATTTCCTGACTTCCTCTAAGCAGATCTCTCAATGGAACCCTGTTTATATAGTATAGACTTAATTAAGTAGACTGCTTGTCAAGAGTTAAGGGATGAGAGAAGCAGGTTTTCTGTTTTTTCTTCCCCCTTCCCAGTGCCTTTTATTAACTTTCTGTCTTACTCTTGCCCCCTCCTCTCTCCCCTGCAGGGCTACAAGCTCTATTGATGCCTCATTCCTACTAGTCTTTATTCTCTCATGTAATCACCACCTAGGGTTGGTCAGAGTTAGCAAACAGAAATACAGGATGTTAGATAAATGTGCATTTCACATTGACAATATTGTTAGCAGAAATATGTCCCTGGAATACTTGGGACATATTTTTTCTAAAATAAAATTTTTATCTGAAATTCAACTTTTATTGGGAGTCCTGTATTTTATCTGGCAACCCTGCTTCCTCCTTGTGGGCTACAAGGAAAACTTTAGAACATGGAAGAAAGAAATTGAAGACTTCAGAAGATGGAAAGACCTCCCAAGTTCATGGATAGGCAGAATTAATATTGTTAAAATGGCTATACTATGAAAAGCAATTACAGATTAAATGCAATCCTCATCAAAATACTATTGATGTTCTTTGCAGAACTAGAAAAAAGTCTTAAAATTCACTTGGAAGAATAAAAGACCCAGAATAGGCAAAGCAATTGTAAGTTAAAAAAGCAATGCTAGAGGTATCACAATACCTGACTTCAAATTATACTGCAGAGCTATAGTAACAAAAACTGCATGGAACTAGCATAAAAAAAGACACATAGACCAATGGTACAAAAAAGAAGACACAGAGACAAACTCACACATTTACAGGCATCTGATCCTTGACAAAGGTGCTAAAAACATACGTTGGAGAAAAGACAGTCTTTTTTTATTTTTATTTTTTTACAAATGATGCTGGGAAAACTGGTTATCTAAATGTAGAAGAATGAAATTAGATCCTTATCTCTTACCTTGCACAAAAATCAACTCAAAATGGACCCAAGACCTTGGAATTAGACCAGAAACAATGCAACTCCTAAAAGAAAACATAGTGTCAACACTCTAGCATATACACAAAGGCAACAACTTTCTCTACAGGAACCCTAAAGCTCAGAAAATAATTCCAGGAGTTGACAAATGGGATGCCATCAAATTAAAAAGCTTCTGCACAACAAAGGAAACAATTAAGAATGCCAAAGAGGCAACCTACAGAATGAGAGAAAATCTTCACTAGCTTCTGACAGAGGATTAATACCCAGAATATATAAAAAACTCAGAAAAATTTTACACTAAAAATTCAAATAACCCAACAAATAGGAAAATGAATTAAACAGACACTTCTCAAAAGAAGAAATACAAATGGCCAACAAATATATGAAAGTGTTCAACATCATTCCTACACTGAGATTTCATCTCACACCAGTCAGAATGGCAGCATAAAGAATCCAAATAATAATAAATGTTGGACAGGATGTGGAGAAAAAGGAACACTTTTACACTGTTTGTGGGACTGTAAATTAGTACAATCACTATGTAAATCGGTATGAAGGTTCCTCAAAAGTCTAGGCCTAGAACCATAATATGACCTAGCTATATCACTCCTATTTATCCTGAAGAATTAAAGTTGTCATACTACAGTGATTCATGCATAGCCATGTTTATAGCAGCCCAATTCACAATAGCCAAACTATGGAACCAGGTTAGGTGTCATCAGTGGATGAATGGATGAAGAAAATGTAGCATATACACAATAGAGTTTTATTCAGTCGTAAAGTGAAATTATGTCATTTGAGAAAAATGGATGGAACTAAAGACAGTTATGTTACGGGAAATAAGCCAAACTCAGAAAGTTAAAGGTAGTAAGTTTTCTATCAATGTGGAAGTTAGAGAGGAAAAAGGAAAGGAAGGAGATGGGGCGGGGATCTCATGAAAATCAAAGGGAGATCAGTAGAGGAAAGGAACCGGCCCATTCATGGAAGGAGGGGCATGCTGGAGAGTGAGACTGGCCAAATTATAGTGTGCATGTATGAATATGTAACAACAAATCTTTTATGTACAACTCTAATGCATGAATAAAAATATGGAAGAAATTTAAAAAGAAAAATTAATTTAATATGAAGAATAGGCATATCAGATGAGGAAGTCCCAATGGAGCCCTGAGAGAATAAATACCGGCTTCTTATTTGAAATTTTCTCTTTACTGGATCTGAGAACAGCAGGAAGAGAAGACTGTATATTCTGGAGGACAGGGGGAAGGACAAAATATTTGGGAATAATTGTAAGTATTTCTAAAGAATATCCCCTTTCCTAAGTTAAATCTCCTCCTTGGCTTCAAGTGGTAGAGTCAATGCTCTTTCAAAGCCTTCATTGTATGAGTGACCTTTTAAAAATATTATCAATCCTCACAGTAGCTCTGAAGGTTGAGGCAGGAGGATCATAAGTTCTAAGCCAGCCTCAGCAACTAATTGAGGCCCTAAGCAACTTAGCGAGACCCTGCCTCAAAATAAAATTTTTTTTTTTTTTTGGGTGCTGGGGATCGAACCCAGGGCCTTGTGCTTACAAGGCAAGCACTCTACCGACTGAGCTATCTCCCCAACCCCAAAAATTTTTAAAAAAATTAAAAATGGCTCAGTGGTTAAACAATCCTGGGTTCAATCCCTGGTACCAAAAAACAAAACAAAAACTATCAATTCAGAGCACACCTTTTTAAGGAATTCCTTCTTTTAATTGTGTCTTAGATCTTGCTTGACAAGTAGCTTTTGTTTCATTGAAGTGAGCAGAATACACATAGACAGCCAAAGTGTTTGGTTCCACTGCCTTCTCTAAGAGACACCTGCCCTCCTCAGGATCAATGCAGCAGGGTGACTAACTCTAAGTAGCCCTACAAAGTTCCTTCTATTCCTGGACAGGGAACAGATGCACCTCAATTAACTGTAAGCAGGAGTTAGAATTCTGTTTATGAACAGTATTAAAGAGTTTTAAAGCTCAATTCACAATAGCTGGACTGTGGAACCAACCTAGATGCCCTTCAACATATGAATGGATAAAGAAACTGTGGTATATATATATATATGATGGAATATTATTCAGTCATAAAGAATAATAATATTATGGCATTTACAAATAAATGGATGGTATTGGAGAATATCATGCTAAGTGAAATATGCCAATCCCAAAAAACCAAAGGTCAAATGTTTTTCCTGATAAGTGGATGAGATATATAATGGGGGTGGGGGATGGGGAATGAGAGAAGAATGGAGGAACTTTATGTAGAAGGAAATGAGAGGGAGGTGGGGTATGAAAAATGGTGGAATGAGACAGACATCATTACCCCTATGTACATGTATGATTACACTAATGGTATGAATCTACATCGTGCACAACCATGGAAACCAATTGATGTACCCTATTTGTGTAACAATGAATCAAAATGCAGTCTGTGAAAAATAAAATTTAAAAAAAAGTTTTAAAGAATGTAATTTCTCTTTCATAGTGTGTGCATTTGTGGGTCATTCAGGATTCTTGGACACTTGAAGTAAGCTTCTTTCCACTCATTTTCTTCTTCCTTCCTTTTACAGTGGCTTATGACAGTTTATAAACCTAAATATGGGATGTGTTGTCTTGAGTTTTTATGACTCCTCTAGTTTAAATAGAAGTGTTCAGTAGAAGAAAGTATATTTGACAGGGAATCCAAGAGGCAGGTCATATGCCACTAACTAACTATGGGATTCAGGGAAGTCATAGCATCTTTTTGAGTCTGTCTTTTTATATCTGAATTGTGGCTATTGGACTTAATGCTCCTCAAGGTTCACTCCTACTCTAAAATTCCAGGATTCTCCTTGTATCATTCCTAATCTCTATGTGCTCCTTTTTAGGGAATTTGCATTAGGTTTTGTTTTGTTTTTACAAATTTTGCTAATATCTTTACTTTTTATTTTTTAGATTTGATAGACCTTTATTTTATCATTTATATGTGGTGCTAAGAATCAAACCCAGTACCTCACACATGCTAGGCACTCACTCTACCATGGAGCCACAACCCCAACCCCAGCATAGGTTTTTTTTTTTTTTTTCTTTTTTGCGGTGCTGGGGATTGAATTCAGGGCCTTGTGCTTGCAAGGCAAGCACTCTACCAACTGCGCTATATCCCCAGCCCTGCAGCATAGGTTTTTAAATGAACTTAACAAATGCTTTAAACATTTTTTTTTCTTATAACAAGAATAATTCCTTACAAAAGACTGTGCCAGGTGTAGTGGTGCACACCTGTAATCCCAATCACTTGGGAGGTTGAGGCAGGAGGATTGTCAAGTTTGACATCAGCCTGGGCAAGTTAGTGAGACCCTGTTTTAAAAAAGGCTGGGGGTCCAAATCTTCACCTTGTTGGCTTAGGATCAGACTTCCTTAACAGGACTCCCATAGCACAAGAAATAAAAGCAAGAATCAACAACTGGGATAGATTCAAACTAAATAGCTTTCTCTCAGCAAAGGAAACTATCAGCAATGTGAAGAGAGAGCCTACAGAGTGGGAGAAAATCTTTGCCACTCATACTTCAGATAGAGCACTAATTTCCAGAATATATAAAGAACTCAAAAAACTCTACACGAAGATTACAAATAACCCAATCAATAAATGGGCTAAGGATATGAACAGACACTTCACAGAAGATCTACAAGCAATCAAAAAACATGAAAAAAACATTCACCATCTTTAGTAATAAAGAGAAATGCAAATCAAAACTACTAATATTCCATCTCACCCCACTTAGAATGGCGATTATCAAGAATACAAGCAACAATATGTGTTGGAAAGGATGTGGGGAAAAAGGTACACTCATACATTGCTGGTGGGGCTGCAAATTAGTGCAGCCACTCTGGAAAGCAGTGTGGAGATTCCTTAGAAAACTTGGAATGGACCCACCATTTGACCCAGCTATCCCACTCCTTGGCCTATACCCAAATGACTTAAAATCAGCATACTACAGAGATACAGCTACATCAATGTTCATAGCTGCTCAATTCACAATAGCCAGACTGTGGAACCAACCTAGATGTCCTTCAATTGATGATAGGATACAGAAACTGTGGTATATATATATACAATGGAATATTACTCAGCTATAAAGAATAATAAAATTATGGCATTTGCAGGCAATGGATGAAATTGGAGAATATCATGCTAAGTGAGATAAGCCAATCTCAAAAATCCAAAAGGCGAATGATCTCACTGATAAGCGGATGATGACACATAATGGGGGGTGGGAGAGGGGCAAGAATGGAGGAAGGAGGGACTGTATAGAGGAAAAAGAGGGGTGGGAGAGGTAGGGGGAAGGAAAAAATAACAGAATGAATTAAACATCATTACCCCTATGTAAATGTATGATTATGCAAATGGTATGCTGTTACTCCATGTACAAACAGAAACAACATGTATCCCATTTGTTTACAATAAAAATAAATTTTAAAAAATTGTAATAATACAAAAAAAAAAAAAAAAAAAAAAGGCTGGGGGTATGGCTCAGCAGTAGAGGGTTTCTAGGGTCAATCCCAGTCTGTCTATCTGTCTTTCTCTCTCACACACACACTCACACAGAGATTAGCTTGCTGGAAGCACTGTTTTCTAAGTATATGTGGCCTCTTATATGCATAGTTAAGTATGTATGTAGTTTACATAAAACACGTAGTTTATGAAATTTAGAAAAGAAGCATGTTGGATTTATGAGAGCTTTCGATTCCTCAGCATCTTTCAGTGCTCTCAATTTACCAAACATTTTCCTGGAAAGTTCTTCTGTCTAGGCAGGAAGTAGTGTTGAAGCCTGTTAGTGGGTAAAAAGATGAAAAAGCCAATCTTTAGGTTTTCCGTGGATTGTTTATCTGTGCATAATACGTACCCTAGTTATACACATGTATTGGTTTTGTGTAAATGAAGCCATTGTTTATTTCATGCAAATAATTCTCTCTTCTATGCTAACACACATTTTTGAGGTATATGTAAATGTATCAATTTTAAGAGTTTAGCATGAATTTTAAGATATATAGGTGTATGTACATACATATGCTTGTGCACATGCATGCTCACACACACACACACACCTATGTTACCATCACCCAGATCAAATATATAGAACTTTCTATCACCCAGAGTTTTTTTCTGTACCTTTTCTCAGGTGACTACTATTCTCATTTTTAATCACCATAGATGAGTTTTACCTGTTCTTGAATATTAAATCATACATTTATATGTGGGTATGGAAAAAAGTTTCATAATGATCAGACATGAACATTTCAGCTGAAATCATGGGCAGTGAGAAGGTAAAACTGACAGCACCTATTAAAACTTAACTACATTGTTAAACTCAGTTAAACCTTATTAAATTTAAAACGTTTTGTATACTTTAGAAATCTTTCATACTAAGTGATGGAATTAATAGTGTTCACAGAAAAAATTTTTTTTCATAAAATGTTGAACAAATTTGGAAAAAACCTTATAATTTAGATTATAATACAAAGAAAAGGGCTGGAAATATAGTTTAGTGATAGAGTGCTTGCCTAGCATATAGGAGGCCCTGGGTTTCACCCCTAGCCCCACAAAAATAATTACTTAAACAAGTATTTATCTTAAAATAATTTTTTATTAACTTAATTAAATGAAGAAGAAAAAATTGGTGGGCCTTGAAGGTGAAGTTAAAGCAGCAAAATGGATACTAGAAGAACTATCTGTCCTCCAAGGTAAGTGGAATAAGCTGACCCAATTGGAAAAACAGGTTTCACTTAAGTTCCCCAATTCTGGATAAGCCTCTAAAATCTAATGTTGGGGGAAAATGCAGTTAGTTATGAAAAGATATTATGTATCATTTACTTGAAATATCAATTTATTGGCATATAAACCAATAGGCCCAAACAGTACTAATAAAACCCTTTTATCTTCAGGACAGAGGCAATACTGTAAACAAGCACTGAAGAGCTCTTATGCTGCCGGGTGCTCCTCACAACTTGGGAGACTGAGGCCCTCAACTTTGCGAGACCCTATCTCAAAATAAAAAACAAAAAGGATTGGGGATGTAGCTCAGTGGTAGAGTGCCCCTGGGCCTAATCCCCAGTGCCAAAAACAAACAAAACCCCATGCAAAACAAAACAATAAAAACACCAGAGTTCTGATGCTAACAAAAGGAGGGCACCAAACACAAATATAGCATAGGGGTAAGAGTCTTTATGTTTTTTGATGGAGGCAAAGCCATTTGGTTGGCACTTCATAGGAATATCTTTCCACCAGGTCTTCATCATATGGTATGTGCCACGAGTCTCCAGTTGTTTGCACCACTGTGTCATAGGTGAGAATATGCTGTTGATTTAAAAAGAGAATCAAACATTGAGAATAACAATAAAGGGCTACCTAGCTATTTCTCTTTCTTTTCAGACAACTTCTCAATTAGTTTTGGAAGAGTAGTCCCTGTCTTAACAATGGGTTTTCAAAGAGCAGCTAATTCAGTGATGATGACTGTTGGAAGATGGGTATTAGAGAACATTTTCAAACATATGAAGATAGAGAAATAGTACAATGACCTCACACATATTCAGCTTCAACCGCACGGCTGATCTTATCTCATCCATACCTTCCCCACCTCCTTGCCATGTCCGTCTACACCGGAGATTATCTGGAAGCAAATCTCAGATATCATTTCTTCTGTAGTACGTCAGTGTATAGCTCCAAAAGATAAGGATTTATTTTGTAAGTGTAAGATCAAAAACATTATTACACTTAAGAAGTAATAATAACTGGCTGGAGGTATAGCTCAGGGACAAGGTATATCACATGCTTAGCATGTACAAGGCCCTCTCTGGTTTCAATTCCAACACAACACACTCAGAAGAATTAATTATTTACTAAAGTCACCAAATTTCTACTTTTCATATTTTCCCGATTGTTATATGTATGTACATAAATTTCAGAGTTTGTTCGAATAGGAATTGAAATAAGGCTATTACATTGTGACAGGTTTAAATATCTCATTTCTTTTAATTGAGAGCTTCCCGTACCATCTCTATTTTTCTTATATCTCTGTTACTCAGCAGAAGTAAAAGTATGACATATGTAGGGATAAAAATTTTGAAGGTGGGGCTGGGGAGATAGCTTAGCTGGTAGAGTGCTTGCCTCGCAATCACAAGGCCCTGAGTTCGATCCCCAGTACCGCAAAAAAAAAAAAAAAAAAAAAATTTGAAGGTGGGCACGGTGGTGCACACCTGTAATCCCAGAAGCTCAGGAGTCTGAGGCAAGAGGATTATGAGTTCGAAGCTAGTTTTAGCAATTTAGTAAGGACCTAAGCAATTCAGCAAGACTCTATCTCTAAATAAAATACAAAAAAGGGCTGGGGATGTGGCTCAGTTGTTAAGTGATCCTGAGTTTGATCCCCAGTACTCCTGACCCCAGCACAAAAAAGAATTTTGAGCCACTGCAAATAAGCAGGGAAATGAAAACCATATGTAAGAAGTCATAAATGATTACATAATTGAAGTCACAACAAATGGCACCCCAGGTGTTTCAATATGTCAGTTAATTTGGGGGATGATCTATGAGAACTTTGGTTCTGACAGATGCTCTATTTCCAGGAACTGGCAAACAGTAAATACCAGAGTAGAACAACAACAAAGCATTTAGAGCTTTCAACTTGTTACAACACTTTTTTAAACAATGCCACATTTTACTACATATTTGACTTTGTTAACATTATACGGAGAACAGATATATACCTGAAAGGTTATTTTTGATCCTGGAAATCTGTTTATAATTGCCAGTTGATGTCCCTGCTGCCACTTAAAGAACAGGCGTTGGGTCTTGATATCCAGGAGACAGGCCTTGTGGTCCCTCATTAAGTCTTTTGTGATAAACTTGCAGTGATTCCCTGAATTCAGTGTGGCATATAGAAGGAATGGATCATCCTCTGAGCTGAACCAGGAATAAGAAAGGACAGAATCAAATATACCCCAGGAGGCAGGGGACAGCATTTTTCACCAAGCATTTTACTTATTTTCCTACTTTTCTTAGAGGTGCCTCTGAATTCTGGACAGACATGATCTCAGTATGTAATAAACCACCTGGAAGTCCTTAGGTGGTAAGTAATACTATTTAGAGCCCAGATGGAAAGCTGAAGGGAAGGGGACTGGGACTCTAACAACTCAGCTGGGATCTCCCACTAGAACAAAGAATTCTAATAGTTCTCTTTTTACACTTAAAAGCTGGTTCTCTGTGGACATTTTTCCTATTTGCCTCACTTACCACACTTTTCTTTATTCAAAATCAAGAAACATCCAAAATAGTTCTAGGACAAGATTATACTTTGTTTGTAAGCCACCAAATTACTGACTAGTCCCAAAGCTGAAACTGGTGTCTCAAAGCAGCTTGAGGGTAATCACCAGGATCAGCACCTAATGGCACCTCCTGCTTTGAGAAGAGCCAGTGATTCAGAGCATCCAACAGATTGTCAACCTTAGCCCTTACCATTTCATGTGTGTGGCAGTAACTACCTGGGCTCAGGAGATTTAGACTAACCTGTGATATAGAGGCCTTATGCCTTAATTCTAAAGACCCAATAGGATCATTTAAAATCACTTTATACTGAAGTATTTCAAGTGAAATGATAAAAGGACTGAAATCTGCCTAAAATCCCCAGAAAAAAATAGATGGGATTAAAACACAAAAAGAAAATGTTGGGAGATATATGCAACAAGACTAGCAAAATGATGGTAATTGTTGGAGCTGGATGACAATTACATGGGATCACTATATACCATTTTTTCTACTTTGTTTGAAAAGGTTTCTTTGGTACATTAGTGGAAATTAGAGTTATGCTTAAAAATTAAATATTCACAAAGGGGAATGAAGGAAAGGGGGGATAGGAAAGATAGTAGAATGAATTGAACATAACCTTCTTATGTTCATACATGAATATATAACCAGTGTAATGCCACATCATGTACAACCACAAGAATGGGAAGTTTTAATGTATGTATAATGTCAAAATATATTCTACTGTCATGTATAATTAAAAATAACAAAAAAATTTTTAAAAATTAAATATTCAAATTCAGAGACACAGAAGGACGGTGAATCAATCTTTACACCTGAGTTTGGAACTTCAGCTGGTACAGTAAACACATGTCCCAAACCAAGCAGTGAGACCAACTTCCAATAGACTTCTTGGTACAACACTGTATTTATCCAATTCTTTCATATAAGAAAAATAAAAATGATAATAATTAAGATAGATGCTTTCCACATAGTTGGTGCTGTGCAAAGAGTTTAACATGTATAATTTGTAAGTATTACCTCATTTAACATTCCCAACATCAGGAAGATTACATATGAAGAAATGAAGATACAGGGAAAGGAATACCTTTCCCAGATGGGAAGTGGCAGGGCTATAATCTGTACCAAGCATGCACTCCTAATGACTACCAAAGTTGCCTAAAGTGACTGCATGAAAAGGATGTGATTTTCTTTTGGAGAAATGGAGGTTCCTTCTCCCAACAAAAGATAAAAGGGACTTGGTTTGGGATTCAGATGAGAAGTTGGCTTCCTGCTTCATGTAGAGAATCATTTTCCCTTTTTAGGAATACATACTTTGGGGAATACTAATGATACTGGAGGTTAACACATTGGAGCTAATGAAACCTAGGATTAGGGCTAAGGCACACACCTAATCATCATCCAAGCAAAGTGAGAAATAAATTTTTGTCATCAGCCTAAACCTAAATGCACATTAGAAATTCACATGTATTTTTGAATTGGTGCTCCTCCTGGTTAGCTGCTTTCTTTTTACTTCATGGACAGTTTACATTTTTTTTTTTTTTTTAAACTGACCATGTTTCCCACACTCCTTTGGCTTAATGGGAAGCTAAGACTCAGTAACAAATTTCTCTTTGTATTCAGAATAAAATCTAAGCCCCTTGTTTGTCTACCAGGACCTATGAGATCCTCTGTAATGTGGTCCCTGCCTTTTCTATTACCTCAAAACTTAAATACTTCCTCCGTTACTGTTCTAGCCAATTCATAGCAGTCCTCTTGCTTTCTTCACAAATGCCAACCTTGCAGGGTGCAGGGGTGTACACCTGTAATCCCAGCAACTCGGTAGACTGAGGCAAGTTTGAAGCCAACCTCAGCAACTTGGTGAGACCCCCATCTCAAAATAAAAAGTAAAAAGAGTTGGGGATATAGCTCAGTGGCAAAAAAATCCCTGGATTCAATCCCCAGTACCAAACAAACAAAAAGCCAAGTTTATTTCTGTCCCCAGGACTGTTTTTATTGTTTGATTTTTTGGTGGTACTGGGGATTGACCCCAAGGACACAGAAGCTCTATCAGTGAGATTATTTCCAGTCCTTTTCCCAGGGTCTCGCTAAATTGCTCAGACTAGCCTCAAATTTGCCATTCTCCTGCCTCAGTCTACTGAGTAGCTGGGATTATAGGTACATGTATAGTGGCTATGTGAATATTTGTGTTTCCTCTATATGAAATACTCTTTCCACCATTCCTCCTTCCCATTAGATTTACCCCCTCACAAAGGTCTTTTCTGACCACTTCGACCATTACCCTTTTATCTAACCCCTACCTAATCTCATTCTACTTTGCCTTATATAGCACTGATCACTACCTAAAAAGATATTACCTGTTTATTATAAGTCCTAAGAGGGCAGGGACTTTGCCTTGTTCAATGCTGTTTAACCAAGCACAGTCAAGTTGCTAAAATTTGTTGAATAGTTGCTAAAAGATCAAATTAGGATTGTATTTCCCATGTTCTGTTAAGTAATCTCACCTCTGACTTATCTTCCTCCCATTTCTTTTATTCTGATTTCTTCATCAATTTAAATTTCTTCTGCTGTAGAAACTATATTTTTGTAAGCTGCCTCAAACATTTTTTGAATGAGGTATATACACATATACATGAATTTTTAAAATGGCAAAAGTAGGTAACAAACAAGCAGATGACTAGAGCCTAGTGTAATTTACCTGTTACCTCCATTACTTACATGTCATCAGCAAAAAAACAGCTGGCTTGCTTTTGCACTTTTTCCATCTCATCCTTTCTCCACCGGAAACGCTGTGTTAGCATGTGCTTCCGGCCCAGGACCAGCAGTTGCAGATTCTGTTTGGCTAGTTGAGAAACTACATCCAAGAGCTAAAAAACACAAAGCCAGCATCCAAAACGGTCAAAGGAAAAATCTGAAGTGGAGTGATTTTTCTAGCTGGTCATCTTAATGGTTAGGTTCTGATTTCTGGAAATGGGGTAAGAAAACAGTTCTTAATAATTTTCCATCTTTGAAAGCCTGAGGAAAATGTTTCCTATTACAAATTAATGCATAATACTTACCCTCAGGTCAGGTTACACTAGATCCAGGGGTGGGTTGCTAAACAGAGATGTGTCCAGTTGTTTTTATTTACACATAAATAAAACTATATTTATATGTGCATATATATACATATAACTAAATATATATACATATATGCATATATATGTGTACATATGTATGTGTGTGTATGCATATATTTATTTAGTTAGTTCAGTTGTTTTTAAATTGAGTTTCTAGAACCCACTGGGATAGAAAGGAGGCTCAAGATGGTAAGCATTTATACTAAAACAGTTTGTTTCATGGATTCAGACATTGAAAGTATATTTCTTTCAGAATAAATTTATTCCTTTTTCTTGCTTTTTTTTTTTTTTTTTTTTTTAAGATGGGCCTTGCTAACTTATCTAGGCTGGTTTTGAATTTTTGATTCTCCTACTTCAGTCTTCCAAGTAGCTAAATTATAGGCATGTGCTATGACACCAGGCTCCACTTATTCCTTTTATAAAGTTGTACCATTATAGATTATTTTCAATGAGTCCAGATATAAAAAGGCAACTGGATTCACTAATAGGGATTACAATTACTTTTAAAAAATTTCCATGTTCCTTTCTAAAAAATTATAAAGATATAGAAAATAATGTAAACAAAAATACTAAAAGTAATACTGATTTTTAAACTTTCCATGAAGCTAGGGAGACAAAAAATACAAATGGGTCTTTGCAGGTATACCCTGGCTCAAATAAACAGCCCTGAGTTTACTAATATTAAGTTAAAGGTGGAGACCCAAGGAAGGGAAGGCCCAAGGAAGCTTGAACTACTCTGGGGCACCATCTTGTGGTTGAAAGGTCTCCATTAACAGCAGCTTTCTGAAAACAACAAAAACAAAGGAGAATAAAGAAAAGACACAGGAAAGAAACATGAGAAGGCAGAATAAAGGCAATAACCTCAAACAGTATGAGAGTCCAGTTATAAAAGCCCACTTCCTTTGGAGTAAATTCCACAGCTGGATCAGGCCAGGGTCAAAGGTATACTCAGAATAGCCAAGAAAAAGAAAATTCAACTTAATTCTGTGTTAGATAAAAAAATAAAATAATATTTGGAAGATAGCACATATATTTTTTTCTTTTGTTTTCATGGTAGTAGAGATTGAACCCAGGGGTGCTTGACCATGATCTACATGAGCTACATTCCCAGTCCTTTTAATTTTTTTAGATACAGGGTCTCCCTAAGTTGCCAAAGGTTGGCCCCAAATTTGTGATCCTCCTGCCTGCACCTCCTGAGTTGCTGGGATTACAGGCATGCACCACTGTATTTGACTTTATATATCAGCCTATCTCTCCCACAAGCAAAACTAAAACATTTTATATATAAAATAAACGTGGGAAGACTTTTTTTGGTAGTATTGGGGATCGAACTCAGGGCCTTGAATATGCTAGGCAAGCACTCCACCACTGAGCTATACTCCCAGTCCTAAGACTTTTAAAGCTAGGGATAAAAGACAAACTGGTGGGCTGGGATGTGGCTCAGGGATAGAGTACTTGCCTAGCATGTATGAGGCACTGGGTTTGATTCTCAGCACCAAATATAAATAAATGAATAAAATAAAGATGCATCAACAACTAAAAAATATATACATAAAAAAAAAAAAAAAGGCAAACTGGCTAGGGGCCTCAGGACATAAGGAATGGAAAAGCCAATACATGTAGTATAAACAAACAAAACCCAAATACCACAAACAACAAAGGCCTGTTCCCTATTAGCCAAAGGACCAAGAAAGAGGCAGTCACCAGTAGACTGTGATATAAGTTATAACTAGAACAAGTGACCACAAATATGTATCCTTGATACACTTAAAGATGCTACAGATGAAAAGAAAAACACCCAAAATCCACTAAGAGAAATAAAAGTGGAATTCTAAAAAAAATTCAAGTAACCCACAGGAAGGCAGGAAAACAATTCCAAGAAACAAACAATAAAAACAGATAACAGAAAATAAAAAAATAAACTGGCAGGCATATGCCCTAACATTCTAGTAAAAGCATAAAGTATAAAGGGCCTAAATATATCAATTAAAGGACAGAGGTTGTTAGAGTTGGATTTTTGCCAATCTTATATGTTAAAAATATGACTCTATTACATACTAACTAAAAGAAACACATTTCTGATTTGGGTTGTTTTCTATATTGACTACTATTTCTCCATTATCCTTAAGATGTCTAAAGGACAATTCTCTAGAAATCAGAAGAGTAAGAACATTTCAGATTAAAATTTGGTGCAAACAGTGTCTAGTTTGGCTTCTACCCCAATTTGATTTATCTCCTGTAGAGAAAGATAAGAAAATCTTTTTTTTTTTTTTTTTTTTTTTTAAAGCTCACTAGTGACATACTTACTTAGTTTTGGCATAAAACTGCTGAAAAGTACTTCCTGACCTTAGGGTAAAAATATAATTGGCAGGGCTACAAGTGTTAGAAATAACTGCGTAGGGGGTGCTCAGGAAATAGAAAAGCTGCTTGGGACATGGGAGAGTCCAATGAGGGCAACGCTTTTTCTGAGTAATCCTAAAAAGCAAATATAATTTCGTTTTCCATTTTTACAACTTTTTACCTCCTCCTCTGTAGGCTCTAGCTCTAGCACTTCCTGGGATTAGATGGACTATAGATTTTCAAAATGTCTAAAACCTTTGGGCTCTGATGTCTATGAAATAAGAAAATCTATGCTAGTTCTTTAACAAGATAACTTTAAAGCTGGGTGTGGTGGTACACACCTGTAATCCTAGCTGTTCAACAGGCTAAGGTAGGATGATCATAAATTCAGGGTCAGCTTGGGCAACTTTGTGAGACCCTGTCTCTAAAAAATAAAGAGCTGGAGATGAAGCTCAGTGGTAGCATGCCCTTGCTTCAATTTCTAGTACCACACACAAAAAAAAGGGCTGGGGATGAAACTCAGTGGTAGAATGCTCCTTGGTTCAATCAATCTCCACTCTATACCCCCGCCCCCCCCACACACACAAAATGAGAGAGAGAGAGAGATAACTATAAGGAGCCTTAAAAAATTAAAAATGATTCATTATCACAATTAAAAAATTAATAATTCATTAATTTAAAATATCCAATGTTCACATTTCTGAATTTAAAATTAAGATATAAAAAAGTTATGTGCAATTGCTTAATGACTTTCTTAAGTCTCTTATAAGCTCCTCTTCCACTTTTTTTTTTGGTACTGGGGATTGAACCCATGGGTGCTCTACCACTGAGCTACTAGTCCTTTTAAAATTTTTATTTTGAGATAGGATCTCACCAAGTTGCTCAGGCTAGCTTCAAATTTGTGATCCTTCTATTCCAGCCTCTCTAGTAGCTGGGATTACGGATGTGAGCCACTATACTGTCTTCCTCCTCCATTTCCTTTTTCCCTTGCAGTTAAAGAAATGGAGCTATTCTTAAAACATTCTTAAAAAATTTCCCACATTTAGGTATTGCTCACTGCCTCCCTCTGGCATCACATAACAGAACCTCCAGTCTCTAACTTTTCTGTAAAATGGTAGTTGGATCAAGAGGCTGGTCAAAGTCAAGGTTTTTGTTTTGTTGTTTCTGTTTTGGGCATGCACGTACAATATGTGTGCTTGTGGGTGTGTGTACGTATCTATTTAAAATCATGGTCTTGATAAAGTAAAAAAGCTAGTTCATCCACAACATTACTGAGAACCTTCTAAGTCACTAGGGCAGGGACTGTTGGTGATACAGATCTAAAGGTACAATGAACCTCAAGTGCAAAAAGGGAGGACAGGGAGGGGTGTTTCCATCAGACTCAGGGTAAGGAGGGTGATCAGAGAAATCTTCACAGAGCAAGTGACAGTACAGCTCAAGTTTGAGACCAATTATCCAGGAAAGGAATGGGAGCTTCCAAAGACAAGGAACAGCATGTTGATTGTGTTCTTTATCAGCACACTGAATTTGAGAAACTGCAAGGTATCAAATGTGGCTCAGGCAGAGGTGTAGCAGAAGGTACCAGAAATATAGCAGGAATAAACACAGGGGTCAAATTACAGGGGTCTTTGCAAACTGATAAGTCTTTTCCTGCCTGAAAGCAACGGGGGATAAGCAAAGGATTTAAGATGGGAGAGTGAAATAACTACTATTTTAGAGAGATCAAAATTATGGATTGGAAGAAGGCTGGACTAGAACAGACAGATCAATTAGAAGGCTTCTGCAGTAATCCAGGCAAGACATAATAAAACTAGCAATAAAGATGAAGAGATGAGAGCTAGTAAAGCAGAACTGAGCAAACTTAGTCATTGACTGGATGTGGGAAATAAAGGGAAGGACAAAGCGAGGAAGATTTGGACCACAAGACACATAATTGTACCAAGACAGGTTCTTGAGAGGAAGACCTCTTGATATCTCCAAGTAGGAGATGTTCATTAGGTAGTTGGTTATGTGGCTCTAGCATTTAGGGGAAGGTTCTGGGCTGCAGATAAAGACTTGGGGAGTTATGAGAGTAGATGAGCTATAACAAAATAGGATAAAAGGAAGAAAGCAGAGAATGAAACCTGAGGATACTACTATTTAAGGGAGAGGGTGATGTGAAAATCCTATAATGGAGACTAAGGAATGATCAGAAAGAAAGAAAGAAGAAATATTAGGAAGACCAGAGAGAGATTGTAAGGAACATTTTAAGAAGGAGGTAGAGGGTTAAGTATCAGTCATGTAAGATAAGGACCAATATGTGGACCCAGTGGAATAATTTGATGATCCCATAGGGAATAGGAGTGAGATTTCTGTTGCTTCCCTAAACCCTATGCAAGATTTCAGTTTGTTTTGCATGGACAGCATGCACAGCTCTGTTTTGATGAACAATCAGTTCTGCTCTTTATTTCAGATATGAGTGGTATGGATTCTTCAAAATCCAACCTCCCAGAAGCTTCACTGTAAAGGGAGCAGCTTTTTTGGATTTGTTCTTTAAAGATGAAAGAGACTTGAGAAGATTTACCTTTTATTCAGAAAAAAACAGTAGCAAGGTAGAGGCTGAAGACATAGGCACAGAAGTGACAACGGTTGGAATAAGGTTCCTGAGAAAGCAGGAAGAGGCAGAATCCAGAGAAGAGGTGAAGAGAACATCTCTTCAACTGAGATGGAAGAAGGATAAGGACGTATTTAAATATAGAAAAGTTTGATAGTATGGTGTGTGAATGCATGGTATGCATGCAGAAATGGTTTTCCTCCTGAGACATTCTATTTTCTGTGTGTAACAGAAAGTGAATCACTGGGGATGGAGTAGGAGGCTTCAGGATAATTGTGCAAATGAGAAAGAGCTGGTGTGGAGCCTGGTTGTGGGAGTCGCTACATGACTGCAGACACACACAGAGCTGGATGGGGTAAAGCCTGGGTGTGGCTCAAGGCCAGCAATGCCAATGCCCAGAGGTGGCAGAAGTCAGCCCAAATGGGAATTTACAGTGTCCTGCCTACACAATAAGAGGCAGCAATTGGAAGACAGCTAGTGAGAATAATGACTGGCTTCTTATTCTACACTAACATTTGGTGAAAAGGTACATCAATCATCTAATATTCTTCCTTTTTATTAATAGAAATTGAATGAACTATTCCAAATTCATATTTATATCAGCATAGGATCTGTGATTTGGGTTCTGGCCTGAGTTAGGAATACTGAATTCCAGTTTTATTTATTTGCTGAGATCTCTTTATTTGCAAAATGTTAATAAAGTACCTTTGTCTATGCCTACACCTCCCCTCCCCCCTTCACTATCCTTAACAGTGTTATGAAAATTTATCATCATAGATGAAAATGTAGCCAGGCATGGTGGCACATGACTGTAATCTCAGTTGCTCGGGAGGCTGAGGCAGGAGGATCGTGAGCTCAAGGCCAGCCCCAGCAACTTAGTGAGGCCCTAAGCAACTCAGCGAGATTCTGTCTCTTAATAAAATACAAAAAAGGGCTGGGGTTGTGGTTCAGTGGTTAAGTACCCTTGGGTTCAATCCTTGGTACCAAAAAGAAAAAGGAAAGAAAACTTAAAATAGCACAATTTATGTATTATTTTTTGTATGTAAAGGTGAGACAATTTTTGACAATTTTCTACTAGTTCTCATAGCAATTTATGAGGGAAGTCAGTGTTTTCTCATTTAGAGACTAAGGGAGCTAAGAAAAATCGGGGATTTATTCAAGGCATTTCTGGGTGGTAATTCAGAGAAAGTGGTAATTCAAAACCATCTGGCTCTCAGGGGATGTTCCCTCTGACAATGTCTCTTCCTTTTAATGACTTTAAGAAACAACTAGAGGCCTATTTGATAAGGTGGTCCAGGAAGGCCATGTGTTAGTGAAGTACATTTCCTTCTTTCTCTTTTTTGATACTGGAAATTGAACCTCAGGGCACTTTACCACTGAGCTACATCTCCAGTCCTTTTAATATTTTACTTTGAGACAGGGTCTCGCTAAGTTGCTGTGGGTCTCATTAAATTGCTGAGGTTGATTTAGAACTTGTGATCCTCCTGCCTCACCTCTGAGTCACTGGTATTACTGATGTGTGACACCATGCCCAGCACATTTCCTTCATTAATCTACCTCTCCACCTTCTGCCAAACTTCTCTTCCTTTAATAAATTAGTAAGGAAAAGCTGTACTTAAGCTTAGCCTTAGTTGGGGACATGTTTCAAATTGATCCATCTAGTTAGGGTCCAGTACTCCTTGGATAATGCAGCTAAGTGTCAACTCCTGGTGGCTTCTGATGCTATCTCCACATGTGAAATAAATGAATATAAATAGCTTTTAAGGAATCATAAAAGTTCGTAGATTCCTGAATTCAAGAATAGTTTTCTTCTCTCTACAGGACCTGAGGTAGGAGGGGAGCTGGATTAAAGTAGAATTTGTTTTCACATCCAGCAGCTGTTTTAGTGCAAATTGGAGTTGTGTAGAGGGTTTGTGGAACAAATAATCATTCATTTGATGGGTTTAAGCTTTTGGAGGTCTCATTTTTTCACATAAAACCATGTGAGTTCTTACACCAAGGAGGATGTAAAGGGATTTAGTGTGTGCCTCTTTTTTTTCCTACCATAAATTTATGTTCATTGGACAACCACCATGATAAGTGCTTTCATTATCTCATTTTAATTTCAAGAGAATTCCACGAGTTAGGTCTTATCATTCCTTTTTTTCTTTTTAAAGATGCAGATTTTAATACCAGAGCAATGGTTCTCAAACAGTGGTTTTCTGACCAATAATATCAACATCACCTAACATTTGTTAGAGGATCTGCCTTCTCTTGACACATTAGCAGAACTGCAGTTCAGAACCTGAGCTCATAAATGAAAGCAAATTCATTTAAAATAGAATGCTGATGTTAAGATTGTTTTTAGTTATTTATAAGTGGGGATATTTAAAATCCTGGAACAACATAAGTTCTTAAAATAAGCACAAATATCCTGCATACTCTTTCCACATAAATGAATACCAACTTCTAATATCTTACAATTGTTTGGGAGATTGGAGCCAGGAAATACTTCTCCATTTTTTTATGTTATTACTTTACTAAAAGACAATCTCACTGTAATGTAGAGATTAAACTAGGGTTGATGGTACTGGGTGGGGGTTTTCCTATTTGAGTCTGGCTAGAATTCAGGATATAATGGGGTTAAGTCAAAGGCAGACAAGAGAAGGCAAGAAGAAGTTTGTTTTCATGTGAAGTTTTTAATTTTGACAATTACTTCTCCCCAACTAAGAAACATAAAAAGCCCTTTGGGACAAAGACTATGAAGAACTCTACTGGGGCAGTATTCCAGAACTTGAAGACCACAAACATAATGTTTGTAATTGATGCATTGTGCTCTCCACAAAATTTACAGCCAAAACAACAAGGGAAGTCATAACTTATATTAGTACAATGGAGTTTTCTATGATGTGTCTATGATGTGATTACCTTCTGAAGGCTACCTATACCCTATTTCATTCCATTCTTTATCTCTGTTTCTCTCATTTTTCTCTTCAGCCAAGTCTTAAGAAAAGAACCCCTGCTCTAGAGATGATGACTACGTATTTCTTGAGTGACTATCATATCTGACAGTGTTCCTATGAAAATGCCACCAAGTAGTAGAGTACAAGAAACCCACCAAAGTTGTGGCTCAATGCTTCTGATTTCAAATAGTCACATCATATTTTCATTTGCCTGCTGCTCAGCTGCTGTTGTCTCAGCCTCACCTTGGACAGGTGTTGCTGCTTGCAGAAAGAAGAGAGTGCTGGCGATATAGCCCCTTATGTAGAGTGCCTGCCTGGCATGCTTGAGGTCTGGGTTCGAGTCCCCAGCTCCCTAGCACTGTTAGGTTGTGGAAATAACAAATAAACAAATGAGACCAGTTTGGAGGCTCACAACCTTCCATCCTCTCACCTCTTTCTTAGGGGCTGGGGATATAGCTCAGTTGGTAGAGTGCCTGCCTCGCAAGCACAAGGCCCTGGGTTCAATCCCCAGCACCACAAAAAGAAAAGAAAAAGAAAAAAAAAAAAAAAAAACAGAAAGAAGAGAGGTCATTATTTATTTAAAGGAAAATTAATAATGCTGTTTTGTTGGAACTATTCAAGAACTATATATACCATGTAAGATGGAGTAGCACTTGATGAAAATGGGAGAATTGGAAAATGATGAAAAGAGAAGTGTTTTGGTAAAAAAAGCAGAAACTGGGATAAGGAGGGAGCAGGGAGTTTTCCTGGGTATATGTAAGCACTGTGGGCTTTTTAAGTTTGGTGGAGTAGTTCCAAGAAGGGTGAGGCTTAGATGGGGTCCTACCTCCATCTCTTTGTGCACAGGAGATTTAAAACTACTGACATTTGATAAAGCCCTTTGCATGTCTTGGGAAAAATATACACAAAGTTTAATTACTTCATTATGATGTCATAAATGATCCCACTGGTTTATGTTAAACCCACTATGTGCTATATCCTGCTTTTGTCAGTCTTTGGTATTTTAGGGAGATTTCAATTATCTCATCTTTGTTCTTAGTCAATGAAACAATTCTACTGAGGAAGAAAAATGCCCTTTCTGCTTTGGGAACATCCTGTCAAGTGTGGGATGTGTTTCCTGAACACCACTGTCTGCTCTGATGCCATTAGCACCCACACAGTTATCCAGCCTTTTAAAAAATGATTAAACTGTTGGACTGGATGGATTTCCCCAGCTAGGTGAGACTCAGAGCTGTCTAGAAGACAGAAGATTTGGCTCCTGACTCACAGTGTGACTTTTCTCCAAACATTTATATGCATTCTTTTTTTTTTTTTTTTATTTCTCTGTATGATATCTGTGTTTCCTTTATCCTATGAGGCAGGAATAGATAGATACTTTGAATATTAAAAACTAACTTCAGGAAAAAAAAAAAAACACCTAATTCAGGAAGATTAAACTAACCTTTAAAGGTTTATTAAAAATTTCCCCCAGAATTCTAGATCCAGTCCAAGTATAGGGAATAATTTGCTCACTCTGGAAAAGTATGTGAATGTTTCAGATTCAAAGGACATCATTTAATAATTAAAAGAGAAGTAACATGGCCAGGTATGATGATGCACACTTGTAATCCCAGTCCTTTGAGGTTGAGGCAGAAGGATTGCAAGTTTGAGGCCAGCCTCAATAAATTAACAAGATTCTAAGCAATTTAGCAAGACCCTGTCTCAAAATAGAAAACAAAAAGGGATAGGGATATAGTTCAATGTTAAAGTGCCCCAGGGTTAATCCCTAGTATCACAAAACATAAATAAATAAATAAAAATTTTCAAAAGGGGGGAAATACTGGGGAATTATATTGGTCAAATTATAGTTATACTGTATGCATGTACAAATATGTAACAACAAATTGCATCAGTATGTACAACTATAATGCACCAATAAAAATATGAAAAACCCCCAAATATATAAAAGACCCAACTACATAAAAAGACATCTTGGACAGCTCCAGTTAATGTTCTGAGACATCTATCCAGCTTTGTAAGTGCAAGCAGAAGGGTTTATATATTAAAAGGAACTGAACAAACACATAAAAGAGATTTTTCCATTTGCTGTCTATTATGCAATAACATAGTGATAACAATTAATAGCAAAAGCTTTGGTGTCAGGCTGCCTAGGTTGAAATTCTAGTTCCACTATGCATAAACTTTGTGACCTTGGGAAAGTTACATTTCCTCTCTGTGTCTCTGTTTCACTGTTTGTCAAATGGTGATCTTACCTGGGTTATTAGGAGAATCATTGTAGATAATGTATGCAGATACAAAGCACATTGAAAAGTATTTAATAAATGTTACCTATTATTAAACAATACAGTCTGGATTTATGAATTTAGAGTTCCCAATCTCCACTCTATCAGAAGGGAGAAAAGTGGGAGAAGAAGAAGGGGGAAAAGAGGGAAAGAGGGAGAAGATAGTGAAGAAGAAGAAAACAAGGGAGGAGAAGGAAAAGAGGAAGGAGGAGGAGAAAGGAAAAACAAACAAGTTTTCTTTTGGCATTGTCACAGACTTGGATGATTTTTGTGTTGATCTCTGTCAGAAGGCAAACTGAACACACACATCTAATCTTAATTGCACTTGAAATGTCATTAAAACTATCACATAGCCTCTAAAATGACAAATTCACAGACTTGGAAAATGACAACATAATTTTTAGGAAAAAGAAAGCAAATGGACAAATGATAACTGACCTTGAGACCAATTTAGTCAAATATGAAGAGTGGTGGCTAAGAATCAACACAGAACTGGGGTGTGGCTTAGTGGTAGCATTTGCCTAGCATGCACAAGTTCCTGGGTTCAATTGCCAGCAACTCAAGGGGAAGATGAAAGAAAGGAAGAAAGGAAGGAAGGACAGAAGGACGGAAGGATGGAAGGAAGGGAGGGAGGAAGGCCAGTCAACACAATTCCTCAAAAGACTCTAGTACTCTAGTATTGAAAAGAAATGAAGCTGAATGAAGATGTGTGGCTTAACTAAAATTTAGGTAAAAGCTGTTGAAGAAACAGTTGATTCCTAGATTCATGCTTCCCACCTCCTCAAATACATATTGCTTCTGATAGGAGAGGAAGTCTGAGGGTTCATTATTTGGGTTGAGAGAAAGAACAGGAATCACAGAGGTAAAGGAGTCATCAACAAAATAACTAAAAAAAATTTCACAAACGAAAGGTTTCTAGAATAGAACAGTTCCTTGAAAACAGACACACCACTGTAAAATTTTAGAACACTAAACAGAAGATTCTGAAAGCGTCCAAAGGAATACAGCACATCACATAGAAAACATCAGATTTCAGAATATATTCAAGAGTAATACTGGTTCACGCATATGGTATATGTCTATAATCTCAGAGACTTGGGAGATTGAGGTAGGTGGATTGCAAGTTCAACGCCAGTCTCAGAAACTCAAGAAGGCCCTAAGCAACTTAGCAGGATCCTTTCCTAAAATAAAAAAAAATTAAAAAAAAAAAAAAAAAAAAAAAAAGGAGTAGGGGATGTAGCTCAGTGGTTAAGTACCCCTGGGTTCAATCTCCAGTACAAAACAAATAAACAACAACAACAACAAATCTCTCACAAACAAAAGAGTATAACACTGGAAGTATGAAGCCCTGTCTTCAAATTCTGCAAGAACATTATTTCTAACCTAGAAGTCTATTTTCAGCCACATTATCATATATTAGAATAAGATAAAATAACATTTCAGAAATGGAAGCTTTCAAAAGTTTACCCACCCACTCCTGCCCCATGCACCTTTCTTTAAGAAGTTCCTGGAGAATTTCCCACTAAAGAGACTAACCCAAGTAACAGGTAGGCAGGAAAGAGAGATCCAACACAGGAGAGAGGCAATGGAAATCCCCAGGAAGATAGTGAAGGGAGATCCCAGGATGACAGTTGCATATCAAACAGAGATAGAGAGAGAGAAAGAGAAAGAGGAGGAGAAGAAGGAGGAGAAGGAGAAAGACGAGGAGGAGGAGGAGAGAAATGAGTTTGGATTAGAAAGAGACTCAACTGATAGCCACACTAAGGACTCTTATTATCAAGATCACCACTGACATTCTACTATTATTTTAACCTGAGCATAGAATGCCTGAGTATTTTCCATGGCTTGTCTTAACAAGAGCCTGGGGTTCCCACATTGTTGCCACCATCAGTGAAGACTTACATTTTGTTGAAAATGCAAGGAAGTTTTGTTTTGGTGTACTCCTGAATGCTGGAGGAAAGCCATGGTGAGTTTAGGGACAGAAAGTAACAGCCCATTCTGTTTAACCATAGTTCTGTTGGAAGTCATGTACCTGATCTAAACAATAGCTCTGTCAGATGCTCTGCCTACAGTATACTCTCTGACTTCCCTAGATAGGGCTCCCAGAGAACAAAGCTAGATCATGAACCAAAGACGATGTTCAGCTTACCTTCTCCAGGAAGCCTACATTTAATAGTGACAACACTGTCCTTTCCTCACACAGCTACTGTTGAGTTTTCTAAACCCAAACAATAAAAAGCAAGAAAATGATTTATATGTAAGTCAGGATTACATACCCAGATGGGATGAGAGAAGGGAAGAAGAGGTTATGAAGGAAAAAGAGAAGAGGCTATAAAAGGCACACTGGGAAGTCAACTGGTGGATACAGATGTTATTAGTTTTAACAACTCCTTAAATTACACAATTACATTTAAACAGCATCCTTTATACATGACACATTTTACACACACACACACACACCCCCCATAGGGCTTTTTATTACAAACCTCATGGAATTGCCAGTATTCTACCATCTTTGATGTAAAAACAGCAACCTCACAAGTTTAACCCTACTAATTCAGGTTCGGTAATGTGCTCTGTGCCCTTGAAGCAAAATAAGCCCAGTTTTCTCACATGGAAAAAAATAGGTGGGTTCTGCCTCAAATTTAATAAACTCTTTTAATTGTGCAGCTGCCATGTTGTGTATGCAGAACACAGTGTAATTCCTTCCTGTGAAAGGTTAAAACACTTAGCTGGGCACCAAGGCACACGCCTATAATCACAGTGGCTTGGGAGGCTGAGACAGGAGGATCATGAGTTCAAAGTCAGCCTCAGCAACTTTGAAAGGCCCTAAGCAACTCAGCAAGACCCTGTCTCTGAATAAAATACAAAAAAGGGCTGGGGATATGGCTCAGTGGTTAAGTGCCCCTGGATTCAATCCTTGGTACACACAAACAAACAAACAAACAAACAAACAAAACTCTTAAATTTGGAAATTACTGTATGTTTCCCAGGGGAAAAAATCTGCCAAATATTATATTCACATAACTATAATTTAACAGAACAGAACAATAAGGACTTACAAACAGTTTTTAGAAATCCCCAAACCTTCACATCTCCCTTACTTCTGCTTTTCTCAGCAAGTGGGGATACAGAAACTGGAAATGACAGGAAATAATTATGGGGATGTGATTTGAAGGGGAGGTGTGAGAGGAGGAATTGAGTATAAACGAGACAACTATGTTTGGTCTACTTCTCTAATCAGAGCAGAGACACAAATGGAATAAGGTGATTCTTTGGCAGAATTGCTGTTTTGAGACTTTTTTCCAGCATTATAGATTTAAAAAGTAATGTAAACCAAAAAATAATCTTCCACTCCCCATTTCCCCAATCAAACTGAGTTTCAGGGCAATTATGTCACAAATACTTTTAAAAAATATTTTTGTTGTAGATGGACATGATACCTTTATTTTCTTTATTTTTATGTGGTGCTGAGGATTGAACCCAGTGACACACACATGCCGGGCAAGCACTCTACCACTGAGCCCCAGCCTTAGCCCTCACAGGTACTTTTAACTGTTAATGTTTTTTTACACACATCACCATTTAATCCTCATAGTCATCCTGTAAATTTGGTGCCATATTACTACCTGCTCTTACTCCTCTTTTACAAATGGGGAAACCAAGTCTCAACAAGGTTAAGGAACTAACTCAAAGTCACAGATCAGCAAACAGCAAAGCAAGGTTTCAAACCTAGGTAATTTTAACCTTAAACCCACAGTTTTATTCATCGGTAACCATCTTGTACTATAGAACTCTCATATTCAAACTCCTTTCTTTTCAAAACATTCCCTTTTTTTAAAAAAATGTCTTTATTTATTGTAAAACATTTCCTTCTTAATCCCATCCCTCATTCTACAGCTCACTGTGACTATGACAATTCCAGTAGCATCTACTGCTTCATCCTTCTTAACTGAATTGTGGGAAATCCCAGGTACTTTGCTGGAAAGCCTTAACTATATTCCTCCATTGAGGTTTGCAATAACAGTACTTTGCAATATGTTGGGACTACCTGAAGCCATAGGATACACAAGATATAGCTTTCTGGAATGGTTCTATACAAAAATTTACCAAATTAATGTACCTGTTCTACTCCAGGTACTATGGAAGAACAGGTGGATGTAAGGGTGACCAAGACATGGCCCCTACCCTGAAGGAACTTAGAGTCAGGCAGGACTAAGTGAAAGGTGTTGGAAGAACTGCTACAAGGGTGGAAGCAAAGAGGAGCCTATGCAAAGTTCTGAAAGCTAAAGTGGAACTTCCAAGTCTGATGGAGGTGGAGAGAGGGGAAAGCATTTTAGATGAGTAAAACAACATGGTACACTGAGGGTAAAACAAAATTTTAGGATCAATGGGATATCCAGCACAAGGCGAGAGAAAGCAGGACCTGTGGAGAGGAGAGAGATGAGGCTGAGAGGCAGGCAGGAATCAAACAATGAAGACTCGTGCCTACTGCACACAGGACCTTCAGTTTTGTGATGAGAAGTCTCAGAGCAGTGACACTTTCAGATGTCCATTTCAGAAAGAGCATTCCTATTGAGGTTCAGAATGTGGGAGGCCAGTTAACAGCTGTCAGAGACATTGAGAAATGAAAAGGGTTTGACTAAGAACAAAATGGACTATGGTAGCACTGTCCAAGAGAAATACAATGTAAGCCACAAACATAACTATAAACTTGGCAGTTACACTAAAAAATATGAAACACACCAATACATTTTATTTGATACCCACTGTAAAATATACTATTTTGAGATGAAATTAATATAATAATTACTGAGATCTTTTTCTATCTTTTCAATTCTCTTTTGTTGTTGTTGCAGTGTTAGAGATGGAACCCAGGACCTTAGGTATGCTAGGCAACCACTTTACCACTGAGCTAACATCTTGTTTTCAAAATCTAGAGTATGTTTCACACTTAACTGCACATCTCAATTTGGTCTGTCACACTTCAAGTGATCCAATAGCAAACTTTCTAGTAGCTACCATGTTGGACAGTGCAGGATCAGAGGGATTAGTGTAGGAGACAGTATCAGTGGAATTTGTTGGCTTAGTCAATATGGAAAATAAAGAGGCAGAGACTGCTATGATTGCTGATTGGGCAATTGAATGGAGTGTGGTACTAGCAAGGTACCAGCAAACCAATTACAGGATACAGAAAGAAGGACAGGTCTGAGAAAGAAGGAAGAAGATAAAACATTTGATTTTAGTTTGTTAACTTTGAAATGCCTGAGCATTAAGTTATTTGCTCAGAGTGATCTAGTGAATAAGTGATATAGTCAGAATTTTGATATAGAGCTCTTTGATACTCACCATGTCTAAAGATTCCTTTGAGTGGAGATTTAACAAACAAACAAAAAGGTATAGGAGGTCAGTTTTCTTTTATCTTCATTCAATATGAAATACCTTCATACTGATGAAACAAAATAAATACCAACCAACCAACAAAACAGGTATACACATATTCCACCTCTAAATGTAATTACACTTGTTAGTATTTTTGAATAAGAAAATAATGGTAATGTTCCTAAAATTTATTTACTTTTATGCAACAATAAACATTCCAAAGGACTTTGTCCTAATTTTTAAATACACATCGACTTTAAAAATGGGATTTTAGGATTTCATCAATATCAACAGGAAAGAGTGAAATGAATTTGACATGACTTTTGTATGTACATATATAATACACCACAGTAAATCTCCACATCGTGTACATCTACAAGACTGGGATCCTAATTAGAAAAAATATATACTTCATGTTTGTATAAATATGTCAAAATAAACTCTACTGTCATGTATAACTAAAAAATAAAAAATTAAAATTAAAAAAAGATTTCATCAATATCATCTCCTCAGGTGATGATATCATGCCATAGGTGAAGATATTAACTACTAAGAATAATCTAATGGCCAAAAACTATGACCTTCTAAAATGCCAGAGAATAAAAAAACAAAAATAAAAACAAGGGAGTCCAGTCTAATTCTATATACTAGTACAAAGATGTTTACTTGAACTAAATTTTGTTTCTCCTCCAACACCTGTATAGCTAATCTAGTAAAGGAAATAATGGTATCTCTTAAAAAAAAGGTGGGCAGCACCACAGCTGTCTGTAAATTATTTACTGTTTTAAAACACAGCTGTTTTTCTTAGAAATGACTGTGATACCACTCACACATGTAACTATAAATTAGAATAAACAAGCAAAAAAAAAAATCAAGAAAACCCATCTGGGTAAATTTTAAAACAAGGAAAAAAATACTGTAAAAGTTGACCACCACCCAGGAAGTAGTAGCCACAGTATTTCTAAACAATGCTAAAATAAGACTGTGTGTGTGCAGAATGCAAGGGAGCTGTCTGAGGTCCAATTTTGTTGGTAATGGAATGATCTATAAATAATCAACTGTACTAGTCAGTATATAACATTACTATCAAGCCCCCTGTTTTAAAAACTTTTCTGATTATTTTTCTATAGAGGTTAGAGCAGAAGAGCCTTGATTTTCTTTAATTAGACAGTGCAGGATAGCGCATATGAGTGAAGAACTTAACATGGCATGCCACTGATTTGTCACAACCATGGTATACTTTTATTAACATTATGTTCACAGATAATACATGAAATGTCTAAGAAAAATGCATCATGTACCTATAACTTGTTAAAGTATACAAGAATCCTGTTTGTAAAATATAGACCAGCAACCTAATTTTATGAGCTAAGTTCTTTTCTTGTTCTTCACCCACTTTTTGTCTGATCTAATCAACTCTTATTTTCTAATATGCTGCCAAGTTGGTACTCAAATGCTGAGAAGAGGGACTCTGACATGCTCCTTGGCTTTGAGAAAATATTATTTGATTTAGCAGAAGCAGAATATGTCTTCGTAAAGCACAAAATGTGGAAAAAAGAATGGGGGCTCAGAGTAGTACTTATAGGGCTGTAACCTCTGGGCAAGTCACTTAGATTCTAAGCAAGTGCCTTCATACATAAAATGAGAAAAATACAACTACTCAGTCCATATGGATCTTTGCAGATGAAATCATATAATATCTATGAAAGAATTCTGTGAGCTCTAAGAGTTTACCCATTGGCATTGGTAGGCTATGAAAGCAAAAATGATGTAGCACATTCGAATAATAGACTGACATGTTACTTTAAAATGTTAAGATTTTAAAAGAATTGAGAGGTTTTCATAAAAAGTTACCATATTTTTTTTCAAAAGCTCTTTAATGCCTTGATTTTAAGTACATTCCCTTTCTTCCTCTCTAAGAGGTGGGATCTTACTATGTTGCCTAGGCTGGAGTGTAGTAGCTATTAACAGGTACAATTCCATTACTGATCAGGGGAATTCTGGCCTGCTCCATTGCTGACCTGGGTCAGTTCCCCTCTCCTTAAGCAACCTAGTGGTTTCCCTGCTCCTGGGAGGTCACCATATTGATACTGAACTTCCTGTGGACACCAGATTAGCATAGGTGCACTATAGCCTAGAACTCCTGGGCACAAACAATCCCTCTGACTCATCTTCTCTGTAGCTGGGACTATAGGTACATGCCATGTATTGGGCACTTTCTCTTAGATTTCACTTTCATTACTTTTGTTCAAGATGCCCTTAGACCTCCTGGTGGCCTTTCAATGTCTAGTTTCTCCTTGAACCACTGCCAGGTCACTTTTCCTACAACATACCTTTTTGTGTATTGTGTCATTTTCCCCCCAAAGCCCAATTTCTGGTACTGGTAGGCTGTTCAAATCTACACGTGTAACAAATTCAGAATACTACCTGGTGAGAGAAGGGCTAGTTATGTGCGTTTGAGAATTATAACTGCATGCCACAGGGCATGAGAGCATGGTGCAGTGAGAATACCACAGACTCTGGAGTCAGATTGGCATTTGAATTCTGGGTCTGTTACTTGTATTTATGATCTCAGGGAAAGGACTTAATTTCACCTCAATTTCCTCACTTGTAAAATGAGAACTTAGTTATTAACTTCATAGGATTGCATAAGCACAGTGTCTAGCTTTAATAGAGTGTTCAATGTTTTTGTTTCTGATCCTTCATAAAACACAGAAAAATAAGATGTGTTGACTTATAATAGTTTTGTATATTGTATGTTTAGGGTTTTACTTGCTTCACTTAATAAGCAGATATTTCATCTTTTTAAAGTTCAAATAAGGTAAAAAGACAAAATTGGAAATGGGGACTATTTAACAAAAACTCACATCAGTTACCAAAATATATTCACACATATCCCCAGTCAAAATATGAAATGTAAATCTATTTAAGCTGGAAAGTTGTGTGGTCATTTTTGCCTGTGGAAGAGGATATGTTTGAAAGAAACAATACTGGACATGAAAAACAAGTTAGAAGATAGCAAGTATTATAGGTGCTAATAAGGATCTCATGAAAAAGGGAGAGAAGAGGACAGATTTGAGAAATAAGTAGTAGGTAAAATTGATAATACTTGGTGAACAAGTGGATATGAGTGTTAGGGAGAGGGAAGAAAAACACCATTTCCAGGTTTCTAGCTTGGATGGCTGGAAGAATAGTAGTATTACCTACTGGTATACATGTCTGGAGGAAAGATGCTGAGTTCAGTTTTGAACATATATTCTTAGTTAGAAGTGCATGTTTAAGGTAGAGATGTAGATTTGGAACTAAGCAGCACATTAAAGTAGATGAGATTAACCAAGGCAATGCCTGAGACAGAGCTTCAGGGTACATTAACACTTACAAGAGGTAAGAGGATGTAAAAGAATTTAAAAATAAGTCAGATACAACAAAGAATGGACAGAGTATACGGGGAAGGATGAGGATGAAGTCACAGAATTTAAAGACATAGCTTCAAGAAGAAAGGAATATATGAAGTATTAAACGCAGAGTGATAAGGACTCAATTTCCAGGTCCACTTGAATTGGGAATTAGAAAAATTACTGGTGGTCTTAGGAGTTTCAATGCAGTTATAGGGGCTAAGGAGTTAGGGAGATTTCAGTGGCCTTAGTGGTTAGGGAGTAAATGGATAGCAAGAAAGAAACTGTTTACTAGGTACTCTAGAAGTTTAAATGAGGAGGTGAAGAACTCGAGCAAGCTAGCTGTTTGAGTTAGTAATTAAAGCAATGGAGTGCAAAGTGGACCAAGAAATGAAAAAAGCAACAACAGATCCATACCAAGGCACATTATAATGAAAATGCCCAATATATAAAATAAAGGTAGAATTTTAAAGGCCATGAGAGAAAAGCATCAAATTACATATAGGGGGAAAGCAATACAGCAGATTTCTCAGTTGAGACCCTAAAAGCTTGGAGGGCCTGGAACAACATATTTCAAGCTCTGAAAGAACATGGATGCCAACCAAGAATTTTATATCCAGCAACACTAACCTTCAGATTTAATGACGAAACAAAAACCTTCCATGATAAACAAAAGTTAAAAGAATTTATAAATAGAAAGCCTGCACTACAGAACATTCTCAGCAAAATATTCCATGAGGAGGAAATGAAAAACAACAATGAAAGTCAGCAAAGGGAGGAACTACACCAAAGGATAGGTCAATCAAGGAGAAACCAAGTCAAGTTAAGAACCAAAAATAAACCAAAATGACCAGGAATACAAATCATATTACAATAATAATTCTGAATGTTAATGGCCTAAACTCATTAATCAAAAGACATAGACTGGCAGATTGGATTTAAAAAAAAAAAAAAAAACCCAACAATATGCTGTCTCCAAGAGACAGCCACAGACTGAAGGTGAAAGGATGTGGAAAAAATATACCATGCACACAGACTCAGTAAGAAAGCAGGGGTTTCCATCCTCATATCAGATAATGTGGACTTCAAGCCAAAGTTAGTCAGAAGGGATAAAGAAGAACATTTCATGCTGCTTAAGGGAACCATAAATCAACAAGACATAACAACTGTAAATATGCCCCCCAAAAATGGAGCATCTATGTATGTCAAACAAACCCTTCTCAATTTCAGGAATCAAACAGACCACAACACAATAATAATGGGTGACTTTAACACACCTCTCTCACCATGGATAGATCTTCTGATCAACAACTGAACAAAGAAACCATAGAACTCAATACAATAAAAAATTTAGACTTAATAGCCACATAGAGAATATTCCATCAATGAGTGAATACACTTTTTTCTCAGCAGCACGTGGATGCTTCTCTAAAATAGACCATATGTTATGCCACAAAGCAACTCTTAGCAAATACAAAAAAATAGATACTACCTTGCATTCTATCAGATCATGATGGAATGAAATTAGAAATCAATGATAAAATAAAAAATACAAACTATGCCAACACCTGGAGAATTGAATGATGCATAGATAGCAGAAGACACCAAGGAGGAGATAAAAAAATTCTTAGAGGTAAACAAGAACACAAATACAATGTATCAAAATCTCTGGGTAACTATGAAAGCAGTAGTAAGAGGAAAATTCATTGCATTGAGCTCATTCAATAAAAGAAGAAAAAGTCAACAAATAAATGGCCTAACATTACATCTCAAAGCCCTAGAAAAAGAAGAACTGATTGACACCAATAGTAGAAGACAGGAAATAATTAAAATCAGAACTTAAATCAGTGAAACTAAAACAAAAGAAACAATTCAAAAAATTGACAAAACAAAAAGTTGGTTCTTTGAAAAAATAAAATTGATAAACCCTTAGCCACACTAATGAAGAGAGAGAAAACTCAAATTATTAAAATTTGTGATGAAAAAGGAAATATCATGACAGAACACCATTGAAATACTTAACATAATTAGAAGTTATTTTGAAAATATATACTTCAACAAAATAGAAAATCTTGAAGACATCGACAAATTTCTAGAGACATATGATCTACCCAAACTGAATAAGAAGGACATACACGATTTAAATAGATCAATTTCAAGCAATGAAATAGAAAAGGTCATTAAAAGCCTACCAACCAAGAAAAGTCCGGGACCAGAAGGATTCTCAGCCGAGTTCTTCAAGACCTTCAAAGAAGAACTAATTCCAATATTCCTCAAAGTATTTCAGGAAACAGAAGAGGAGGAAACCCTTCCAAACTCATTCTATGAAGCTAGTTTCACCCTGATACCAAAACAAGACAAAGGCACATCAACGAAAGAAAACTTTAGACCAATATCCCTGATGAACATAGATGCAAAAATCCTTAACAAAATTCTTGGCAAATCACATACAAAAACACATTAACAGATAGTGCACCATGATCAAGTGGGGTTCATTCCAGGGATGCAAGGTTGGTTCAACATATGGAAATCAAATGTAATACATCACATCAATAGACTTAAAGACAAGAATCATATGATCATTTCATTAGATGCAGAAAAAGCATTTGACAAAATATAGCACCCTTCATGCTCAAAACACTAGAAAAATTAGGGACAGTAAGAACATACCTCAACATTGTAAAAGCTATCTATGCTAAGCCCATGGCCAACATCATTCTAAATGGAGAAAAGGTGAAAGCATTCCCCCTAAAACTGGAACAAGACAGGGATGCCCTCTTTCACCACTTCTATTCAACATCGTCCTTGAAACTCTAGCCAGAGCAATTAGACCAAAGAAATTAAAGGGATATGAATAGGTAAAGAAGAATTCAAACTATCACTATTTGCCAAAGACAAGAGTCTACATTTAGAGAATCCAAAAAATTCCACCAGAAAACATCTAGAACTAACAAATGAATTCAGCAAAGAAGCAGGATATAAAATAAATACCTATAAGTCTAATGCATTTTTATTCATAAGTGATGAATTCTCTGAAAGAGAAATTAGGAAAACTATCCCATTCACAATAGCCTCAAAAAAAAAAAAAAAAAAAAAGCTTGGGAATCAATATAATAAAAAACTACAATGAAAACTACAGAACACTAAAGAAAGAAATTAAAGAAACCCTTAGAAGATGGAAAGATCTCCCATATTCTTGGATAGGAAGAATTAATATTGTCAAAATGGCCATACTACCAAAAGCGCTATACAGATTCAGTGCAATTCCAATTAAAATGCCAATGACATACCTCATAGAAATAGAGAAAGCAATCATGAAGTTCATTTGGAAAAATAAGAGACCCAGAAGAGCCAAGGCAGTCCTTAGTAAGAAGAGTGAAGTAAGAGGCATCATACTACCAGACCTTAAATTATACTACAGAGCAATAGTAACAAAAACGGCATGATATTGCCACTAAAATAGGCAAGTAGACCAAAGGTACAGAATAGAGGACACGGAGACAAACAGTTATCTCATACTTCAGACAAAGATGCCAAAAATGTACACTGGAGAAAAGACAGCCTCTTCAACAAATGGTACTGGGAAAACTGGAAATCCATATGCAGCAGAATGAAACTAAATCCCTATCTCTCACCCTGCACAAAACTCAACTCAAAATGGATCAAGGACCCAGGAATTAGACCAGAGACCCTGCATCAAATAGAAGAAAAAGTAGGCCCAAATCTTCATCATTCAGCTTAGGACCAGACTTCCTTAACAAGACTCCCAAAGCACAAGAAATAAAAACAAGAATCAATAAATGGGATGGATCCAAACCAAAAAGCTTTTTCTCAGCAAAGGAAACAATCAGTAATGTGAAAAGAGAGCCTACAGAGTGAGAGAAAAATCTTTACCACATGCACTTCAGAAAGAGCACTAATCTCCAGAATCTATAAAGAACTCAAAAAACTTAATACAAAAAATACAAATAACCCAATCAATAAATGGGTTAAGGAACTGGGCAGACACTTCACAAAAGAAGATATACAATCAATCAACACATACATGAAAAAATGTTCAACATCTCTAGTAATTAGAGAAATGCAAATCAAAATTACATGGAGATTCCATCTCACTCCAGTTAGAATAGCTATTATCAAGAATACAAGCAAGAATAAGTGTTGGTGAGGATATGGGGGGAAAGGCACACTCATACATTGCTGGTGGAACTGCAAATCGGTGGAGCCACTCTGGAAGGCAGTATGGAGATCCCTTAGAAAATTTGGAGTGGAACCACCATATGACCCAGTTATCCCACTCCTCGGTTTATACCCAAAGGACTTACAATCAGCATATGACAGTGATGTAGTCATATCAATGTTTATAGCAGCTCAATTCATAATAGAGTTCCACAGTAGATTATGGAACCTACCTAGATGCCCTTCAATAGATGAATGGATAAAGAAACTGTGGTATGTATGCACAATGGAATATTACTCAGCCATAAAAAAGAATAAAATTATGGCATTTGCAGGTAAATGGATGGAGTTGAAGAATATCATGCTAAGTGAGATAAGGTAATCCCAAAAAACCAAAGGCCAAATGTTTTCTCTGTTAAGTGGATGCTGATACATAACCAGGGGGGCAGGTGGGGGAAAAGGGAAGAATGGAGGAACTTTGGATTGTATAGAGGGAAATGAGGGAATGGGAGGGGGCAGGGGAAATGAAAAATGGTGGAATGAGATAAACATCATCTCCCTATGTACATGTATAATTACAGGAATGGTGTGGCTCTACATCATCTACAATCAGAGAAATGAAAAGTTGTACTCCATTTGTGTACAATGAATCAAAATGCATTCTGCTGTCATGTATATACCTAAATAGAACAACAACAATAATAACAAAGAACTGAAAAAGCATACCACAAAGAGATTGGAGTGGTATTTCAAGAAAGAGGGGATAAAAAGACAAATCTATTGAACTACAAAGAACAGTATGTTACAAGGGTAAGAAAAGGACTTTGAATGAGACATATCTAATCCTGTGACTCTGCTGCTTACTTACTATGACACACATTACTTAACCTGTTCTAGACTTAGTTTCCTCATTCTTAAGCACAGAATACCAGTATCTATGTAACTGTTGGGAGAATTAGAGATGCTGCATATACAAATGTCTAGCACAGGCAAAAATGCTTGGTCCACAGAAGATACTAGCTTCTATTTTCCCTCAGAGATCAATGGTAACATAGAAGAGTACCATTTCAATTAGGCAGTAAAGATGTAAATGAAGTCCATGTAAATGCCCAGGGTTAAGGCGTTCAGTTATATAATATTAATAATAGGGAATGAAAGTTGAAAGAGGAAAGGATTTGACAGATGGAAGTCTAAAAAGGATGAAATAAGTGAAAACGCCAAGGTGGAAGTTGGTCTAGGGAAGAACGACCTTTTGTGTCTTATGTATGATTAGCATATAACAAAAAATGATTTGAAATAGTTTCCTCACTAAACTGTAAGGATGAGATTAACAACAGAGATGAAGTTTTAAGAAGCTGGACAAGAACAAGATCAAAGGACAAACAAAGCTACCTCATGGAGAAAAGATGTTGGTAGAACTGATACCTGATGTTGATCATTTAAGCCAAGATCTAGGAAACAAAATATTTGGAAAAATTAGTTTCCAAAGCAAATTTAAATCCAAGTATCCTTGGGCCTAATTGTTAATGAATGTGAAATACACAGCTAGGGAATTTGTGGGTAGAAAATATTTCCCAATTGCAAAATCTCTAAACCTTTCCAAATGATTTTAACTACAATGATACGTAAGTAAACATCATTCTCAAAATTTCCAACCCTACACGCAAAGGAATTGCTCTTTTCAACATGTGTGGCATTCTAATAATGAATCTTGACAAGAAATCTTTGTTGGACAAATTCAAAGTTATTTTCTAAACTGGGTAATGTAAGTATTGTTAAGTATTTTTAGTTGCATATTTTGAGCACAAGGAAAACCTGAGCTTTAAAGAACTTAGGAGAATTGAGCAGAGTCACTGGGCAAGATAATGGCAGAATTCTTTTTCTAATAAATATACTGATGCAATTTTGTCTTTGAAATGTAGGGTGCACTCTCCTCCTCTTCCCCTTCCCCCACTTCTTTTTTTGATACTGGGGATTGAAACTGGGCATTTTACCACAGTTACATCCTTAGTCCTTTTTATTTTTTATTTTGAGACAGGGTCTTACTAAGCCGCTTAGAGACTCATAAGGTTTCTAAGGTTGGTCTCACACTTTCAATCCTCCTAGCCTTAGTCTCCTGAGTCACTGAATTCATAGGTATGAACCATGTCAACCGGCTGGGGTGTATGTGTGTGTGTGTGTGTGTGTGTGTGTATTTTTTTGGTACTGGGTATTACATCCCCTGGCTTTTTATTTTTATTTTGAGACAGGGTCTACATAGCTTAGGGTTGTGCTAAGATGCCCAGACTGGCCTCAAATTTTCTGCCTCAGCCTCCCAAATTGCTGGTGTATGCCAAGATTACAGGTGTATGCCACCATGCCTGGTGGGCACAAACTTTTTTTGTATGCTGATTTTATTTTTTAATTTGTTCTTTTTAGATATACATACAGTAGAGTGTATTTTGACATATTATACATATCTAGAACAAGTATAACTTGTTCCAATTAGGATCCCATTGTTGTGGTTATATATGATGTGGAGTTAAGTTGGTCATGCATTCAATACAATGATAGGAAAGAAATGTCTGATTCATTCTACTGTCTTTTCTACTCCTATCCCTCCCTGCTTCCCTTCATTCCCCTTTGTCTAGTCCAATGAACTTCTAATATTCCTCTCTGTATAAGTGAACGTTTTCCCCCACATCCTTGCCAACATTTCTTATTACTTGTATTCTTTATAATTGCCATTTTGACTGGAGTGAGAAAAAAGAAGAGGAGGAAGAGAAGGAAAAAAAAATGGGAAAAAATACAGCATTACAATTGCATAGGAATAAAATCTTGCTTTACTGCTGAAGGTAAAGATAAGAAACAGTAAATGAATTTTAGGGTAGTTTAATGTAGGTAATCTGAGGGAAGACGAAGATTGGTTTCTCCATAAAACTCTCTTTCACTCATGAAAGAGGACTCCAGGCTTTCTTTAAAAGAAAGAGTTGCACTTTGGCATTGTTAAAATATGAAAGTGGATTGATTTTACTACAGGAAACTAGTTCTCACAAACACCCAAATTAATCTCAGTAGACAGGACCACTGCACAAAGCTTAGCAAGCTGCACTGCACAACTCTAGGGGCAATACCCACACAGATTTCCATGAGTGGCACCCTGTGGAGTAATACAATGCAGCAGCCCTGATGACCAGTATCTACTAAAAACAACATAAGCTCTATGAGGGTGGAAATATTTTCATTTGTTGCTGTGTCTATTGCACAAAAACCAGCCTGATCCTTAAGATGATCAAAGCATTTGCTAAATGGGTGAATGAATTAATAATTAGAAAAGGCAAAATTGAATTTGAAAGCTCAGAAGAGAGATGATGCATATGTTAGACAAGATTCCTTACAAATGGAAGCAATTAAGGGTGTCAAAAACCTTAGAATTTTGGAATGGAATTTCTGTGTTAAGAAGGAGGGAGAAAAAAAAAAAAAAAAGAAGGAGGGAGAAGAGATAATAGAATCAGTCTGAGTGTCTTACCAAGTTTTGCTGTGCTCTGGCATAGACTGAGGGCTAAGCAAAAATTATTAAGAAAGAGGGGTGGAAAAATCATGTTATTATTCATGGAGATTTTCTTCTCAATTGGCAGGTTATGTATGCCAAGAAAAGTTTACCAAGTTGCTTTTCTTTCTAACAAAAAGAATTAACATGGCTGAATATATAGTTCAGTAGTAGAGCACTTGCTTCATATGCATGAAGCATTACAGCACATAAAAATAGAAAAAAAGAAAAATCATCAACATGGCCATACCATACAGGGAAGTAGAAGTCAGAAGAAAAAATAAGATTTTCACTATAATGTGAACACCTCAGCCCCAAAATAAATAATTGAACCTATGATCAAGTGAGATAAACATTGTAGAAATGATCTGCAAACATATGCTATCATAATTTTAGTGGTTTTTATTAAATTCATAAAGATTAGTCAGCTAGTTAATGTCTACTGACCAAATTTTGTGCTTCAGCAAATATGCATGTACGTAAAGTTGGTAACTTAAATAATTCTTTGCATATAATTTTCATTCTCTTTATTTCTCAAGTTTTAATTAGATATAAAGTTGTGGGGTATGTGTTTTAGAACCCTCAGCATAATCTTTATATTACCAATAAAATATAGAATTTCTAAGGACGTGGGGATTAGCTGAGTCTATGAAATTTTTTTACCTTCCTCGTATTTTAAACTTTTAGCTTTAAAAATTATTTCAAGAGCACTAATGTCTCTTTATGGCTCATTATGACTCCTCCAATGCTATTTCATAAGCAGTTCATTGCATAAAGGAGATCTTCTAAGTTGCTCTAAATTCTGAGCAATGCAAACGGATTTACTAATAAGCCATATTTTTTCTGTTCATAATCTGTTTTCTACCAAGATGACTTGGCATAGTTCATGTGCAATTTCCATTAGAGCAACAAAACCATGTAGTTCTTCGATGCATAAAAAACATCGATAGTTGGTTTCTCTGGGAGGAACCACTCCCACTCACAGCCACCCAATGTTTATCAAGATATACTAGTTGACAGGCATGAAAAATAAAAAGTGGAAAGTTCCCCATAACCAAAACAAAAAAATGGCATAGATACTTAAATGATCCTTCAAAATACTTTTCTTCTACCGTATATTTTTAGGAGTTTAGTAGGTTACACTCTTACCAAATAAAAAACAACTGGTATATACTCTGCACAATAGTGGTAATGTTCCAAGGAAGTAAAATGTGACTTTATTTTTGTATGAGTAACAAATTCACATGGTTCAAACTCTAAAAGAATACCAAGAGTGTTCAATGAAGTTTTTCTTCCATTCCATCTTCCTCCACCTAGCTCTTCATCCCAGAGGCAACCAATATTATCCATTTCAAAGTAGCTTTCTAGAGAGAACATCAACAAATGTGTGTGTATCTGTGTGTTTTCTTTTTCCTTTGTCTCCCCCACTCCCCTAATCAGGGATTGAACCCAGGGGTGCTTAACCACTAAGCTATAAGTCCAGCCATTGCTACTTTTATTTTTTTGAGACAAGGTCTTGCTAAATTGCTGAGGATCTTGCTAAGTTGCTGAGGCTAGCCCGGAAATTAAGACCCTCCTGCTTCATCCTTCCCAGGATTACACCACCACACCAGGCTTCTTTCCCCTTCTTTACATAATTAGTGTCAGTCTATCACTTTTACGTAGACTCTTAGGCACTTGTCCCATTATCCCATGGTTTGAAAATAGGTTTCTTTTTGTATGTTCTTTGATTGAACAATAATAGCTTCCCCAAGTACTATGAAAGAGTTTGAGGTAAGTAGACTTGGAAGGAAAGTACACAACTTTATACAGGAACCTGTCATGTGCGTAATCACCCAGTTTCCAATTACTGCCCTCTAAAGAGAAAATGGTTGTATAACGTGATTTCTGAAACAAACAAGGGTGAGGAGATCAGGTGATGGTGTGAGGAAACTGAACGGAAATATATGATTAAAACAGAAACTTTGTAATTGTTTTAAAAAATCCAGTGAATGAAAAAATTAACAAAGAAAGAACTTTTCTTTTTTAAGAAATATTTTTAGTTGTAGATGGACACAATACCTTTATTTTACTTATTTATTTTTTATGTGGTACTGAGGACAAAACCCAGTGCCTCACATATGCTAGGCAAGTGCTCTACCAAGAGCTACAACCCCAGTCCCAAAGAAAGAACTTTTCATCTGAACCTTACTCATTAATGACCCTGATCTGCTAATACCTGCTAATCATTCTCAATCAACTTGTATGAACTTTTATTTTCCATATAAGTACTGCCATCTATAGGACATTTAGAAATCATGATATTTTGGGGATGGAGAGAAGTAATGGCATGCTATGAGGTTTTGTTTTTTGTACCAAGGATTGAATTTTGGGGTACTCTACCACTGAGCTACATCCTATATCCCCAACCCTGTTTGTTTTTATTTTATTTTATTATTTTTAAAATTTTTAGGTACTGGGGATTTAGTCCAGGGGTGTTTACCACTGAGTAACATCCCCAGTCCTTTTCATTTTTTATTTTGAGACAGGGTCTCACTAAGCTGCTTAGGGTCTCACTAAATTGTTGAGGCTGGCCTGGAACTCCTTCCTCAGTCTCCCAAGTGGCTAGAATTACAGGTGTGTGCCACCACAGTGGGCTTTTGTTTTTATTTTGAGACATGGTCTCAATAAATTGTTGAGGCTGGTCTCCTGCCTAATCCTTCGGAGTCACTAGGATTATAGGTGTGAGCCACTACATGTGGTCCAAGTTAATGTCTTCATACACTTTTAAGCGACTGACTGAGGCTTGGGGATATAGCTCAATGGCAGAGTGTTTGTCTAGTGAGCATGAGACCCTGGGTTCAATCCCCAGCACTGGGGGGGAAAAAAAACCCTGCATTTATTCAAAGTTATATGTTTTCTCTTTATCACATAAAAGGAAAAGACAATTCAATGGAGTGGTTATTATCTTTTAAAAATTAATATTGTAAATCTAGCACTTATGCTTTTAAGTCTTTAAATTACCTGTTATATAACTATGGGCAATGGAGAAAAAATAATTTATAATTTTAAATTGGAATTTTAAGAAATGTTTTCAATATGCCCAAATTCCCATTTACTTGATTTTGTTGTAAGATACAAATTGAGACTCTCTGAGAAAAAATAGAGTCCTTGGGAGAAGTAAAAAGAGGCTCTTGGTTTGGGTCTTAGGTGGATTTCCTCCTACCTAGAGATAGATAAAAGGGAAGAGTAGTAAAAACATTCAAAGTTTACAGACTGGCCCAGATTTATAGGTGCAAGCTGGAGAAGAATGAACAAGGTATCCCAGGCCACATGTAATTTTCATGCTCCCAAGGTGATGTTACACCAACGTGTTATATTGTCATAACACAGCTTTAAGGTGAATAAGTGGAATCCTTTAAAATTAGTTTTTATAATTAAAAAAAAGAAATTTGGTTTTGGATATAACCAAAGATAACCAATATTATGAGGATAACAAGAATTTTTGTTTATTTAACCAAACTACTTTTAGTGGGGTATTAAATTTTATCTCTTCAAATCTTATCACATTAAGAATGCCACAAGTTTGATAATAGGAAATAGGTGAATACCAAGTTATAGTTAGATAAGAGAAATAAGTTCTGGTACTCTATTGCATAGTACAGTGACAATAGATAGTGATAATACACTATATATTTTTAAAAAGCTAGAAAAAAGGACTGTGCTTTCCAGTCAAAGAAATGATAAAATGTTTGACATGCTTATAATGATTTGAACATTATACAATATATACATGTATTGAAACATTACATGGTACCCTACAAATATGTGCAACTTTTATGTCAATTAAAAATAAAAGATAAATAGAAAAAAAGGCAATATTTATTACTATTTTCCCACTCATACTGCTTACTTCCAAAGTACTACTTTGTTACATTGTGCTATTTGAACGGTGTTGTCTGGATATGGAATCAGCCTTTCTTCTTTCCCACCCCTCAGTTCTAGTTACTGAAACTTAATCTAACTGTCCTAACTCCTGATTAAATGCATCTTTTTCGATAGGCATTTTTTTTATATCTCCCTTAGGCAGAAATAGGCTCCTTAAACCTATGGCTGTTTTTTTGTATTGTTTTGTTTTGTGTTCTTTGCTTAAACATTTCTTACAGCCTTTGTAGATGTGCTCAATCTAAGGAAGAATTTTTAACTGTTAGAGATGTTTATAAACAGAATGTATAGACATGTAAAATGATGAATGAACATGATTACAATCCCTGTGACTCCTTATCAGAGGTGTTATAAAGTGAACATGGCAAAATGTAGAGTGAGATGGGGGAAATGGTAGTATAGTGGGTTGATGGTAAGTGAACCTCAAAAAGATATGTTCATGTCCTAATGCCTGGAACCTATGAGTGTAACCTTATTTGGGAAAATGGTCTTTTCAAATGTTATCAAGTTAAGGATCTCCTAGATGAAATCATTCCGGATTACCTGACTGGGTACTAAACCCAATGACCTTAAAAGAGACAGAATAAGAGCTACAGATACAAGAGAAGGCAGCCAAATGAAGATGGAGGCAGGGGCAATTTAGGTAGGTAGACTTATAAGATGTTCTAAATCTCAGAATCTCTTTTCTAGTCATTTCCTGCCTACTGGGGGTGGGTGGGGAGTCAACAAGAGTCCATGTGGAAAGCTACCACTTAGGAAAATTTTTCTGTAATGTTTCCAGAAACTGTTTCTAGAAAATGACAACTTTACCCTCAAGGCAACAGAGAAGAGAAGATGTATCTTGATACAAGCAAACAGGAATTTGCTGATTAATAAATTTTAAATGCACAAAGAATCTGAGTTGGCATTTTTAAAAAGAATATAAAAAATGGCTTAAATAAGCATATTAAAAGACACAGCATCATTAGTCATCAGGAAAAATCCCTTGAGATACCACTTCACCCTTACTAGGATGACTGTAATAAAAAAGATAACAAGTGTTAGGAAGGATATGGAGAAACTGGAACACTCGCACACTGCTGGTGGGAATGTGAAATATTGCGGTTCTTTGGAAAACAGCGTGGCAGTTCTTTAAGAAGTTAAATAGTTACACTGGGTACAGTGGTACATGATTGTAATCCCAGATACTTGGGCGGCTGAGGTAGGAGAATTCCAAGTTTGAGGCCAGCCTACACAATTTAGTGACACCCCATCTTGAAAAAAAAATTGAAAGGTCTGGGGATGTAGCTCAATGGTAAAGCACTTGCCTAGCATGCATGAGGCTCTGGTTTCAATCATCAATAGTGCTGTAAAATAATCACCACCATGACTACCACCAATCCAAAAGCAAAACAAAGAGTTACCATATGACCCAATAAATCTACCCCTGGTAGATATCCAAAAAAAAAAACAGAGAAACATGTTTCTACACAAAAACATGCACACAAACGTTCATAGCAGTACTACTCATGATAGTTAACAAGAAGAAACAACTCAACTGATGAACAGATAAATAAAAAGTGGTAGATATAATATAATCTGGCAACTGAACATAATATATCATCTGGCAATTACAAGAAATGAAGGACTGAAACATGGTACAACAGGGATGAACTTTGAAAACTTTATGTTCACTGAGAGAAGCTCAAGAAACAAAAGGTTACATATTATGAGATTCCACATGAGACGCCCAGATAGGTTAATCTACAGCAATGCAAGGATTACCAGTTGCCTAGGGCTAGAGAAGGATGAGGGAAATGGGGAGGCACTGCTAATCGGTATGGGGTTCTTTCTTTCCTCTTCCCTCCCTCTCTCCTTCCCTTCTTTACCTTCCTTTTCATGGTACTGGGGATTGAACCTGGGGGCACTTTATCACTGAGACACATCCCCAATCCCTTTTTTAAAAATTTATTGTTTATCTTGAGACAGGTCTCACTAAATTGCAGAAGCTTGACTCAAATTTGTGATCTTCCTGCCTCAGCTTCCCAAGCTGCTGGGAATAGAGGTGTGTACCACCATGCCCAGCTTTTTGTTTCTTTTTGAGATAATAAAAATGTTATAAAACTGATGGTGGTGATGATTGCACAAATCCATAAAATAAAGTAAAAAACATTGAATTGTATGATTCACTTATTTCTAATTCTTTTGTAATACTAGGGATTGAACCCAGGGCCTTGCACATATGCTAGGCAAATGTCCTACCATTAAGCTACATCCCTAGCCCTTTTTATTTTTCAGGCAAGATCTTGCTAAATTGCTCAGGTGGGTCTTAAATTTGTGATCCTCCTATTTCAGACTTCTTAGTACTTAGGATTCAGGCATAGGCCACTGTACTCAGCAAACTGTATACTTTAAATCAGTGAATTTTATGATATGCAAATTATGTCTCAATAAAAGTATTATAAAAATAATAAAGGTGATTATGACTGTAAAAAAAAAAAAAAAAGAACCTTTGCTTTTGGCCTAGTTCAGATACTAAAAAACAGAGAAACAAGATGTATCCCATTTGTTTACAATAAAAATGTTTACAGTTTTTGACTCATAAACTTGAACACATTTTAGTATAATATTTATATGTAAGATAGTCTTCACGGCATTTAAAAACCTGTAAACAGCATAAATATTGAACAATGGAAAAGTGGTTATGTAATAATTACAAACGATAGTTTCCAAACTATTTAATTCTGTAGAATAGGTCTCACCAGACAGAAGAAGACAAAAACAAAAATAACACAAATTTATATATTTATGTATATGTTGTCTCAAGTTTACAGAAAGAAACAAATTATAAAAAAAAGTAGAAATACACTAAAATGTTAAATATGCCTATATTTGGGTAGTAAGATTATGTTTAATTTTTATTTTCTGCTTTGAAAATTTCTTATTTTCCAGATTTTCTAAAAGAAACACACACTTTTGTAATTAAAAAAAAAAAATTTAAAAAGTGTAACATCAAGATTTGGTCTAGTTGGGCATGGTGGTGCATGCCTGTAATCCCAGAGACTCAGGAAGCCAGGGCAGGAGGATCACAAGTTCAAAGGCAGCCTCAGCAACTTTGTGAGGTCCTAACTAGCAACTTAGCAAGACCCTGTCTCAAAAGTAAAAAATAAAAAAGGGTAACCCTGGGTTCAATCCCCAGTACAAAAAAAAAAAAAAAAGAATTGGTCTATATGACCTCATCTAAATAAATTAAAACAATGAAACACTAGTTCTAAAAGGTTGGGAGTTTGAAGATACAGTATTATGCCAAGATTCGACTTCTATTCAGTTTCTTTCAAGAAAATGCTGAAGGACTGAGAAATACCATAGCAACCTCTTTTGAAAGAAATGCATTTTTCTTCACAGGGAGCCTGCTTGAATCACTAAGTTTTCAGAACCAAGTCCCTTTTTTGGTGTGTGTGGGTAGGATATTAGATACTGAACCTAGGAATGCTTTACCACTGAGCTACAACCCCAGTCCTTTTTATTTTATATTCTGGGACAGGGTCCTGTTAAGTTACTTAGGGCATAAGTTGCTGAGGCTGGCCTTGAACTTGTGATTGTCCTGCCTCAGCCTCCCAAATCACTGGGATTACAGGCATGTGCCACCCCATCCAGCTTGAAAGTTTTTTAGAAATTATTAAGTCTGGTCTTCTAATTTTATAAATAAGGGAACCAGCTCAAAAAGGAAAAGAGACCATCAAAGATCATAAAAGGACATAGCAACAGAGCTGGGAATGAAGTCTCACGTTGGATCCTAAGCAGACTTTTTTTTTTGATGTTCTTATTCTTCATTCAATAAACATTTTTACAATGAAAAAATATTAATGCTCTCTCAATCTTCAGTAAGTCTGAAAGTTTATATTCAAAAGGCACTCTAGGCATCCAGCCATCTAAAAGTCAAATTTTGGAAAAACATGCCCATTCTTGCCTACTGCTTGATAAAAATCAGAGTAAAAATTTATAAAACCTTACAATCTTTGCATTTGTCTATTAACAGTAATCTTCTACAAAGGACCAACAGGGGGCTGGGGTTGTGGCTCAGTGGCACTGGGTTCCATCCCCAGCACGACATTAAAAATAAATAAACAAAATAAAGGTATTGTGTCCATCTACAACTGAAAATATTAAAAAAAAAAATAGAAGCAACAGGGATCTTGAAGTGGCCTGAGGTGATTTGTGAAAATGATTTTTTTTACTTGATCCAGAAAACCCCACAAAATCATGTAAATCGAGAGGTTCTTATCTTCCCGTTCACTTTAAGAATATCCCTGAACTGCCCAAATGATCAGGGGTACGCATATCAAAAAAGCCACCAAATATCTCCAAGACATCACATAAGGAAGCATTCCACTGGTAACAATGATGGAGTGGTACCCAGGCCAAACAGTGGGGCTGCACATAGGATTGGTGGCCCAAAAAGAGTACTGAAAGGGCTGGGTATGGTGGCATACAGCTGTGTAATCCCAGTGCCTGAGGCAGAAGGATCACAAGTTTGAGGCCAGTCTGGGCAACTTAGCAAGACCCTGTTTCAATATAAAAAACAAAATGGCCTGGGGATATAGCTTAGTGGTATAAGGCCCTCAGTAATCAGCGCTGCAAACAAACAAAAAAGAGTGTTGAATATTTTGCTGTACCTGCTTACAAATACAGAGTAATGTTGAACTTAAGAGTTTAGATATAGTTCTCTGGTCACTGAATAGATTCAGGGGAACAAAGCATTCAAGATGAGTTGCTGTGCTAAGAACACATGGCTAGATTAACTCATATGTGAGTCCCCCTGCCAAAATGAAATGATCCCTATTGAAAAGGAACAATCTCAAAGACATCAACAGGTTTCTAAAGACATATGATCCACCCAAACTGAATCAGGAGGACATACACAATTTAAATAGATCAATTTCAAGCAATGAAATAGAAGAAGTCATCAAAAGCCTACCAACAGAAAAGTCCGGGACCAGATGGATTCTCAGCCAAGTTCTACAAGACCTTCAAAGAAGAACTTATTCCAACACTCAAAGTATTCCATGCAATAGGAAAGAACCCTTCCAAACTCATTCTATGAAGCTAATATCACCCTGATACCAAAACCAGACAGAGATACATTGAGGAAAGAAAATTTCAGACCAATATCCCTAATGAACAGAAATACAAAAATTCTTTTTTTTTTTTTTTTTTTTTTTTTTTTTGCGGTGCTGAGGATTGAACCCAGGGCCTTGTGCTTTTAAGGAAAGCACTCTAACAACTGAGCTATCTCCCCAGCCCAGATGCAAAAATTCTTAACAAAATTTTAGCAAACTGCATACAAAAACATATTAAAAAGACAGTGCACCATGATCAAGTGGGTTTTAGATGCAAGGTTGGTTCAACATCCGGAAATCAATAAATGTAATTCACCATATCAACAGACTTAAAGTCAAGAATCACATGATTATTTTGATAGATGCAGAAAAAGCGCCTATGGCCAATATCATACTAAATGGAGAAAAACTGAAAGCATTCCCCCTAAAAACTGGAACAAGGCAGGGATGCCCTCTTTCACCACTTCTATTCAATATCGTCCTTGAAACTCTAGCCAGAGAAATTAGACAGACTAAAGAAATTAAAGGGATACAAATAGGAAAAGAAGAACTCAAACGATGCTATTTGCCCATGACATGATTCCATATTTAGAGGATCTGGAAAATTCCACCAGAAAACTTCTAGAACTCATAAATGAATTCAGTAAAGTAGCAGGATATAAAATCAATGCTCGTAAATCTAATGCATTTTTTTTGTCAATATCTGTACAACAGCAATTTTCAATCTAATGCATTTTTATTCATTAGTGATGAATCCTCAGAAAGAGAATTTAGGAAAACTACCCCATTCACAATAGCCTCACAAAAAATAAAATACTTGGGAATTAATCTAACAAAAGAGGAGAAAGACCTATACAATAAGAACTACAGAACACTAAAGAAAGAAATTAAAGAAAACCTTAGCAGATGGAAAGATCTCACATGTTCTTGGATAGGCAGAATTAATATTGTCAAAATGGCCGTACTACCAAAAGCGCTATACAAATTCAATGCAATTCCAATTAAAATGCCAATGACGTACCTCATAGAAATAAAGCAAGCAATCATGAAATTCATTTGGAAAAATAAGAGACCCAGAATAGCTAAAGCAATCCTTAGCAGGAAGAATGAAGCAGAGGGTATCACAATACCAGAACTCCAACTATACTACAGAGCAATAGTAACAAAAATGGCATGGTATTGGCACCAAAATAGACAGGTAGATCAATGGTACAGAATACAGAACACAAAGACAAACTCAAATAAATACAGTTTTTTCATACTAGACAAAGGTGCCAAAAACATACAATCTAGTAAATGGAGAAAAGATAGCCTGTTCAACAAATGGTACTGGGAAAACTGAAAATCCATATGCAGCAGAATGAAACTAAACCCCTATCTCTCACCCTGAACAAAACTCAACTCAAAATGGATCAAGGACCTTGAAATCAGACCAGAGACCCTGCACCTTACAGAAGAAAAAGTAGTTCCAAATCTTCATCATGTCAGCTTAGGATCAGACTTCCTTAACAAGACTCCCAAAGCACAAGAAATAAAAGCAGGAATCAATAATTGGGATAAATTCAAACTACAAAGCTTTTTCTCAGCAAAGGAAACTATCAGCAATGTGAAGAGAGAGCCTACAGAGTGGGAGAAAATCTTTGCCACTCATACTTCAGATAGAGCACTAATCTCCAGAATCTATAAAGTACTCAAAAAACTTTACACCAAGAATACAAATAACCCAATCAACAAATGTATTAAGGAAATGAGCAGACACTTCACAGAAGATCTATAAGCAATCAACAGATATATGAAAAAATGTTCAACATCACTAGTAATAAGAGAGATGCAAATCAAAACTATCCTAAGATTTCATCTCACTCCAGTTAGAATGGCGATTATCAAGAATACTAGCAACAACAGGTGTTGGCAAGGATGTGGGGAAATAGGTACACTCATACTTTGCTGGTGAGGATGCAAATTAGTGCAGCCACTCTGGAAAGCAGTGTAGTGATTCCTTAGAAAACTTGGAATGGAACCACCATATGATCCAGCTATCCTTCTCTTTGGCCTATACCCAAAGGACTTAAAAGCAACACCCTACAGTGATGCAGCCACATCAATGTTCATAGCTGCTCAATTCACAATAGCTAGATTGTGGAACCAACCTAGATGCCCTTCAGTTGATGAATGGATAAAGAAACTGTGGTATATATACACAATGGAATATTACTCAGTCATAAGGAAGAATAAAATTATGGCATTTGCAGGCAAATGGATGAAGCTGGAGAATATCATGCTAAATGAGATAAGTCAATCCCAAAAAACCAAAGGACAAATGATCTTGCTGATAAGTGGATGATGATACATAATGGGGGGTGGGAGGGAAGCAAGAATGGAGGAAGGATGGATTGTATAGAGGAAAGACGGGTATGAGGGGTGGGGAAGGGAAAAATAATAGATTGAGACAAACATCATTACCCTATGTACATGTATGATTACACAAATGGTATGACTCTACTTCATGTACAACCAGAGAAATAAGTTTTACCCCATTTGTTTACAATGAATCAAAATAAATAAATTAAAAAAATCAATCATACATAAAATATAAATTTTAGGGACTAATTGGTGACTTCATTTTGAAAAGTTACTGTTCTATGCTCAAAGTCATATTGAATTAAAGGTCAGTAAGGCAAATAAAATGAAAATGTTTGTCATTTAAAAAAAAAAAAAGAAAAGAACAATTATTCCTAAACCAGAAGAGATCACACAGAAGAAAAAAAATATCCCAGAAGAAACAGAAGAAACAATTTATGGCATGGAAATAAATACAGCATAAAATAAATGCAAATAAAAGTAAATAAAGATAACGAGACAAGAGTAGGATCATTCCATTTAATTTGAGGAAACAAAATCTCAATGGGAATGGACCCAATATTTATTTAGGGCTTCTGAGATAATATATGACCATATAATTGACCTAATGACAGGACATTATTATGGAAGAAAGTTCTACAATTCCATTATTTAAGATGGTTTGTGAGTTACTATTCATAAAAAGAAATAGTCTTAACTCTTTTCCAAAAACAAAATAAGGGCTGTCATTTAGCTTTTATCCTCTACGCTTTGATCTGAGTAGTAGTACCACTGCTTCCCAACTTGTATTCTTCAAAAGAACACCCAATTTTCCTCTTATTTGGAGGAAAGACATTATGATAAGTGATGAGTACAGAATAATTTGTGGCTTTTATCATCATCACTATTAATAGTCTTTAAAATGTATATTAAGCAGATCCACTGGGGATGTGGATACTTATTTGTGGTTGATAGTTATTTGTTTATTGATGAATCTGTAAACATAAGAAACAATTATTCTCTTCACCAATATTTGCTGAGTAGCCATTATCCACAAGGCATAGTTTTATAGGTACTAAGGCAACAGTAGTAAATAAAAGGGGCAAGGTCCATGGACCTTACATGCTTTGGAAGTGGAGAATTATTAGCAAACAAATAAATGATGAAGGTGGTTAGGAGGTGCTATGAAGATAACAAAGTATATCTAAGAAAAACTTTAAAAATAATCTTTACAATGGCCAGGCACAATGGTGCATGCATGTAATCCCAGCAACTCATGAGGTGGAAAAAGGAGGATCACAAGCATGAGAACAGCCTCAGCAAATCAGCAAGGCCCTAAGCAACTGAGCAAGACCTGTCTCAAAATAAAAAGGGCTAAGGATGTAGCTCAGTGGTAAAGCACCCCTGAGTTAAATCCCCAGTCCAAACCCAAATCTTTACAGTGTTACCCACTAAAAAATATTCACCAGTTTCCCTAAGGCACCTGAGTCAACTATTTGTGTGTTGTGTGTGTGTACACACATACATGGATATGTATACATAGGTTTATCAATCATCCTACAAATAAGAGGAAAATGGTATGTGTGTGTGTGTGTGTGTGTAACGTAAGAGGATATGTGCATGAGACTTAACGTGACTTTCTTTATTAAAGAAAACTGGGGACAGACTGGTTCTTTATTTCAGAAGCTTTGCAGGCATATCTTAGTATTCCAGATACCTAAATAAATTTATTTATCTAATATATAAACTAGGCAACATTTTAGGTATTTCTAGTTAGTCACATGTGCTGATTTTCAAGATTATTGATACTTATCAACATGGGTCTCTTCCTGTAAAATTCAGTCACTCTTAGAATACTAGCTATTCTTGCCACCCTGCTGACCTACTATGTCTATGTCATATGTCTTCTTTATGGGCTGATCAAGACTTCTAACTGTTAAGACAAAAGTTAAAAACAAAACAAAATCAATCAAAATGCATCTGAAATCAGATATATTTTAGATGACTTGACTATTCTTCATCTGTTTTCTAGATGAAATACAATTAAAAGCAGAGAATGAGATAAAGCATCTTCACTATCCATAATTAAATATTTTGTTAATAGAGAAAAGAATAATATAGATATGTTTTGACATTTAATTTTCATGCTATACATAGGAATATTTTCTAGTAATTTAGTTTAAGATCTTTCTTCTAGTCAAAATAAAAATTTAATTTACAACATTTAATTAATTTCTTTTTTTTCCCATTCATGAGTGTGTGTATGTGAAGTTTTATGGGTTTTAACCATCACCACTATCAGTATATAGAACAATTTTATCATTAATTTTTATAATTCAGTGCTGGTTAATATTTTTCCTTCCTTCCATTTTTTTTTTTTTAAGGTATTGGAGATTGAACCCAGGAGGATTCTATCACTGAGCTACATCCCCTGCCCTTTTTATTTTGAAACGGGTTCTTGCTAAGTTCTTAGGCTGGCCTCGAGCTTGAAATCTTCCTGCCTCAGTTTCCCAAATTGCTGGGATCACAGGTGTATGCCACCATGCCCAGCTATGCTGGTTAATATTTTAATACTAGTGTATATTTTTATAATAGAAATTTAAAAGATCTTATCTTTTAAAGAGTGCTCTAGCAAATTAAGAGACGATAAACTGGGGAGGGGTGTGAAACTAGAGGGAGGGCAGACAGGTAATAAAATAATTCAACATTACTATAGGAAATGTAATTCAACTCAATATAGATGTCAAGAAATCAAGAGAAATTATTTAAGGGAAAAAATCCTAAGAAATTTCTGACAAAGTAATAAAACTAAAAGTGACCATACCAAGAAAAGGTATAATTAGCGTTTGCTGTGATAAACATCACTATAGTAGTAGTCTCCCCATTAATCTGTGGTATCACTTTTTATTTTTTTATTTTGGGGTACTGGAATTAAACCCAGGGGCACTTAACTACTGAGTCATATTCCCAGCCCTTTTATTTTGAGACAAGATCTCGCTACATTGTTTAGGGCCTCACTAAATTGCTGAAGTTAGCCTTGATCTTGACATTCTCCTACCTCAGTCTCCAGAGTCACTGAGATTACCATCCATGCGTCACCATACCCAGATGTAATATTATTTTCTATGGTTTTATTAACCTGTGGTCAATTCTGGTACAAAAATATTAATTGAAAAATTCCATAAACAAACAATTCATAAGTTTTAATTTGTGTATCATTCTGAGTAGCATGGTGAAATCTTGTGATTAGAGGACCAAAAGGGACACTGTCCATCCCAAGCTGCATATCACTGCCACATGTGGGAGCTTCTGGAGCAAAACACAGACTAAAAGAGTTCACCAAACATTCTGCAAATCTTAAAACACATGAGTCAAACATTCATGACATTTTTTTGTATATCTACCACATGTCAAACACTGTGATGGATGTTGAGGTTTTGAAAGCAAAGAACATGCCCTGTTATCAAGGATCTTAGATTAGATAACTGCAATTGTGTGATTGGTGCTATGACAGAGATGATAGCAGGATGCACTGACAGCACACAGGAGGGGCCAAGTGCCCAGACCTAAGAAGACTTGATGGGGGTGAGTAGGTGGGTTATGGAAGAACTCCTGGAAAAGACTCCCCAAACTGACAAGTTCAGGCAAGAAATAAGAAGACAACCTAAAGAAGCAATATGTACAAAGGCACCAAGCCATGGTCACAGCACAAGTTTGTACTAGTTGGTAGACTGAGTACTTTCTACTTCAAAATCATGTTGATATCTAACTAAACCCAAGAAAAACAACAAAAATCACTGGTAACCATAAGACAGGTTCTCACTAAAGTTCCTTAAGGCCTCATTAAATTGCCGAGACTCACTTTGAACTTGACATCCTCCTGCCTCAGTCTCCCATGTTTCAGGGATTACAAACATGCACCACACACCCCCAACTTTCACTTTCACTTTTGAAGAGGCTTTATCTCTGTTAATAAAGACATGGAGGGGCTGGGGAGATAGCTCAGTTGGTAAAGTGCTTGCCTTGCAAGCACAAGGCCCTGGGTTCGATCCCCAGCACCACCAAAAAAAAAAATAAAGACATGGAAAGTTGGCAAGGTACATAGAGAAAATAACAAGTGTAATTAAGCTTGAAATTTGGCATCAGAAAACTTGGGTCTGACTTTTACTAGCTGTGAATTTATAATGGGCAAATTTCTTGCCTCCTCTGTTTTTATTTCTGTAAAAGGAAAATAATAGCTTATATAGAACTGTGTGATGATTAAATAAGGTAACATATACATATGGTACTCAGAAGAGTTATTGCATATAAAAAATTCTTAATATGTTAGTTAAAACAAGGAAAAAGAGCAAGGTGGCTCACATCTCTAATTCAGGGGATTTGGAGGCTGTGGCAGGAGGATTCCAAGTTCAAGGCCAGTATGAGCAACTTAGACTATCTTAAAAATGAAAAGAGCTGGGGCTGGGTAGATAGCTCAGTTGGTAAAGTGCTTGCCTTACAAGCACAGAGCCCTGGGTTCAATACCCAGCACTGCAAAAAAAAAAAAAAAAAAAAAAAAAAAAAAAAAAAAAATTGAAAAGAGCTGGGAACTTAGCTCAATGATAAAGTGCCCCTTGGTGCAATCCCTAGTACTCAACAAAAAACACAACAAAAAAAACTAGGAAAAAGAAGACAATGGGAGCCATTTTGAATAAATTAACTGGAAATTTGATAATAGCTTTAATGTGGAGGGGGCCTGAACCCAGGAGAACTTTACCACTGAGTTACTTCCCCAGTACCTTCTAATTTTTAATTTGAGACAGGGCCTGCTAGGTTGCTGAGACTGGCCTCAACTTGCAATTCTCCTGCTTCAGCCTCCCAAATTGCTGGGATGACAGGCATGTGCCACCATGCCCAGCTTATAATAAGTTAATATTTCTGAATGAATGACAGAAAAACTAGTTTGAGCTATAGGAAAATCTAAGAAATGTTACTTGCTGATTCTGTACATGGAGTTATGGCACAATTAACATGTCAGTCATGTTTTGTCTTCTATTATAGACATTTTTTTTTTCCTTCTGGTTTAAAGGATGGAGACTATGCTTCTTTCACCTTTGTAGTCTCTTCTTTTTTGGTGCTGGGGACTGAACTCAGGCCCTTGTACATGCTAGGCAAATGCTTTAACGACTGAGCTATATATTCCTATAGTTGCACCTAGTATAGGTCTTTAGAACAAGGAGAATATAAAAATATTTAATGAGTAAAATGATTGGAATGTTCAGATCAATGTAGCTGGGGTAAGTGGAAACAGGCTAAATAAATTTAATATCTTCATGGCAGAGCAATCTCAAAAATATATGAAAATCATGTTTAAGAGGAAACTTTGTGTCTAGGGAGGCAGGAATCTTATGTATACCTTCAATTTGAGCCCATAAAATTAAACGTTAAATCTTGTGGTCTAAATGATCTATTTTTTTTTTCAGTAGAAAAAGTTTTTTTTTTTTTTCTCATTTCTTTTACAGGTCATCTCCCAACATCACTTTCCAATAACATGACCATGTGACAAAAATATTACCTTTACCAAAGGTTTAAAGAGGAAAAAAAAATTTGAAGACAGGTAAGTAAGCAGAGTACAACCTAAAAATATAAGCTGCTCCTCTGCAGGAAGTTTTTTTGTGGTTGCTAGATAAAAGGAGATAATGGATACTATTTGTGAAATACAAAGCTCAATTAACTATATATGATATACATATTCAGTAACTCAAAATTTAATAAACCAATTCAATAAATAATCTTAGAATGCCCATGCTTTATTTTCAAAGCAGAATTTTTGTTGTTATTGCCTCAGTGCAGTAATAAAATGATCAGGTGGTTTTTAGTTTTTTTTTTTTTTTTTGATACTAGGTATTTATCCAAGGGCACTTTACCACTGAAATACATCCCCAGCTCTTTTTATTTTTTATTTTGAGACTTGGTTTTGCTAAGTTGTTGAGGCTGGTCTTAAATTTGCCATCCTCCTACTTCGGCCTCCCAAGTCACTGGGACCATAGCCAAAATGATCAGTTCTATTAAAAGAATACCTCTTTCAACCTCTCAGTTTGGCATCACCATCCATTCAGTTAAACACACCAGTGTCTTGGTGTCATCCTTGATTGTGTTCTCTCACTCACACTTTCCCCATCTGGTTCATTACTATATTCTGTTAGACCAAAATCTGAATGTTATTAATGGTTAATCAAGCCAAACTGAGTAAGGTTCAAATTCATATAACATGTAACTTCTTCGCTGGTAGAGACTAGTTCTAAGAAAGTACAAAGCAATTTACTATGTAAAATTACTTTTTAATTTATTCTAAAAGAAATCCAGAAAGCACTAAAAATATCAATTATGAGTATCTGTATGGCTTCTCATGTAACAGGTAAACAGTAATTGGTGACTTAAATTCAGAAGACGATTGTGTTTTAAGTCCATTTTTCCCCAGGTATATTTTGGTGTAGAGTTTTTTGAGTTCTTTATAGATTCTGGAGATTAGTGCTCTATCTGAAGTATGACTGGCAAAGATTTTCTCCCACTCTGTAGGCTCTTTCTTCTCATTGCTGATAGTTTCTTTTGCTGAGAGAAAGCTTTTTAGTTTGAATCTATCCCAGTTATTAATTCTTGCTTTTATTTCTTGTGCTATGGGAGTCCTGTTGAGGAAGTCTGGTCCTAAACCGACATGTTGAAGCTCTGGACCTACTTTTTCTTCTATAAGATGCAAGGTCTCTGGTCTGATTCCGAGATCCTTAATCCATTTTAAGTTTAGTTTCCTGCATGGTGAGAGATATGGGTTTAGTTTCATTCTGTTGCATATGGATTTCTAATTCTCCCAGCACCATTTGTTGAAGAGGCTATCTTTTCTCCATTGCATATTTTTGGCCCCTTTGTCTAGTATGAGAAAATTGTATTTATTTGGGTTTGTGTCCGTGTCCTCTATTCTGTACCATTGATCCACCTTTCTATTTTGGTACCAATACCATGCCGTTTTTCTTACTATTGCTTTGTAGTAGAGTTGAAGATCTGGTATTGCGATACCCTCTGCTTCACTCTTTCTGCCAAGGATTGCTTTAGCTATTCTGGGCTTTTTATTCTTCCAGATGAATTTCATAATTTCTTGCTCTATTTCTGTAAGGTACGTCATTGGGATTTTAATTGGAATTGCACTGAATCTGTATAGCACTTTTGGTAGTATGGCCATTTTGACAATATTAATTCTTCCTATCCAAGAACATGGGAGATCTTTCCATCTTCTAAGGTTTTCTTTAATTTCTTTCTTTAGTGTTCTGTAGTTCTCATTGTAGAGGTCTTTCACCTCTTTTGTGAGCTTGATTCCCAAGTATTTTATTTTTTTCGAAGCTATTGTGAATGGGGTAGTTTTCCTAATTTCTCTTTCTGAAGATTCATCGCTCATGTATAGAAATGCCTTAGATTTATGTGCATTGATCTTATATCCCGCTACTTTACTGAATTCACTTTTATGAGATCTAACAGTTTTCTGGTGGAATTTCCTGGTTCCTCTAAGTATACAATCATATCATCAGCAAATAGGGATAGTTTGAGTTCTTCTTTGCCTATTCGTATCCCTTTAATTTCTTTGGTCTGTCTAATTGCTCTGGCTAGAGTTTCAAGGACGATATTGAATAGAAGTGGTGAAAGAGGGCATCCCTGCCTTGTTCCAGTTTTTAGAGGGAATGCTTTCAGTTTTTCACCATTTAGAATAATATTAGCCATGGGCTTAGCGTAGATGGCCTTTACAATGTTAAGGAATGTTCCCACTATCCCTATTTTTTCTAGTGTTTTGAGCATGAAGGGGTGCTGTATTTTATCAAATGCTTTTTCTGCATCTATCGAAATAATCATGTGATTCTTGACTTTAAGTCTATTGATATGGTGAATGACATTTATTGATTTCCTGATGTTGAACCAACCTTGCATCCCTGGGATGAAACCCACTTGATCATGGTGCACTATCATTTTAATATGATTTTGTATGCGATTTGCTAAAATTTTGTTGAGAATTTTTGCGTCAATGTTCATTAAGGATATTGGTCTGAAATTTTCTTTCCTCGATGTGTCTCTGTCTGGTTTAGGTATCAGGGTAATATTGGCTTCATAGAATGAGTTTGGGAGGGTTCCCTCCTCTTCTATTTTATGGAATACTTTGAGAAGTATTGGAATGAGCTCTTCTTTAAAAGTTTTGTAGAACTCGGCTGAGAACCCATCTGGTCCTGGACTTTTCTTTGTTGGTAGGCTTTTGATGACTTCTTCTATTTCATTACTTGAAATTGGTCTATTTAAATTGTGTATGTCCTCCTCGTTCAGTTTAGGCAATTCATATGTCTCTAGAAACCTGTTGATGTCTTCGAAATTTTCTATTTTGTTGGAGTATAGATTTTCAAAATAGCTTCTAATTATGTTTTGTATTTCAGTCGTGTCTGTTGTGATATTTCCTTGTTCATTCCGAATTTTAGTGATTTGGGTTTTCTCTCGCCTTCTCTTTGTTAGTGTGGCTAAAGGTTTATCAATTTTGTTTATTTTTTCGAAGAACCAACTATTTATTTTGTCAATTTTTTGTATTGTTTCTTTCGTTTCAATTTCGTTGATTTCAGCTCTGAGTTTAATTATTTCCTGTCTTCTACTACTTTTGGTGTTGGTCTGTTCTTCTTTTTCTAGGGCTTTGAGCTGTAGTGTTAGGTCGTTTATTTTTTGAGTTTTACTTCTTTTATTAAATGCGCTCCATGAAATAAATCTTCCTCTAAGTACTGCTTTCATAGTGTCCCAGAGATTTTGATATGATGTTTCTTTGTTCTCGTTTACCTCTAAGAATTTTTTAATTTCCTTCCTAATATCTTCTGTTATCCATTCATCATATAATAGCATATTGTTTAATCTCCAGGTGTTGGAGTAGTTTCTGTTTTTTACTCTTTCATTAATTTGTAACTTCAATCCATTATGATCTGATAAAATACAAGGTAGTGTCTCTATCTTCTTGTATTTGCTGACATTAGCTTTGTGGCATAATATATGGTCTATTTTGGAGAAGGATCCATGTGCTGCTGAGAAGAAAGTGTATTCGCTCTTGGTTGGATGGTATATTCTATAAATGTGTGTTAAGTCTAAATTATTGATTGTGTTATTGAGAACATCTATGGTTTCTTTGTTCAATTTTTGTTTGGAAGATCTGTCCAGTGGTGAGAGAGGCGTGTTAAAATCACCAAGTATTATTGTGTTATGGTCTATTTGGTTTCTAAAATTGAGAAGGATTTGTTTAACATACATGGATGAGCCACTGTTTGGGGCATAGATGTTTATGATTGTTATATCTTGCTGATTTATGCTTCCATTAAGCAGTATGAAATGTCCTTCCTTATCCCTTCTGACTAACATTGGCTTGAAGTCCACATTATCTGAAATGAGTATGGATACTCCAGCTTTTTTGCTGAGTCCATGTGCATGGTATGTTTTTCCCCATCCTTTCACCTTTAGTCTATGGGTATCTCTTTCTATGAGGTGAGTCTCTTGCAGGCAACATATTGTTGGATCTTTCTTTTGAATCCAATCTGCCAGTCTATGTCTTTTGATTGATGAATTCAGGCCATTAACATTCAGGGTTATTATTGAGATATGATTTGTATTCCCAGTCTTTTGGTTCATATTTAAAATTTTATTTATTTATTTATTTATTTATTTTTTGACACATCTTGGTTCCTCCTTTATTTGACAGTTCCTTTAGGATAATTCCTCCCTTTGCTGATTTGCTTCTTTGTTTTTTATTTCTTCCTCATGAAATATTTTGCTGAGAATGTTCTGTAATGCTGGCTTTCTTTTTGTAAATTCTTTTAGCTTTTGTTTATCATGGAAAGATTTTATTTCATCGTCAAATTTGAAGGTAAGTTTTGCTGGGAATAAGATTCTTGGTTGGCATCCATTTTCTTTCAGAGCTTGAAAAATGTTGTTCCAGGCCCTTCTAGCTTTTAGGGTCTGGATTGAAAAATCTGCTGATATCTGTATTGGTTTCCCCTGAATGTAATTTGGTTCTTTTCTCTCACAGCCTTTAAAATTCTGTCTTTATTTGTATGTTAGGTATTTTCATTATAATGTGCCTTGGTGTGGGTCTGTTGTAATTTTGTGTATTTGGAGTCCTATAAGCCTCTTGGACTTGATTTTCCATTTCATTCTTCAGATTTGGGAAATTTTCTGATATTATTTCATTGAATAGATTGTTCATTCCTTTGGTCTGTTTCTCTAAGCCTTCCTCAATCCCAATAATTCTCAAATTTGGCCATTTCATGATATCCCATAGTTCTTGCAGATTCTGTTCATGATTTCTTACCATCTTCTCTGTTTGTTCAACTTTGTTTTCGAGGTTAAATATTTTGTCTTCAATATCTGAAGTTCTGTCTTCCAGGTGTTCTATCCTATTGGTTATGCTTTCTATGGAGTTCTTAATTTGGTTTATTGTTTCCTTCATTTCAAGGATTTCTGTTTGGTTTTATTTCAATATCTCTAACTCTTTATTGACATGATCTTTTGCTTCCTGAATTTGCTCTGTTAACTGTCAATTGGTGCGATCATTCAATGCCTGCATTTGCTCTTTCATCTCATCGTTTGCTTCCCTGATCATTTTAATTATGTACATTCTGAACTCCCTTTCTGTCATTTCTTCTGCCATGCTGTCGTTGGATTCTATTGATGTAACATCTAGATTTGTTTGGGGCATTTTCTTCCCTTGTTTTCTCATATTGTTCATTAATCAGTGGGTCATTAAGATATTGCAGATTTTCTCTATCGACTTATAATGTCCCTGAAGATTGCTAGTATATCCCCTCCTATCCTTCAGTAGCCTGAAGTCTTGGAGGAAGTTGATAATGCAGAGCTCCACGAAGAAGCTGCCTCTCTAGGGGTAGTGACCCTCAGGTGGGGTATATTCTCTGCTAGTGGGCAGAGGTGCCTCCACTTGTTGACCAATGGTCATCCAACGGGGAACTAGGCTGTGGGCTGAGGCAAGGCCTGTTTGTGCCTGTGTCTCTGGTTTTACCGTCCCTGTGAGAAAACCTCTCCCGGCAGGGAAGACTCACTTGGTGGGGACGTCTTGCTGGTCAGTTCCCGTCCTAGAGGTTCCCCTCTATCTACAACTACCGCCTGGGCTGGGCTGTCTTCCTCTGCAACGTTCCCAGGGGCCCGGACCTACCTCCTGGGCCTGGGAGCCTCACCCTCTGCAGGCGAGTCTCCTTAGGCTGCCTCTCCCAGAGAATCCGCCCGCAGTCCTGGAAACTTCGCTCCGCCCCTAGGCGTGTCTCTGTGCGGCTCTTCCAGCAAGAAGCCACCTAGCTCCTGGGACCCTGCTCTGCACTTAATCGCCTGGCTATGCGGCCCCTCCTCTGAGCCGCCACTTGGAGCCCCGTACAATAGCTCCGATACCCAGAGACCCGCCACACACCTCCTCCTCCGGACAGTGGCCCGGTTTCCAACGCAGTCACTAGGAGTCCAAGCAACTCACTTCGCGTCTCCTCCTCCCGCCAACCGCCCGTAGCCCTAGGCAGTCACTCCAAGCCCAAGTGACCTGCCCTGTTCCTCCTCCTCCTCCTCGGGGTAGCCCCCCGGGTGTTCAGGAGCGGTGGCTCCGAGACCAAGCGACCCACCGCACTCCTCCTCCAGGCAGGCCACCAGTGTTCAGGAGCGGTCGCTCTGAGTGCAGTCAACTCACCACTCGCCTCCTCCTCTGGCAACCGCCTGTGGCTCTGATGCAGACACTCCTAGACCAAGCGACCCACCGTGCTTCTCCTCTTCCTTCGGGCAACCCCCCGGGTGTTCAGAAGCGGTTGTTCTGAGTCCGAACAGCTCGCGATGCAGCTCCTCCTCTGGCAACCACCTGTGGCTCTGATGCAGTCACTCCTAGACCAAGCGACCCGCTGCGCTTCTCCTCTTCCTCCGGGCAACCCCCAGGTGTTCAGAAGCGGTCGTTCTGGGTCTAAACAGCTCGCCACGCAGCTCCTCCTCAGGCAGCCGCCCGGAGCCCCAGTGGTTGCTTCGAGACCAAGTGCTGTGCTGAGCTGCCTCCTCTATGATGATCCCAGTTGTCCGTGTTTACCACTCCTGTGGGGGGAGGGGCGTCTCGCCGAGCAACTCTACTTCACAAAGTTCCCTGTGTTCCAGGGCTACCGCCCCATCTGGGACGCCTCCCCAACGGGAGAGACTCACCTGGCGGCCTTGAGGTGGTCCCAAGTCTCTCACTATCTCCTCTTTTGAATCCTGCGTCCTGGAGCAACATGAAATGCAGCCGCCCTCTAGGCCGCCATCTTGAAACCTCCTCCCCAGGTATATTTTGAAGGACTAATATATCCTTTAAGATATTTGATTAGGGGGCTGGGATTGTGACTCAGTGGTAGAGTGTTTGCCTAGCATGTATGAGGCACTGGGTTTGATTCTCAGCACCACATACAAATAAATAATTTTAAAGGCTCATCAGCAACTAATAAAAGTATTTTTAAAAAGATATTTGGTGAAAAATTTCCATAATGAAATAATGTATCCTCTTTTGGAAAATATCTGCATACAATGTATTCTTTGGTACGGAATGTATACTTCCATTTTGAAGTTAATCAATTCCTCAACATGTGTTAGCTTTTATCAATTTCCACATTCTCAGTTACCTTACAGCTTCAGTCATGCTCCTTTGCTCCTACACAATCAGCTGCAACCCCTCATCTGGATCTTTTTCATTTGTCTTCAAACACCATCATTTGACCACACAACTTATCACCCTTCCAGATGGTGATCTATTTCTGTTCTTTTTATATTCTCAATTTTCTTCACTCCTCAACTCACTGCAATCTAGTTGCTGGCCCCTTCACCTGCACAGATCACTCTATGGTTACCAATCATCTCTATACAACAAAATCTAGTGACATTTCCTTATCTTTCTTCCCTGTGATATTTCTGCAACATTTTACAATATTGCAGGGTCCCTTTTAAAACATGTTTCCCTGGGCTACTATAAGTACTCTTCTAGATTACCTCCAACCTTTGAAGCCATTACTTTGTCTCCTTTGCAAGCTTATCGTCTTCTACACAAAAGTTAAGTACTGGAGTTCCTTTGAGTTCAGTTTGAGAATTGTTCCTCTCTCATTCCACACAGCTTAACAGTCACATGCTTTTGAGTTAAAATTTTCTCTCTTTTGCTCAGTGCCCTCTTCTGAACTCTACATCAATATGTCCACTACCTATTAAGTGTCCGCTTTTACTACCCTAAAGGCATCAAACTCAACATATCTAAAGCCAGCCTCCTAAATCTTCCTTCTAGACCTCTTTCAACCTCTCAGGTTGGCATCACCATCCATCCAGTTAAACACACCAGTGTCTTGGTGTCATTCTTGATTGAGTTCTCTCATTCACACTTTCCTCATCTTGTTCATTATCTATATTTGAAGATTCATTCCCTTGCCATCTAGTCATAGTCTCTCCCTCTCTAAATCTTTTTGTCTTTCTGTGCTACATTCTGGTTGAATTTCTCAATATTAACTTCCATTTCATAAATTCTCTTTCACTGTGGCCAGTCTTGACTTTATCATGTCTATTTCAATGGCTATTTTTAATAAGATTTCTAACTGATTCTTTCAAATATCCATTTCTTTTCACTTCTGCCTTTTTTTGTCCCATGTTTTCTTGCTTATATGAAATTTATTCATTTGTATCTGAGCATATTAAGTATACTTTAAAATATTTGAATCTTTCTTAAGAATTTATTTCATCTCTAAATTCTTGTTTTAATTGTTCATTTTGTTGGTTGTCTTTCTTAGCATTAATTTCTTTACATTTTGGAATTTTGGTTTGCAGACTTATTTTCATTTTGAGAGAGATCTTCATTTCTCTCTTTCATATTCTCTCTTAATTTCCTAAAAGTTTTGGGTTACTCTCCTTCCTGGTTCCTAAGTCCTGCGTTGACATGGGGTCTGTCACAGATCTAGTCACTGGCAAGTTGCTACACAATATCTTATGTCTTAATTCCTGGGATTTATAAGTAGTTACAAGCAATACCTCAAAGGGTAGTTAAAAGTATTCTTATTTACCACAGTCTCTGTTGTCATTTTGAGAAGCTCCACTCTTACTTCAACTTTAAGTAATAAATTTAACTTTGCCCCCTTCTCATGTGGCATACAATTAGTCTCCAAAGCAGTTGAATTCCCCACCTCCTTTCTTGTTCCAAGACTCAGGACTAAGCAGGCCTATGGTTCTGGCCCTACTCAAGACACTGCCCTGCCTTGCCCTATACTGGGGATAGAACTAAGAATACTACCACTAAATTATATCCCCAGTCCTTTTCATTTTTTATTTTGAGGCAGTCTCCTTAAGTTGTTGAGGCTGGCCTTGTACTTGCAATTCTCCTGCCTCAGTCTCCTTAGTAGTTGGAATTATAGGCAAGTGCCACTATGTCTTGGTCTACTCAAGATTTTATATTTCCAGTGTTTTATTTTTGATGTGGCAATAATTTGTTTTATTTTTCTACATTTCATCTATCATTGCTACATATTTGGTACAGAGATGGTTATATCAAAATGTGAACTTATGGAACCATCCCCAGTATATTCCACCCAACACTGGAGGACAGGAAGCTGAGAGGTAGTGCAACCAGCTCTGGGTCCTAGCCACAAAGGCTGGCAGTTAGGTCAGGAACACAAAGACACTGGACTTAACAACCCCCCAGCCCTCAACACAAGGGTTACACATTCAAAAATAAATAATAAGAAAGAAAATTCATCCTTACTTGAAACATCTAGTCTGGCTAGATGTTTAGAAGTGCCCGATGTATGTTAAATGTAGAGATAGTAAAATATCACTTTGTAAATATCTTTTTGCTAAAATTCATATGAAATAGTCTTTTGGGGAAGGGAACTGTTAAACCACCTCTGTGAGCAGTATAGTACTGTCTGCACTTGTTCAGTGATGTGGAGGAGGTGGGAGGGAAGCAATTGCAAAAGGTAAAATGTTAGTGTGTTCATACTTGGGACATTTTCAGACATCAATTTTCTTTGTTTCGTGCATTTTGTTTTGCTGTGTATATAGTGTATATAATGGGCAAATGAGTCCCAGTTTTGCAACATCTAGTCTCTAGATGTTAAAGAGGTTGCCAGTGTATGACCAAGTAGTTAGTAAAATTAGCACATTTTGTACACTTTGTGTTGAAATTCATGGGGAAGCTTGTCCTCTGTAAATGACTTTTGAATATGAATTTGTTCAGCCATCTCTAAGCGTTACATTTGCCTGTAATTGTCCACTGGACTGAAAGAGAGAGGGATGTGAGGATAGAAAGGACAAAATGGTCATATTAGAAAATACCTCAGATTCTAACCATTGCTACGTGTGCAATTTTATTTACCAGTGCTGTGTGCATAGTGGACAGGTTCTTATGTGAAATATCTAGTCCTTCTATATATTTAGAAGTGCTTGATATATTTAAAAGTAGAAGTGGTAGAATTAAAACTTTGTAAATAACTTTTAAAAAGTGATGGGAAATACTGTTTGGGATTGTTAAGCCACCTCGGAACAGAATACTGTCTGTACTTGTTCACTGGGTTGAGGGAGGTGGGAGGGAAGAAGTTGCAAGGGTGTTTTGTTAAGAGTGTGCTAGAAAACTTCAGCTTACCCATTGCCCTGTGATGTGCATTTCATTTAACTTTGCTGTGCTGTATATATTGTATATATACTGGACAAAGGAGTCCTAATTTTATAATATCTAGTCTCTAGATATTAAAGAGGTTGCCAATGTATGACAAAAGTAAAGTTAGTAAACTAACACATTTTGTACACTTTGTGTTAAAATTCATAGAAAGGCAGTCTTCTGAAAAGGACTTTTGGAAGTGAAATTATAACATATCATGTGACACTCAGATGTGGCACATGTGACATAGGAGAAAGAAGTGGAAGAAATGAAGGATTCTAGGCCAGAGTGATCCTACTTAGAAGACACTTTCAGATGTAACCATTGTTACATGTGTGTAGTTTATTTAACACTACTATGTACATAGTGGACAAACTTAAGTCCTTATTTGAAACATCTAGTCTTTCTAGATGTTTAGAAGTGCACAAAGTATGTTAAAAGAAGAGGTAGTAAATAAAACATTTTGTAGATTAAAAAAAAAAAAAGAAAGAAAGAAAGAAAGAAAATTCACTCCTGCTAACAGTTTTGACCACTTCAGTGGAAACAAGTCCTTTATTTCTCATTAAGACTTTTTTCTCAAATCAGTTTTTCCTCTGTACCCCCACCACTTTTTTTCTCTTCTTCTTAGAAAAATTTAACTTAAATTTTTTAAAAAACATTTCATTGCTTTTTACTTTTCTCTATTCTGCAAGATTTGGGGTACGTGTTAATGTGTGTGCATGCATACACCTGCGTATGGTGTATTCTCATCATGCAGACAGGTTAAAAAATACATGTACCTAAATATAGGTTTTACTTCATTTTACTTACTTTCTTCTGCACCTATTTATTATTTAGCCTTGGTTTGACTTATGCAGGATAAAATTATACGTGGATTTGAGTTGTTTTGATCTTATATTTGCTTGTTTATTTGTATCTTGGATTTTGTCCCTCTTATTGTCCCTTCTTCACTCTTCCCATACTAACAGTCAAATTTTCCTGTTCCCTATTCCTTGCTTTCATTTTTTAATTACTTTTAATTATTTTTTATTCTTCCTTCTTTATAGTCAATATATGCTACCTATTCTCTTGCCTCTTCTCTGTTCCCTTTTTTAAATGTTTCAACCTTTTTCTCACCTTCCTAACCTATTTTGCTTCACTTAAGAAACTGTAATCCCACTATCTAATAGAATAATATAGTTTATGTAATTCCATTCATGCTACCAAGATTATTAATACAGTGGATGATGTCGTAGACACCTGCTGTCTAATGCCTGATCTAGTTCAGAGTTTTTTATTGGTACTGATATTAAATACTGAACCTATTGTTATGGTTTGGATGTGAGGTGTCTCCCAAAAGCTCACATGTGAGACAATGCAAAAAGGTTCAGAGAAGAAATGACTGAGTTATGAAACCCTTAACCCAATCAGTGAATTGATCACCGGATGGGACTGTGGTAATTGAAGACACATGGGGTACTGGGGGCATGGCTCTGGGGTATATATTTATATCTGGCAAAAGGAGATCCTGCTCTCTCTCTCTCTCTCTGCTTCCTGATCATCATGTGAGCTGATTCTCTCTGCCATTCTTTTGCCAAGTTATTCTGCCTCACCTGGGTGAGACCTGAGGAATACAGTCAGCTGTCTATGTATAAGAGACCTCTGAAACTATTAAGCCCTCAAATAAAATTTTCCTCCTCTACAGTAGTTCTGTTGGGTTCTTTTAGTTACAGCAGTGAAAAAGCTAACTAATAAACCCATCAGTCCTATATAGATAGTAACTAAGTGTTACGGATGTCAGAGTAGACACTGAACATTTATCTTAAGGCAATACATCTGTTGCTAACATTAGTGCTAGCTCCCTACTTCCTCTAAGAGTGGCTGGAAAGTGATTGGGACTTTCCAATCACTGGAAAGTTCACATAGTAGAGATCTTCCTGCTAAGCAATACTCACAACTCAGTCAAGTAACAGTGAATCTCACCCCACACATTAACTAGTCCTGCTTGATTCTCAACATTATTTCTACACGTAGAATTGGGAGACAAAAATTCCAAACCAAAAAACCAGACCCCAGGGAGAAACAACAGGAGGGGGACCTCAGGTTCCAACCCTGGACATCAACATCAAAAATAGAGAGAAGTCCCAGAACAAAAAAGATAACTACACACAAAAGGACAAAAGGAAGAAAAATCCATTCCAACTGATGCACAAGCCCAAATCCTCTGAAAATGTGAGAAAATAGGCAAACAAATCTCCCCCCAAAATTCACAATATCCCAACAAAGGATTCCATGGATATGTGGAATTATGTGAAAGTACAGAGAAAGAATATTTAAAAAATTATTATTAAAATGTTCAGTGAACTAAAAGAAAATATAAGATATGAATTAGGAGAGCAAATACAGGGGATGAAAGACCATTTCAATAAAGAAATAGAGATAATGAAAATAAACCAATCAGAACTCCTAGAAATGAAAGAGAAAGTGAATCAAATTTAAAAATCCTCTGAAAGCATTACCAATAGATTATGTAGAACACAGAACTTCAGGCCTTAAAGACAAGGAACATGAACTTGAATACTCAGTGTGAAAAAAAGGGTTTAAAAAAAAAAACAACTAGGATCAGAATATAGAAGAACTCTGGGATAGCCATCAACGCAACAAATCTGAGAGTCATTGGGATAGAAGAAAACATGGAGACACAGGCTAAAGGCATTAAGAAAATGTTCAATGAGATAGTAACAGGGACATGTTCCATATCAGTTAGTAGACAGATATCCACATACAGGAGACATCCAGGACCCCAAAGAGACAAGATCAGAAGAGATATCATAATCAAAATGTCTTACATAAATAAAGGGAAAGAATACTAAAAACTATAAGAGAAAAACATCACATCACATTTGGAGCCAATCCAATAAGGCTCAATATATTTTTTTAATTTAACCTCTTTATGTTTTATTTATTTGCTTTTTATGTGATGCTGCGGATTGAACCCCGTGCCTCCCCCATCCAAGGCAAGTGCTCTATCACTGAGCTACAACCCCAGCCCAAGGCTCAATCTTGACTTCTTAACTCAGACTCTAAAATCAAGGAGAACCTGGAATGATATTCCGAACTCTAAAAGGAAACAATTATTAGCCAAGATTGTTATATCCAGTAAAACTCTTTTTCAAAACTGATGAGGAAATAAAAACTTTCCATGACAAGGGTAAACTAAAATAACTCATGACTACCAAGCCAGCACTACAAAGAACACTCAAAGATAAACTGCCTACAGGGGAACCCAAAAATAAACCCTGAAGCTCCCAAACAGATTAAGATCACTAGAAGAGCAACTAACTAAATAAAAATCAAGACTATTAAATATAGCAAGCAAACTAATATGGCAGGAAACTACAAACACATACTTATAATAACACTGAATGTAAATGGTTTCAACTCCCCAATTAAAAGGCATAGGTTAGCAGAATGGATCAAAAAACAAGATCCAACTATGTACTGCTTGCAAGAAACTCACCTTGTAAGCAAGGCTGAAATAAAAAAGGGTAGAAAAAATATTTCATGTGCGTGGAGTCTGAAAACAAGCAGGGGTAACTATCCTCATATCTGACAAAGCAGATTTCAAGCAAAAATTAATTAGAGGAGAAAAAGAAGGTCACTATATCCTGGTAAAGGGAACAATCCAACTAGAAGACATAATGATAGTAAATATATATGCCCCAAATGTCAGTGAACCTAAATATATTAAACAATAACAACAGCACTTCTTAACATGAAATCCCAGAAAGACCCTAATACAATAATACTGGGAGTTTTCAACACACCTCTTACAACAACAGACAGGTCATCCACACATATTAAATCAATAAAGGTATTACAGACTTAAATAGTACTTAAATCAAATGGACCTAATAGACATCTACAGAATATCTTACCCCAAAACCACTGAATTTACCTTCTTCTTAGCAATTCACAGAACCTTTTCCAAAAAAGACCATATGTAGGTCACAATGTAAGTATTAACAAATAAAAAAAAATTGGTATTATTGCATGCATCCTATTGGACCATAAGGGAATGAAACTATAAATCAACAGCAAGAAAAATAACAGAAACCACATAAAAACATGGGGATTAAACAATACTGTTTTAAATGAAGAATGGATCATAGAATAAATGAGAGAAGAAATTAAAAAATTCTTAGAAACAAATGAGAACATAGATATAACATATCAAAATTTCTGGTACAGTATGAAAGCAGCATTAAAATAACATTTATTGCATCTAGTACCTACACTAAAAAACTAGAGAGTCCAAATAATTAAGTGTATGCCCCATGGCCTTAAAAGGAAAAATAAGCTGATTGCAAAATCAGTAGAAGATGGGAAATAGTTAAGAACAGAGTCAAAAATAAATAGAGAATAAAGATATACATAGGATCAATAAAACCGTTAGTTATTTGCAAAGATATATAATATTGATGAAACCCTAGCCAAACTAACCAAAAGAAAGAGAGAAGACCCAAATCAACAGAATTAGAGATTAAAAAAAAAAAAAAGGAGACATCACTACAGACACTTGTGAAATCCAAAGGATCATCAGAAACTATTTCAAAAATTCATACTCAAAAAAACTGGAAAATCTAGAAGACACTGACAAATTTCTAGACACATATGACCTGTTCAAATTGAACCAGGAAGATATTAAAAAACCTACACAGACCAATATCAAGTAAAGAAAATGAAAGAGCAATTAAAAACTACCAACAGAGCCAGGCAAGGTGGCGCATACCTGTAATCCCAGCAGCTCGGGAGACTGAGGCTGGAGAAATCACAAGTTCAAGGATGGCCTCAGGAACTTAGTGAGGCGCTAAGCAACTTAGTGAGACCCTGTTTCAAAATAAAAAATAAAAAGTACTGGGGATATGGCTCAGTGTTTAAGCACTGCTGGGTTCGATCCCTGGTGCAGAGGGTGGTGGGGGGCAGGGTCAAAGCCTACCAACAAAAAAAGCCAAGGACCAGATGGATTTTCAGCTGAGTTTTACCAGACCTTTAAAACAGAAATAACACCAGTCTTTCTCAAATTATTCCATGAAATTGAAAGGGAGGGAAGACTCTCAAAAATATATTCGATGAAGACAGGATAACCTTAATACCAAAACCAGACAAAGATTCATCCAGGAAAGAGAACTATGGACCAATATCCCTGAAGAACATAGATGTAAAAATCCTTAATAAAATATTAGCAAAGCTCCTTGAAACACCCATCAAGAGACCACCACAGTGATGCATGCCTATAATCTCAGTGGCTAGGGAGACTAAGACAGGAGGATCCCAAGTTCAAAGTCAGCCTCAGCAACTTAGAGAGCCCCTGAGTAACTCAGTGAAATCTTTGTTCTAAATAAAATATAAAAAAGGTACTGGGGATGTGGTTCAGTGGTTAAGCACCCTTGGTTCAGTCGCGGGTGCCAAAAAACAAAAACAAAAACATATCAAGATAATAAACCATTATTAAATGGTAAAACCTGTGTTTTACCCCAGGGATACAAAGTTGGTTCAACATACACAAATCAACAAATATGATTCACTGCTTCAGTAGAATTAAGGAAAAGGATCATATAATCTTCTCAATATATGCAGAAAAGCCCTCTGATAAATCCAGCAACCATTCATGTTAAAAACATTGAAGAATTTGGGATAGAAGAAACTTATTTCAACATTATAAAGGATATATATTATAAACCCAAAGCCAACACATACGGAATGAAGAAAAAGTGAAAACTTTTCCTCTAAAATCAGAAACAAGACAAAGATATCTACTCTCTCCACTTTTATTCAATATAGTTCTTAAAACTGTAGCCAGAGCAATCAGGCAAGAGAAGGAAATTAAATAGATACAAATATGGAAAGAAGTCAAACTATTTCTGTTTGCTAGTGAGATAAGCCTAAGTCTAGAAGACCCCAAAATCTTCACCAGATGACTTTTAGGGCAAGATACAAGACCAACGCTCAGAAATCAATAGCCTTCCTTCCTATACTCCAACAGTGATTCTGCTGAGAAAGAAATCAGGAAGACTATCCCATTCACAGTAACTTCAAAAAATAAAATAAAATATTTGCAAATTAATCTAACCAAGGAGGTTTCCACAATGGAAATTACACACACTGAAGAAAAAAACTGAAGAAGACCTCAGAAAATGCAAAGACCTTCCATGTTCTTGGATAGGCACAATTAATAATATCAAAATGGCCATATTGCCAAAAGCAATATACAAATTAATGTGATCCCCATCAAAATATTAATGACATTCTTCACAGAACTAAAAAAAAAATAGTACTAATATTTATTTACAAGAATAAGAGATCCAGAATAGCCATAGCAATTCTGAGCAAAAAGAGCAATGCAGGAATCATCACAATACTGAATCTCAAATTAAACTACAAAGGTATGTAATACCCAAACCAGCATGGTACTGGCATCAAAACAGACAATGAAGATCAATGGAGTAGAAGAGAAGACACAGACACAAACTCCCTTACTTAAAATAATATGACATGTGCCAAAAATATATGTTGGTGAAAAAACAGCCTTTTTAACAAGCGGTGCTGGGAAAACTGGGTATCCATATGTAAAAGAATGAAACTAGATCCCTCTCACTCTGCACAAAAGTCAAATCAAATGGATCAAAGACTTAGGAATTAGGACAAGGGTTGTGGTTCCGTGGGTTTGATTCTCAGCACCGCATATAAATAAATGAATAAAAATAAAGGTCTATCAACATCTAAAAAAAATTAAAAAAAAAAAGACTTAGGAAATTAGAACAGAAACCTTACAACTGATAGAAAAAACAAATGATCAGGCACTGACTTCCTCAATATGACCCCTAAATCTCAAAAATTAAAACCAAGGATCAATAAGTGGAAAGTCATCAAATTAAAAAGTTTCTGGCCAGACATGGTGTGCACACCTTTAATCCCAGCAGCTTGGGAGGCTGAGGCAGGAGGATCATGATTTCAAAGTTAGCCTCAGCAAAAAAAACCAGTCACTAAGCAACTCAGTGAGACCCTGTTTCTAAATGAAATATAAAACAGGGCTGGGGATGTGGTTCAGTGGTAGAGTACCCCCAAGTTCAATCCTCCATACACCCTTCCCCTCCAAAAAGCTTCTGCATAGTAATGGAAATGATTAAGAGAAGGAAGAGAGAGCCTTCAGAATGGGAGAAAATCTTTGCCAGCTGCTCCTCTGAAAGGGCATTAATATCCAGAATATGTAAAGAACTCAAAAAACTTAACACCAGAATAACCAAGTCAATAAATGGGCAAATGATCAAAACACACATTTCTCCAAAGAAGAAATATTAAAATGGCCAATAAGTAGATGAAACAATATTCAACATGATTAGCAATCAGGGAAACATAAATCAAAACCAGATAAGGATTTCATCTCTCTCCAGTTAGAATGACAATCATCAAGGATACACATAATAATAAATTGCTGACAAGGATGTGGGGGATAAAGGTATACTAATATGTGGGAAGTCATCCTTATCTAACAGAATCAAACGGTTCCCTGTCTAGATCCCCTAAGAGAATGGCTCACCTAACTCCACCCTATTCTGTCCATCAAAGAAGAAGTTCCTCCCAGTCTAGGCCCCCTTTACCTGTGTGTCTATAAATAAAAGAAAGTTGGGCTACTCCATGCTGTTAGAGGACAGAGCTGGTATGGCCAGGTCTGTCACACCCCCTCTCATTTTTTAAAAAGAGTATCGGCTCTTGCGTGCTTATTGAGTAGATAAGCTTAGGGTAATTGATTGATAAACAGTCAACATCATCCTCTAGCAGTTAACCCTTTTCTCATCCACACGAGACGTGACTGAGAGACCCCCACATTCATACGTTGTTGGCAGGTTGCAAAAATTAATGCAACCATTCTGGAAAGCAGTATGGAGATTCCTCAAAAAACTAGGAATAGAACCACTACATAACCCAGTTATCCCACTCCTTGGTATTTATCCAAAATAACTAAAATCAGGTCAGGTGCAGTGGCACACACCTGTAATCCCAGCAGCTCAGGAGACTGAGGCAGGAGAATCACAGGTCTGAAGTCAGTATCAGCAATTTAGTGAGGCTGTAAGCAACCTAGTGAGCCCTTTCTTAAAATAAAAAATAAAAAGGGCTGCAGATGTGGTTTAGTGGTTAAGCACCCCTGGGGGTACAGTCTCTGATACCTACCAACCAACCAACCAACCAAGAAAGAACTAAATCAGCATACTATTATCAATATAGTCACTATAATGTTTATAGCAGGACAATTCACAATAGCCAAATTATGGAATCAGCACAGATGCCCATCAATAGATGAATGGATTAAGAAAATGTGCTATATACATACAATGGAGTTTTACTCAGCCATAAAGAAAAATGACATTATGGCACTTATTAGGAAAAGCATAGAAATGGAGCGTATCATGCTAAGTGAAATTAGCAGACTCAGAAAATCAAGAGTCAAATGTTTTCTCTCATATGTGGAAGGTAGAGAAAAATAAGGGAAAGAAGGCAATGGGGATGGTATACAGACTTATGGGGAAGATTTGTGGAGTAGAATAAGATGATAGGGAAGGAGGAAGGACAGAAAAGGGAAAGAAATGTTGAATGAATTGAGCAAAATCAGTTTATGATATGGCTTAATATTCTTTAGAGTTGCAGAAATGACCTGTAAGGGAACTAGAGGTGACTTGGGATAGAGGTGGGAGGCTCACAGAGAGGTTAATATTATCGAATCCTTATCTACTCTAATAGATTGCTGATAAATTAAGAAAGATACATTAAGGAATGATAATAAGAGCAATTTATGTGAATAAATAAGAAAAACACATGAGTATACAAAAGCAGAGTGGATAAAAGTCCCCCAAAGGCGCACTTATTAAAGGCTAGACCCACATCCTATGGTGATATTGAGGGTCAGTGGAAACTTCAGAAGGAGGACCCTAGTGAAAGTGAGATTCCTGGGACCATGCCCTTAGGGGGGACATCGGGGACCTGCTACCTCCTCCTCCACTCTCTTTGCTTCTCGGCTGCAATGGAATGACAGCTTCCCCTACCACAGGCTCCCACTGTGATACACTGTCTTGCCACAGGCCCAAAGACAATGCAGTCAAGCAACCATGGACTGAAATCTCTCAAACTGTGAACCAAAATAAACCTTTCCTGTTGTAAGTTGCTTGTTTCAGTTTTGCCACTGTGATGGAAGGCTGACTAGCACAGACAATGACTGTTAAGTTACCCCAAGAAGTAGAACTGAAGTGAGGAAATTACCAGAAGCCAAGAATATTGCTTTTCCTTGTAAGTGTTTCTACACCATTTGACCTATTAAATTATATTAAACACATATATGTGCATATATGTGTATATATACCTGTGTATATATACACATATGTATTTACATGTAAGTACATACATTAATGCAAATACTAATAAACAAAATTGTCTTCAGAAGTCTCAATCACAAATTATTTGAGAGGCTGCATTGATCCTTTAGTGGTTCTTTGGTGTGGACATTCAATATCCTCAGTATTTTCGCATCATGGAGGTAATTTTTCAGTCACTCCAAACCTCCTTGGAAGCTATCTTTTGTCTATTTCATAGAGTAATCTATTGCTAAATGAAAAACAAAAAGCAAAAAGAAATGAGGGGAAATAACTTCTTACTGCAGAATTGCATATACTCAGGAAGAATTATAATTCTTAGCCTTCAAATTTATTTCAAATGAAGCAAACTATTGATTACTTAGAATTCAGTGTTGTACATGATAAGGGGGGGGAAGAGAAGAACAGAGGTTCATAGGATCAGACAAAGGGGAATGAAGGGAAGGGAGTGGGGAGGGGATTAGGGAAGACAGTGGAATGAATCAGACATAACTTGCCTATCTTTATATATGAATACTTGACCAGTGTAACTCCACATCAAGTACAATCATAAGAATGGGAGCCTAATTAGAATAAGTTATATTCCATGCATGTATAATATGTCAAAATCACTCTACTGTCCTGTATACCTAAAAAGAACAAATAAATTTTAAAAAGAAAAAAAAATCAGTTTATGTGCATATATAAATATACCACAGGGAATTTTACCTTTATGTATATGTATAAAGCAGCAATCATAAAAAAAATAAATAAATGAGTAAAGAGAAGGTCAGTAGAGTAGAGGAAGGAGAATGAGGGGAGAAAGGAAGGGAGGGAAAGTGGAGGTGGAGGGGAAGGGCACTGAAACAGAGTAAATCAAATTCCATGTATACATGATTTTGTCTGAATGAACCCAACTACTATGTATAACTCTAATGCTCCAATAAAAAAAAGAAAGTGACTATGATATAATGAAACTCCATGAACAAATTGTATAGTAAAACAAAACCTTTTTTGAGTGATATTAAACGAAGGTTTGGTTGTTTTTTGTATGTTGTGTTAAATTAAAAATAACACATGGAAGGGACAAAGGATATATTTTAGTTTCAAAGGTGGAACAGATATAAATAAAACTCTAATAATGATATAGTTATCCTGTCTACTATTAAATCTTAGAATATCCTAACTTCCAAGAGGAATGGCAAGATTGAGAGCTTAAACTTAGAAGAGTTCTTTGAGGAAGGAAAGAGTTTCAGTGGGGCAATAAAGAGCAGGTGGAGGGCTGGGGTTGTGGTTCAGTGGTAGAGTGCTCACCTTGCACATGCGAGGCACTGGGCTTGATCCTCAGCACCACATAAAGAAAATAAATAAAATAAAGGTATTTTATTGATCCAAAACTAAAAATATTTTAAAAAGAAGAGAGAGAGGGTGGAGCTGGTCCCTACTGGAGCTAAGAAACTACGGTTCAGTGGCTATAACAGCACTTTCAGTTGGAGACCATGCCACATACCAGGGTAAATCTGGAGAGGCGTGTGTTAGTCAGTAGTTTTTTGTTGTTATGACCAAAATACCTGACAAGAACAGCTCAGAGAAGGAAAGGTTCATTTTTGGCTTATGATTTCAGAGGTTTAGTCCATGATGTGCTTGATCTAGGCTTAAAGTGAGGCAGAAAGAACATCAGGGTGGAAGGGTGTGGTGGAGGAGCATTGCATACCTCATGGCAACCAGGAAACAGAGAAAGGGGAAGGAAGGGGGCACAGAGAAGATGAACCCTTTCAGGGCATGCCACCAGCGACCCACCTCCAGCAGTCACACCCCACCTGCCTAAAGTTACTACCCACTTAGTCCATTCAAACTACGATGGGCTGATTAGGTTATAGCTCCTAGAATCCAATAATTTTATCCTTGAATATTACTGCATTAATACAGGAGCTTTTGGGAGGCACCTGATATCCAAACCATAACAAGAGGTTTCTTTGAATTGGCAGGTCTAAGTATTTGCATGGGTTGGTGAATAAACAGAGACAAAGGATACAAAGATAAGTAATCTCAGGGCACAGGCTCAGAGGGCACAAAATAGAAAATCCAATGGTGAATTGGGGGTGTAGCTCAGTGATACAGAGCTTGCCTAGCATGCATGAGGTCCTATGTTCCATCCTCAGCACTGCCAAAAAAGAAAGAAATAGAAAGAGAAAACCCAATGGATATTCAAGAAGAAAGAAATCAAAGGAAAAGTAGCAGAACAAAGACACAATGGGAAAAATTCTCATATATCCCTTCTATAGCAACATTAAAACAGCTGTATGACTTTTTATGCAAAATACATAAATGGTCTCTACCTACAATGTATTTATAACCTTAATAATGAGAAGTCTTATGTGCTTAAAATAACTGTCAGAGAATTCCAAGGAATCTTCAAATGCTGATATGATCATTGCAATTACATAGAATAAATGGGCAGAAATGCCAATTTCACTAGTTCAGGTCAATCAATAAGAAATACAGGTACAACTAAACAAAATGTAAAATAAACATTTGAGTGCATCAAGTATAGAAAAAAATTCTCCTATTTTAAAACATTTCAAATCACAGAAAGGTTAAGTTCTAGTTTTTATTATTTTTTGGCATTTTTACAAAGTCTAAAAACAATCTTTAAATTTCCAGATTATAAAAAAAGCTTGTTATTAAAAAAAAGTCTAACACTATTCAAATACATAATATTGGAAGTCAATGTTCTATATAATCTTCCCTTTTGGAGGGAAATAGTGTCATCAGTTAGATAATATCCACTATTTGATTATCTGAGACATAGTAACAGAAGAACTACTCTGAGTAAGTTTATACTAATTATTTCAATTTCTTCTTTTACCTGAAACTCTATTGTTAAGGAAACAAAATCAAAATATGTGCTGATCCTCCAAAACAAGCAACCCACAAACAAGATTAATCCCTCAAACCAAAGCAAAACAAGGTGAGTAGGTAAAAGTGACAGAAACAAACATTACTGAATTTTGAAAATGCAGTAAAAGGAGAAAAATACTAACATTTCCTCTAATTGCCTTTAGTTAAAAAAAAAAAAAAGGATAGTACTTTCTTCCTTTAAAAAAGCCCACCTAATTACCTATGCATTTTTTTTTTTAAGGTACCAAGAACTGAACTCAGGGGCACTCAACCACTGAGCCACATTCCCACCACTATTTTGTATTTTATTTAGAGACAGGGTCTCACTGAGTTGCTTAGTGCCTCACTTTTGCTGAGGCTGGCTTTGAACTTGTGATCCTCCTGCCTCAGCCACCCAAGTCGCTGGGATTATAGGTGTGTGCCATAGCACTTGGCATTACTGAATTTTAACTTTTGTTTGCTTTTTTGTGCAGTACTGGGAATTGAATCCAGGGGCACTCTACCACTGGGCTATATTTGCAGACCTTTTTATTTTCCTATTTTGAGACAGGGTCTCTCTAAGTTTTATCAAGACTGGCCTTGAATTTGTAATCCTCCTTCATCAGCCTTCTGGGGCTGGTATTACAGGTGTGCACCACTGCACTGTTTGTACTTTACCTTTAGAAAAAAATGTACGAAATGAGCCATCTATACTATAGCGCCAAAAGTAAGAAAGTGCTAAACAAGCAAAAAATACCTACAAGTGATGACATGCCAAAAAGACACAGAATCTAACAAAAGCTCACAATGGTCAAAGCTAGAACAATTTGAACAGCAGCAAAATAAAGTAGTATTAGGTTATAACCTAAAGCATTAAAAAATATTCATGAGCTCATACTATTATAAATTATTTAATAGATAAATAAGAGTGAGAAGGGACAAATTTCCTGTGCAGAATTCCAAGTAATTTATGCAAACATAGTTCTGTGTTACTTAAATAACAGGTACACATTCTAAGAAATGCACTGTTAGGTGATTTTGCCATTATGTGGACATCACAGAGTATACAAAACAAATTAATACAGCTATGACATCTTTGGTTATCTAATTTTCAATGCTGTATATGTAGTCCTTCCTTAGGAGAAACACTGTTACATAGGTCATGATTATTCTCTGCTCTCAAGGAAGCAGAGAGAGTTTAATTCCCTCAGTTCTTCAAGAGAGGGCTGCATATAGAGACTTCCTTCTGAAGTATGGAAAGGAATAAAACAAAAACCTTTTCATTAACAAACTTGACAAACAGTTCCTCAGCCAGGTGATCAAGGTTAGCAACAATAGTGCGAAGTCATGTTGATCAGATGTACTGTTGATATGATGTGATGAGAATGGCACCTTGAATCTATGGTCTTCCTTTCCAAACTTGACAAGTTCATTCTCACCAGGAGAAAAATGTATGATTCCCAGTTAAGGGACATTCTACTACATACCTGATCAGTACATCCCAAAACTGTCAAGGTTCGTCAAATTTTCTAATAAAATGTCACCATGATAAGGAGACTAAAGAGACATTATGACAAGATATAAAGTGGTATACTGGTGGACTACTGGAAAAGAAAAAGGACAGAAGGTGAAAACTAAGGAGATCTCAAAAAAGAATGGATTTTAGTTTTAATAACGTGACAGTACTGGCTCGTTATTTGTGACAAATGTATTAAATAAGATGTTAAAGACAGAAAAAAACTAGATATAGGCCATATGGAAGTCTCTTTACTATCTTTGCAATTTTTCTATAGATCTAAAACTATTCTGAAATAAAAACCTTATCCTAAAAATTCTAAAATCTACAAGGAAAAATATATCTTGGATATATTCCATCTTTTTCTTCTCTTTCTTTCTTTGTGTGTGTGTGTGTGTGGTGATGGGGCATGGAATAGGGAATTGAACCCAGAGTGGCTCTATCACTGAGCTACATCCCCTGCCCTGTTTGTTTAAATTTTGAGACAAGGTCTTGCTAAATTGCCCAGGCCACACTTGAACTTACAATTGTTCTACCTCAGCCTCCTGAGAAGCTGGAATCTCAGGTGTGTGCCACTGGACCCAATTAACTCTTTCTGAATTAACAAAAATAATTTTGGGCTGGGGATATAGCTCAGTTGGTAGAGTGCTTGCCTCACAAGCACAAGGCCCTGGGTTCAGTCCCCAGCATTGCAAATAATAATAATTTAATATTAATAAAAAAGAACACTATTTAAATGAGATAAGATTAAAGCTACCATTTTTCAATTGAATAAATGCACTGGACATGGTGGCATGGGGAGAAGGATACTGGGATTGAACACAGTACTTTACAACTGAGCTATACTCCCAGTTCTTCATATTTTTTTATTTTGAGAGAGGGTCTCACCAAATCGCTCAGGTTGGCCTCAGACTCACAAACCTCCTGCCTTAGCCTCCCAAGTTGCTGGGATTACAGTTTTGCACCACTGCCCCTGGTGAATGCATTTTGACTGACAAAATGAAACAACACTAGCTTTAAGGTTAATCTTATTTTTTCTCTTTTCTACAACTTATTCTAACCTCTGACAAACGTAAATTTCTCAACAGGTCATGTAACTGATTTCTTCACCAAATATATTTTTAGACAGGGGCAGTGGTGCATGCCTGTAATTCCAGCAGCTCAGGAGACTGAAGTAGGAGGATTGTGAGTTCCAAGCCAGTCTCAGCAACTTAGCAAGGCTTAGCAACTTAGCGAAACCCTTTCTCTAAATAAAATATAAAAAGGCACTGGGGATGTGGGGTTCAACCCCTGGTACTAAAAAGAAAAAAGGAAAAAAATTCAAAGTATCTAAAATGCTGAAGTATGTTAACTCCCCTCTGCCATGGTACTGTACTTCCTGATTCTTACTGCCTCGGTCAATATTAAAACCATGAACAGGATAAATCATGAACAGAACTCGTGGTTAAAGACATTATAATGTGTGGGTGAATATGTATAGGTATGAGGGAGGACCTGGGTAAAGTAAAACAGATGAGAAAATTTTCAAGAGAGTTTCCTGCCATCCATAATATAATTTGTATTGATCTTTGGAGAGAGATTATAATTGTAAAGTTTGTATTTAGATTAATTCTATTACTTTACATATACAAGCAATTTCTAGTTATTTAGGGTTCAGATAAGACTAAGCAAGGAGGAAAACACTCCACTGATAAAAGATGTCAGGCTGAGTTTGTAAGCATCTTTTTAATATTGAAGAAATAGTACTATCTCAGCCCACTTGTGCTGCTGTAACAAAATACCTGTGACTAGGTACTTTATAAAGAACAGAAATTTATATTTACTCAAAGTTTAGAGGCTGGAAAGTTCAAGATCAAGGTAGGAGAAGGTTCAGTGTCAGGTGAGGGCCTCAATCTCTACTTCCAAGATGAAGACCTGCATGCTATCTCCTCACATAGAGGAAGGGACAGAAGAACAAAAGGAGATGAACTCACTTACTCAAGCCTTACTATAAGGTTGCTATAATCCCATGAGGGTAAAGTCTTCAAGGCCTAATCACTTCCTAAAAATGCCACCCTAAATACTGGTGCACTAGGGATTAAGTTTCAACATGAATTTTGGAGGGGAAACAAACATTCAAACATATAGCAAGTGCCCACTGTAATTATTTAACAAACATCAAAGGCAGTTCTGATACTGGAACGCTCTTCATTATCTCTTCAAAGCACTTTCTATCCAGCAGGGATTTTAGGGATATATGATTTTTTTTAAATCAGTCTTTAAAATAACTTTGATGAAATTATAAATTCTTAAAATATAGTCTAGGATTGCTGTTGATTACTACAGATCTAAAGTGAAAAGTAAGTTTATTCATTTTCTAAAAGGATCAACCAGCAGAATTCCTGCTACCAAGTCTTCTGACTAATTTCACAGCATTAGTGGTACTGAGTTATTGAGACCTGTTCAGCACCTTCAGAGGCTTCTCTCATGCTCATACACAATTTCTTCCCCCTATCACTGGAGACTGAACCCTAGGGCATGCTACCACTGAGCTATATTCCAATTCTTTTCTAATTTTCAGACAAGGTCTAAGTTGCCCAAGTGTGCCTCAAACTTGTGATCCTCCTATCTCAGTTTCCTGAACAGGTGGGATTACAGGTGTGCCACCACGTCTGCTACTTCATATACCATTCTCTGACTCCTTTTTTGCCAATTCTTACACAATCCACTCATTTGGTTCTAACAAGAATGTTGTGAATAGCATTCAGAATACCCACATGGCCCAGTAAGTACCACGAGGGATCAGAGGAAAGATTCCTTTGGTTTCAATATGAAGAATAATGAATGGTAATTTCCTTGAAGAACTTGTTCCTATTTAATCCTATGACTTCTACAAATTACTGTCTTATAGTGGAAATAGGTCCCTTGAAAGTTACATCAGTATTGAGTGTAAATTTCCCTACCCTCTAAGGTTCTGCTCACTTTATCTCCTCTCCTTGCTCCCAGCCTATCTCCTTTGAAAATTTCTTAGGTCAAAAGAGATGTTTATAATGGGAGCATGGGATGTTTATCAATTATGTGCAAGTTTGATGACCAAATGTAAACCAAATTAAAAGATTCCTTCATGTATGCATTCTGGGTGCCAACCCCAAACTCTTTTTTCCTAAGCCAATTTTCCCTTTGTATCTTTTCTTACCTTAACTTTTAATTTCCTTTAAATTTGTTTTATCTTTTGAACTGTACACATTATTTGAATTATCACATCTTTTCTACAATAAAATGGGGTTAAAATGATCTATAACTAAGGAGTAATCACTTTTGAAAGGGATGGATACTATAAGGAACCATAATTCTTACTAAAACTATCCAGAAAAAAATTTCTGAATTACTAGAAAAACAAAACTCTATGATTGAAATTGATCTTAATCAACTGATCTTCACTGTGTTTGATTATAAGAAAAATCAGTCTTTAAAACAGTGAAAAGTATGAAATGAATACTATTTTATTTTACTTATTCTTTTTTGGTGCTACTGGGGATTGAACAGGGACTCATGCATGCTAGCAAGTGCTTTTCCACTAAGTTCTACATCTCTAGCCCCTAGAAACTTAAAAGTGAAAAAAAAAATGCTATTTCAAAACAAATGTTATCACAAAGTTAATGATTAATAAAATGTTAGTACTATAATAACCAGGAAAGAATAATTTTATACAGTTTTAAAAAAAAGGTTAAGTAAATTTACTTACTTGCTTTTGAATCACTGCTTACCTTACTGACTTAACAAATATTTAAAAATTTGTTGTCACTGTTAAAGTGGCTATTACATTTTCATAGATGGTCTCTACCTACCACATTCCTGAGCAGGGTATTTTAAAAATATTGCCATAGAAGCAAGATACACACAATAATGATTCACAAAGAATCTCACCACACCCCAAATAATTATCACACAGACATTATCAGTGACACATTAAGACAGGAAATCAACTTGCCATTAAGATTTTACCAGTGATAATAGATACAGGAGCTTGGCAACATGTTTCCTTCACCAAGTTGTTCCAATACACCCTATCACTTGACTAATTCAAGGGGGGAAATTCTGTTTCAAACATTATGGGAAGTGTACCTTTCTGGGACATTTGGAAAGAAAAGAATATGAAGCCTAATTCATTACAGAAACATTTCCTGGATTCATTCATCTACTGATGCCCTTGATCACATCACTAAAAACCCACCTGACTGCTGATCATTTACTTCATTAGAAGTTGATACCTTTGTGAATAATTTTGAGCAGTGCAGACTATCACATGAGTCACATGACAAAAACAGAACTCTTACGTGTATGTATCCACCAGGACTGGGTGGAGTGGCACCTGACAGAGGGAAGTAGTTAGCCTTACATTGTTTGACTTAGGGCAACGTGACTTCTCTGAGTTACCATGCCATGAAAGATGAATAGTGAGAAAAAAACAACAATTGTGTTGTGTTCCTCAGTGGTATACACTAATGTCATTTATTTCCCTAAGTCACTTATATTACCCATAACTAGCTAGATGTAACTATTTTTAAAATAAGGAGCAAAGATTAGATTTACTTTTCTCTGAAGTTATAAGTTTATAGATTAAAGAACTTTTATAAGCCCTTCCTAAACCCTAAAGAAGTAGAATTTAAATGTAACCAGATCAGCTGTTTGAAGATACACAGTTCAAGTTGATCATTTCATTGATTTACTTACTTTTTACAGATTTTAGTCCCATGAATTCACACTAACATATTTATATGAGTGACATTTCAGATTCTTTAAGGAGAAAAACACTATTTCACTGCTTTGAGACTCCATTTAATAATTTTTAGCTTCAGGTTTTTCCCAATTAACTTTCTTCCTTTGATTCTTGAGTACTAAATGCAATATAAAGAGCCTGGTACATTGCAGATACTCAATAACTGATTTTTTCCATGATTATGATATCGATTATTATTACTAACACTTTATTACCATCATGGTTTTTGTGGCACTGATTTTGACTCTTAATGAGTCATTTTGCTTTGGCTATGTTTCATATGGCTCAGGCTGCCAAGAAGTTGGCTCTCTGTAAATAGAATGTATTTTATTTTCTTCATAGTTACTATATTATTAAATTTTTTAAAACTCCCTAATTAACTTTTGAAGAATATGGAAAATAACCCCAAGAAAAGGGGAATGATAGCCTCCAGGGAGAAAAAAACAATGTGATCTGGGAGGTGGGGGCACAGGGAAAGGCAAAGGCAAAGGCAAATGATGGATCCTGGGTTCTGGGCTTTCATCCTTTCCCAGTGACAGTGGATCCTGGGTGGAGAAGGCAAACAAAGGGTTCTGGGTTCTGGACTTTCATCCCAGGATCAATGAGTTTTGAGCTTTTACAGCTGTTTTCTTGAGTTATATTTTTCTGACTGCCCAGCAGGCATATCTTTAAGTCTTTAATGATTAAATCACATTAAACATTCTATGTGATTAACTTTTATTAAGACCTACAAAACACAAAACCCTCTTGTAACCAGTCACCGTTTTTTTCCCCTGAAAATGTGCCATTCCACCGCTGCTTAAAAAAGACTGCTTGTTGATTGTCTGAGATTTGCTCCCGTTTTCAGTTACTTTTGCTTACTACTTTGTTATTCAATAAAAACTATTTTTTAATTCACTGAAAAATAGGTTTTCTTTTTTTTTCCTTCCTTTTTTTTTTTTTTGGTGATACTGGGGATTGAACCCAGGGGCATTCTACCACTGAGCTACATCCCCAGTCTTTTAAATTTTATTTTATGTTTTAAGACAGGATCTCACTAAACTGTTGAGACTGGCCTCAAACTTGTGATTCTCCTTCACCATTCTAAGCTGCTGGGATTATAGGCATATGCCAACATGCCTGGTGAAAAAAACAGATTTTAAAAGACAGAGAAAAACTTTCCTTTACAACAGATGAACAGCTAACACCAAAGGTTTTAGCGAGTAAAAAATGTACTGAATCTATTTTTTAAAGTCATTAATGCCAGATGTTCAAATAATGGAAAAGTTTTTTTATTTATTCTCACATTTTCCATAGTAAGCATTTTTGCTTTGATAATCAGGAAAAATATTCCACTGAAAATAAAAGTAAAAATTATGAAAGTGTTAAGCCCTTAATAGATATTTATTCTGTGAATTATTTAGTCTGGATATAAACTGAAGGAATAATCGTGATTCCATTTTTCTAGTATCCAATGATATATATCCTACATTTAAAAAGTTTATATCTGTATGAATACAAATGTTAATTTTCTTTAATGTGATTGAATACTATGTTTCCTGAAAGATAACATAAATCTGGTCAAAATAAATCTTGTGAGGTATATACAAACTGACAACTAAAAGTACTCATAAATTCACCAAAGCAACCAAATTCTGAAATATTATAAGCCTTAAGCTTGGATAGAATGGATTCCATAAGCAAATAATTACTCAATTCAAAGTCAATTAAATATCACCCTAGCTGGGTGTGGTGGCAGATGCCTGTAGTCCTGGCGATTTGGGAGGTTAAGGCAGGAGGATCACAAATTCAAGGCCAAACTGCAATTTAGTGGGACCCTGTCTCAAAATAAAAAATAAGAAGGTCTGGGGATACAGCTTAGTGGTAAAGCAACCCTAGGTTCAATTCCCAATACTAATGGGAAAAAAAAAAGAAATGAAAAGGATTGCCCTTATATATTAATGCAACAGCACTCAGACTGCATGAAAACACTTTCTGTTCAAATTTGTTTTATAAATTTTAAAATTTTAGAAACAAACATAAGATATAGGAATGGTACAAAAGACAGATCTCTTTCCAATTTGTCTTTATTCAAGCACATCTTGGGAGTAAACCAGATATAAATTCTTTTCATCTGTCCTATTGCTCACTACCAACTAAAATATATATGAAACCAAAATGTGATGAAGAACAGTAAACTCCCAATTCAATATCAGATAAATTTAAAATGCAAAATACCAAATTGAGGAGTAAACTTGGTTCAGATGAGTTGTGCCTGTGAGTAGCTGACTTAGAGCAAACTCGAAATAAACAGGCTAGACAAAACTCTCAACTGCACTCTACATACGACTTAATCTCATACTAGGCCTCACACCAGAGGAAAACATACTTTGCATATTGTTCAAAGCTTATGACACTAAATTACCCATCCAACAATTGTATCACTTAGATTTGATTCAAACCACAGTGTTTTAAATTCATACACAGTCAACCCTGTGTATCCACGAATCAAAAATATTTTTACAAAGTTGTGTCTGTACTGAATAGGTACAGACTTTTTCCCTTGTAATTAATCCCTGAACAATACAGTATAACAACTATTTCCATAATATTTATATTGTATTAAGTATTATAAAATAAACTAGAGATGATTTAAAGAATATGGGAGGATGTGTATAGGTTAAATACAAATACTGTACCATTTTACATAAGAGGCTTGAGCATCAGTGGATTTTGGTATTATAGGAGGTCCTGGAACCAATCTCCAATTGAGCCTAACTACCCAATAAGAACAACTTAGAGCATAAAAAGTTTATTTTGGCTCATGGTTCCAGAGTTTCAGTATGTGGTTGGCTGAGACCACTGCTCTAGGCCCAACGTGAAGAAGTAGCACATCATGGCAGAAGGATGTGGTGGAGAAGCACTGCTCCCGTCATGGCAGCCAGAAAGAGAGAGAGGGAGGGAAATAAGGGCCACAGGGAAGATGAGCCCTTCCAGGGCACATCCCTAGTGTCCCACCTCATCCAGTCATGTCCTACCTACTTACAGGTACACTTAGTCCTTCAAACTAGGATGGACTGATCAGCTCTCACAATCCAATTACCTCTAAAAATATCTGCACTACGACAGGAGTGGTATTATTTAAAGTTTTCACAACTCAAAAAAAAAAAGGGGGGGGAATTACTTTTTAAAAAATTGAAGCAGTCTGGGTAAAAGCTAGACCACTGGCTATGTAGTTTTTAGATACCCTGGGCATAAATCCTGGTTCTGTCTCCTTCTGGTTGTGAGCTCTAATACATTATTTAACCATTAGGTCTCAAAATTTCTTCATCTGCAAAGAGAAGAGAAAAATGACTTTCTAAAGAATTAAATAAAATAATTTATGTAAAGCACACTGGAAGTTATACAGTAAGTGCTTAATATATGTCAATCATAATGATGATGTATTTAAATGCTATCTTTTTTTTTTTTTTTTTGGTGGTGCTGAAGATCAAACCCAGGGCCTTGTGCATATGAGGCAAGCACTCTACCAACTCAGCTATATCTCTAGTCCTATCGTTTGTTTTTATAATCTCATTAGGCTACCTTTTGTGGCAAAATAGAAATGGTAATGGTTTTGCACTTTAAGTAAAGATAATTATGAAGGCACTCAAAGGTAAATTGCCTAGTATTACACAGTAACATCAAATCAGCTGGGTAAGTGCCATAAAAGGAACCATTTTTATTTAACATTGTTTCTCTAATATCACATATTAATGCTCAATACAGGTTTATAAAGTTTAATCAGGAGAGTTCAGTATAGAATATGGGTCAACCAAGAACCTGACCATTTTTATTTTCTATTTTTAGATGTTTTGAGTATATTTATGAACTGGAGGTTCTCTGTAGAATGCAGCTTGATATGGGATAAACATTAGTCTTGAAATCAGAAAATATAAGTAAAGCAGGGCACAGTGGCACACACCTGTAATCCCAGTGATTTGGGAGGCTGAGGCAGGAGAATCATAAACTGGAGGCTAATCTTAGCAATTCAGCGAAGCCCTAAGCAACTTAGATCTGTTTCAAAAAGGGGGAAGAGGGGCTGGGGATGTAGTTCAGTGTTAAAGCACGCCTGAGTTCAATCCCCAGTATAGAAAAAGAGAAAGGGAGGGAAGGAGGGAGGGAAGGAAGGAAGAAATGAAAGGAAGAAACTAAGGGAAGGAAGGGAAGGAAGGGAAGGAAGGGGAAGAAGGAAGGAAGGAAGGAAATGTTGGTAAAAATTAGGCTGGTCCTGACTGAGCCAGGTAAAATTTCTGGATTTAAGAGTTTAATTTAGAAATAATTAAAATTGGTTAACTCCTAGCCTTAAAAATCACCTTTGAATTCCATAGGAATAAAACTATTGATCACCAGCTGAATAAAAATTTTAAAATGTTTAGAAGTAGCTGGGTGTGGCTGTACACACCTGTAATCCCAGCAACTTGGGAGACTGAGGCAGGAAGCTTTCAAGTTCAAGGTCAACCTCAGCAATTTAGCAAGACCCACTCTTAAAATTAAAAAACAACAAAAACAAAAACAAAAATGTCTGGGGATGTAGCTCAGTAGTAAAGCACCCCTGGGTTCAATTTCCAGTACAAAAAAAGTTTACAAATGATTTCCAATTGCCTATTACTTAAAGTCATTGCTAATGAACCGAACTTCAAATGAAAGTAAATTGGGAAAAATGACAAGTTTTTGACTCTAGATTTCAATAAAAAAAAATTCAAACACACTTTCAGAGCAGACATGGTGACATATGTTACTCAAAGGCAAAAGTAGCAGCATGACAGTCAAGTTTTGGGACTCAAAGAATATGACATTCCACCTCTAAAGCCAGGCTTAAAAGACAGTGTTTAAGCAGGAGAAACAATTATATGGAGAAGAGTATTTAAAAGTTGGGACATAAAAAAATTTCACTTCAATATTTAACATTTCCTGTTGTAAACAAGATATTTATGAGTTTCCTACTTTCAAATTATTGAAACACAATTTTAAGTTAGCTTGTGACAAGCTCTATAACATTTCTACAGTCTGGACAATAAAATATGCCCAGATTCATATATACACAAAAACACCAAGCACAGTTTATTGTATCTTAGGTGCTCCAGGCTACTGAAACATTTATAAGAGGTTATGTAAATCAACAGAGAGAAATAAAATAACTTGAGTGGCAGAAAAAAAATGAGACCTCACTGCCAAGTAAATGCTCTAGCAAATGACCTTTAATGGCTAAATACCCTTGTCACCATTTTTCTCCCACTGTAGTAAAACCAACTAAGAGATGGCAATCAAAACAAATTCTTCAGTGTTTCCACCAAACTACTTTCTATTCAGTGTCCCGAGCATGCTGTAAGAATGAAAGCATTCAGTGCTGATGTCTGGCCATAATTCTTTTTAAATTGCATTATAAATTTTCATTCTGCTGAAGCCATTTTAACCAATTCTCAGTTATCTACAGAAACAGGGTGCAGAGTTTTTAACAGCTAGCAAGATTAACTAAAATGATGTACTTTCCCCCCCACATACCCTCTATTTGGAGTTTATGAACATTGAAAATCCAAAATTCAGGCTGAAAAAGGAACAAGGAACAAAAGCAGTAAGACTGAATCTTGGGGAGGTGTGTGAGGTTGGGAAGATAATGAAAGAAAATGCAGTTCTATAAGAAGCTTTCTACTTTATATGCTCTTCATTTCTAAGTGAAAAGTTAGCATGTTGTTCCTATCCCCTCAAGACAATCTCACATCACCAATTATTTGTAATGACTTGGTGAGTGAAAAGAAAAACTAATTTCTTAAAATGAAAGTTGGTAAAGTATGATTCATGGAGGTTTTTAGAACTCCCTCTTTGATCATTATAGGAAAAATAATCAACAAATTCAGTTCTTTATATGTAAAACTACTGAGAAGAACCTTAATTTTGAAAAAATAATCCAAACAAAGGCAGTTGCATTGCTATATTGAAACTCATTTCCAGCTCTAAGGTTAGACTTGACAATCATTAACAGGCCGACCTCAGTGTGGTAGCCATTAGAGCCGTTTAAAAATACTTCTTTCTCCCTCTGGGCACATCGTAAGATTGTTTTCCCCATTCTATTGTACTCAGGTGTGGCTAAGTATCTTACATTAGCTACTAATAAAATATGAGCAGAAGTGACAGGCATCACATCAGAGCAGAAGTTTTTCAAGCCAATGTTTTCTTCACTACATTTGTTTTTCTCTTGTCGCAGTGCTGACAATATTTCAGAGTTATTCTGGACCCTGAAATGAGGATAACAATGACCCAGATGACCTCAACTGGGCATCTAGCAAAACCAAGAAAATGATTTAAGTTTTGGGTGGTTTATCACTACAGCATAAACTAGCCTATCCTGACTGACACAACCAATTTTTTTCTCTAGGCTGTCCATATAATTTTTTATTTAGTTACTTGACAGAAAAGTTGGTCATTTACTTGGTGACTCACGTTCAGATTCTAAGCACCAGCTCAAAAAGAATGAAGACCACTTCATAAAAACTGGTAAAACCAAGAGATTGTCAGTTGTTTAAATTAGGAGACTAAACACATCCTAAAAAACTACCAAGTTTTTATTTCTACACTGTTTTGACCAGGGATAATACATGTGCTTATGAATTTTTGGTTTTTACTTTTAAACTTATTAGACTATGTGCCAGACATTGCAATAATTTTCAAGAATTAAATCATTTAATTTTCACACACTCTTCACAGGAGGTTATATAACAGCTTAAGTCACATAGGTGACAAGGGAGGTAAAGTGCCAAGAGCAAAATTCAAGGAATCTTTCATAGTTAAGCCTGAAAAGCAATGTTAACTCTAATTGGTTAGATCATTTACTGTATACTCATTTGTTCATTATTTGACTAATTCACCAAGTATAGACTAAACACTCATTATATCTAGGCCCTTTTTTAAGCATTAAGAATTTCACAAGAAGCAAGACATAAGTAATTGCAGATACCTATGAAAGAGCTAAGTTAGTTACCTACTGCTGTAGTAAAATACCTCAAAACTTAGATTAAAAACAACCATTTATAAGCTGGGGATGTAGCTCAGTGGTAGAGTGTTTGCCAAGCAAATGCAAAGCCCTATGATCAATTCCCAGTACCACAAAAACAAACAAACAAAACCCCTCACAACATTTATTTTCTCATATTAGTTGGGGTTGACAATTTGGGTTGGGGCTTGGCTGGATTGTTCTTCTGTACCACATTTTATCATTTAGGCTCATTCATGTGTTCATAATCAGTTGGCAGGTTGCCTGGAGGTGGTCTGGTCCCAGATGAGCTCATATGTCTGGGCTTCAGCTAGAAAGTATTTTTTCTTTCTATCCCTCTCTTCCTCTCTCCCCTCCTCAAGAAAACTAATCTGGTTTTGTTTATGAGGTGGGTGATAGTTCCTAGAATTAATATAAGCTGCACAACCTCTTCAATCCTTGCTTGGAATTCCCACAATGTCATTTCTGTAACATTCTATGGGTCAGAACAAGTCATACAGTAAACTCAGATTTAAGAGGTGAGGAAACAAACTCTCTCTCCTAATGAGAGGAACTGCAAAGAATCCGTGACAGTTTCTAATCTACCACATGAGTGAATGAGACTGACATAAGGGAAAACACAGGCAGCTGGGCACAGTGAGAGGATCACAAGCTTGAGTCCAGCCTTAGCAACTTAGTGAGGCCTTAAACAACTTAGCAAGATTCTCTCTCTCTCTCTCAAAAAAAAAAAAAAAAAAAAGTAAAACACAGATAGGTAAACAGCAGGATAGGGTTACATTAGAAGAATCAGAGATAATCTCTGAGGTGCTAATAATGATCCTGCTATCTGAAGAAGGAGGAATATTACAGGTTGAATAGCAAGTACAAAGATGTTGAAACAAGAATAAGATCAATATGTTAGAAGGAGACATTCAAGTGTGACTATGATTCAGTGCAAGACAAAAAGAAAACCACTGACAAGGCTGAAAAGAGAGGTGAAGATCAGATGATGAAAGTTACTATAATTCATGATAAGGAACAGTAATTTTATTCTAAGTATAATGAGAAGTTATTGAGGAAATGATGGAAAAAGCAAGAAGATTACTTAAGAGTTTTTGCAAGAGATGATACTAAGGGAACCGAGAGAAGTAATTAAATTATGGGATATGTTTGGGGATTAATAACCATAAAACTTGTCAGTCAAATGGCTATGGGGCTATTGAGAAAAAAATAGTAATTAAGGATGAAATCCTTGGTTTGGGGCTTGAACAGTTTGGAGGATGGTGGTGTCAATTACCCAGCCATTTCAACTTTTTAAAAAAATGAATGAAATTTCTACCTCTTCTTATGTCATGTTTTTCTTCAAGAGTATTTGTAAAAGTCTAAGTAAAATGTTCCTGGGAGATGGCTGTTCATTAAAAAAAAAAAAAATTCATAATCTGTGTAGCTCAGTGGTAGAGTGCTTGCCTAGCATGTGTGAAGCCCTATGTTTGACCCTCAATACCACCAATAAATAAATAAATAAAAATTCATGAATGTAAAACTACTCTAAAAAATCGTTTCCTAAATTAAAGAGAAATCCAAAGAAAATCTAGAACACTATACTTAGAGCAGACAGTGATGAAAAGATAAGCTAAATAATATAAAAGGTATCATAAACAACACTTTTTAATTTAGTTATAATTTCTTCCAAGTGATAACATATTCTGGAGAACTAAATGTTACTACACCGTTTTTTAATACTTACTATTTTTAAAAAATTTGATACCATGTATTTTAGGCAAATATTATTCTCCATTCTGATATCCCAAGAAAAAAGTTATGTAAGAGCACAAGAAACACTGTTAACAGACAATAGGATTCAAAAGATATATTTCTTGTTTAGATAACATAACCACAGGCCTAATGGTTTCTAGCATTCCAATTACTAGTCTATAGTCTTAGTCTCAAAGCTTAAAACAGTATGTGGCATGGCATATTTGCTCAACAAACAATAAATAAATCAACATATTTCCCTGTCAAGATGCTCTAAATATACTTTTCAAAATGTAGGCTATATGGTTAATCTGTCAGTCACTCAGAACCCTTCCCTCCTCTTAAAAAATAACAGAACAACAAACTAGAGCCTTCCTTCTAAAAATTTAAAAAACAAATAAAATATGTATTTTTAAGCAGGATACACTTTGCATTTGAAAAACATCTACAAGGCAAGAAGCATGTTTTCTCCTGCCCAGGTTTACAGAAGGTTAAACAAAAGATTAGAAAGGGTCAACACTGGGTTGGGAATACGATCCCAGCACTGCAAAAAAAGAAAAGGAGTGGCTAATGCTAGTCCCTTCAAATCTCACTATATTATTATCATTTACCCAAGATAAGACTGTTTCTCTTAGAATGAAGACACAGTGCCAGGTATGGTGGTGCATAACCTCTAATCCCAGTGATTACAGGGCCTCAGTGAGGCTGAGGCAGGAGGATCTCAAGTTTGACAGTAGCCTCAGCAACTTTGAAACCCTAAGCACAATGATCTAGGCAAAATAAAAAAATATAGAAAAAAAGGGCTGGGAATGTAAGCTAGAGCTAAAGCAACCCTGGGTTCAATCCCCAGTACCAATACACACATATAAAAATGAAGATACTGGGACTGGGGTTGTGGCTCAGTGGTATAGTGTTTTCATGGAATGTGTGAGGCCCTGGGTTTGATTCTCAGCATCATGTATAAATAAATTTAAAAATATATAAAGGATAAAGGTCCACTGACAACTAAAAAAAAATTTTAAATAAAAAAATGAAGATACTAAAATTGCACAACTAAAATTATAAAACTCTTAAGAGTAAAAAAAAGTGTTACTCTTCACGTGACCTTGGATTCAACAATGAATTTCTTAGATATGACACCAAAAGCACAGGCAACAACTACAACAACAAATTGAACTTCCATCAAAATTAAAAACTTTTGTGTTTCAAAGCATCAAGAAATTGGAGGCTGTGGTTGTAGCACAGTTGTAGAGCGCTTGCCTTCCATGTGTAAGGCAATGGGTTCAATCTTCAGCACCACATAAAAATAAATAAATAAAGGTAAAATAATACAATTACGATATTTTACAAAAGGATCAAGAAATTGAAAAGACAACCCAAACTATGGGAGAAATCATATCTCTGATATATACAAATTGTATATCTAATAAAAGTTCTAGTATTCACTATACAAAAATATTACAACTTAATAATGAGACAACCCATTTGAAAAATGGACAAAGGACAAATAACTTGAAAAGACATTTTTCACAAAAAGATGTACAAATGGGTAACATCATGTATCATTTGGAACTACAAATCAAAACTAGAGACACCATTTTACACCCAGTATGCTGGCTATAATCAAAAAGACAGATAACAAGTGTTGGTGAGGATGTGGAGAAATCAGAACCACTGAACATAGCTGATGGGAATGTAAAATAGTACAGGTGCTTTAGAAAACAGTTTAGCAGTTTAAAAGGTTAATATAGAGTTATATGACTCTTATCTATACACCTGTTATGGTTTGAATTTGAGGTGTCCTCCAAAAGCTCAAGTGTGAGATGATGCATGAAAGTAGGAAGAGAAATGATTGGGTTGTAGCTTTAACTTAATCAGTTAATTAATCCCTGATGGGATTAACTGAGTGGTAACTGAAGTGAGTAGGGTGGAACTGAAGGAGGTGGGAATTGGGCCACAGCTTTGGGGTGTATATTTGTATCTGGCAAGCTGCTTCCCTCTGCCAGTCTTCCACCATGATGTTCAGCCCCTTCTTGAGCCCTGAAGAATGTAGCCAGCTGTCTATGTATTGAGACCTCTGAAACCATGAGCCCTCAAATAAACTCTCCCTCCTCTACAGTTGTGCTGGTCGGGTCATTTAGTCACGGCAGTGAAAAAGTTGATTAAAACAACACCCAAAAGAAACAACATATGTCTACACAACTTAGATCCAAATGTTCACAAAAGCACTCTTTGTTATAGCCCCAAAGTAGAAATAATTCAAATGTTCAACAACTAATGAATGGATAAATAAAATTCATACCCATTCCTTTTGTGGTTGTTGTTCTTGTACTGGGGATTGAACCCAGGCTAAAACCACTGAGTAACATCCCAGCTCTTATTATTTTGAATTTTGAGACACAGTCTGGTTAAATTGCCCAGTCTAACCTCAAATTTGTAATTCTCCCACCTCAGCCTCCTGAGGAGCTTGGATTACAAGCACCCAGTCCCATTCTTTTATTTGGAAAAAAGGAATGAAATATGAAACTCTACAATAAGTGAAAATATGCAATATCTGAAATAGGAAAATCCATAAAGAGAAAGTATATCAGTGGTAGCTAGGGACTAAGAGGAAGAATGAATTGCTAATGGGTATGGGAATTCTTTGGAGAAAATGAAAATGTTCTGGCATTAGATAGTAGTGATGTTTACGAACTGTGAATACAATTCAAAAATCAATTAACTATAAACTTTTAAAAGGGTGAATATTATGATATATGAATTACATCTCAATAAAAAAGAAAAAATGCAAACACTTAAGGAATTGAGATGCAAGCTGATGAAGACAAATCATGCTAAAAGTGAAATACAGTCAGAGACTTTGGAGTTTTCAGTTCCATTTAGTATATCCTGTAATTGTACTTCCTCACTGCTATTAAGATACCAAATAGGAACCACTGATTTAGTAATAAATAATTTTTAAGCAAAAAAAAAAAAAATCAAAAATGTATACTATTTCAGTAACCATGAAAACCATACATTAAACTATACAGTGCCATACTATAACTCTTCTTTAGAATCAATATTAACATTTCAACATAAATGTTCATATTTCAGTTAAAGGTTCTCGTGAGTCACTTTTGTTTACCCGCCCAGTGACATTTTGGTAACTCTCCTTGGAACCTATGTAGTTCATCTTTACTTCTGTAGCACTTTCAGGACCCACAACATGATTCCAAAAGAAAGTAAAAAATACTAGGGTTTCATGGATATTTCACATTTGATTATTGCTTTTTCTTACACTGAATTATAACATCCTAGAACTTAGCTTGATTTTGCTTGACTGTGTATGGGAAACATAATGGCTTCTCCTTGCTTTAAAATGCTGTACTTGTGTCTGAGAAATGGTTTGTTTCCACTACCTTTTACTGCACTGTCAGAAAACCTTTGGCAAATATTTGAAGTTGAGATTCAGGTTAAAATTAAACAGTGGTGGGGGCTGGGGTTGTGGCTCAGTGGTACAGTGCTTGCCTAGCATGTGTGAGGCACTGGGTTTGATTCGCAGCACCACATATAAACAAATAAATAAAATAAAGGTCTATCAACTAAATATATATATTAAAAAAAAATTAAACTGGAGCTAGTGCAGTGGCACACACCTGAAATCCCATTGACTCAAGAGGCTGAGGCTGGATGATCACAAATTCAATGCCAGCCTGGGCAATTTAACAAGACCCTGTTTCAAAACAAAATAAGATAAAAATGGCAGGGTACGTAGCTCAATGGGAAAGCATTGCCAGGTTCAATTAGCAGTACCGGAAAAAAAAAAAAAAAAAAAAAACCTTAAACGGAGCTACCAATGCCACTAACTCAACTGGGGTGATAAACAGATGAACAGACATGTACTGTATAGCTAAATTTGTACATATTTAGGCAATGACAACCACCAATAAGTCTCAACATTATGGCTGGCAAGTTTCTGCTGACATCAATTTTAAGACAAAATCTGACTTTCAGAAAAATTAGAATACAAAAAAGATGAATCGGAAAATTGAGAAAATAAAATGAATTCACAATTAGAACTTGGTATTTTTTTTTAGCTCCTTCATCTCTATTACCCCAAAGCTGGAGGTTTTGAGATTGATATTCATATATAATATATATATATTATACGTAAATACTGATATATAAGATCAAAATGAAACCCCAAAAATAATGAATGCAAAAGTTTCTTATTAATGAGCTTATGAAGAGTAACACTGGATATATAGTTAACTATTAATAGAAAATGACCAAGAAGGGCTGGGGAGATAGCTCAGTTGGTAGAGTGCTTTAGCACAAGGCCCTGGGTTCGATCCCCAGCACAGCAAAAAAAAAAAAAAAAAAAAAAAAAAAAAAAAAAAAGGAAAATGACCAAGAAGAATTTGTAACATATTATGCAGAGAGTTCATAAGAAAAGCATAAATGATCTGTATGTTATTTCACAGAAAATATCTGGAAACCTCTTCACATAAAGATGGCAAAAAATTAAGAGTCATGGAACTAGAATTCCTAATATTTCTTTTATAAGGGCTTTCTTTCTTTCTTCTTTTTTTTCACAGAGCCAAGAAAATTTACTGAAGCAAAAGAGCAATAGGCTCACCCAGCAAGAATGGAAGCCAGAAGGAATTTTATTGAGAGAATGAAAAAGATAGTAAAAAATATGTCCTTTCTGGGACACTTTCATTAAACTTTGTTCCCAAATTTTAAAAAAATCTATCTGATCTAAGAAATAGGCAACGGATGGAGGAATGTTCAGCCTTTTTTCACTTAGCAGATTCACAGCACAAATATAACTAGTTGAAGCAATCATGTAATAAGCAACCTTGAAGAAATGTGTTATATTTGGGTACTTTTAGACACGCTTGGGGTAGCATAAATTGCTACAATTATTTTATAAAGCAATTTGACAATATGTAGTAAGACCTTTAAAAATATCCATATCCTCTAATTCAAGAATTCTGTTTTTAGGAATCATGTGCAAAGAAATCACCTAAAGAATGCAGAGAGGTCTTCTTTTAAGTATTACTTATCATAGTGAGAAATGGCAAACAAGTTAATAGGTCTAATGATAGGGAAATGATTAAAAAATTATAGTACATCTGTAAGACTCAGAGTTTTATACAAATATTTTAAACTCTGTACTCAGAATGCCTTTTAACTTTTTTCTTTTCCTGATTTTTAAAATTTTAAAATAATATATATCCATGATAGAAAAAAATTCAAAAATGAAAATGAAAAATAGAAATCGTCATTCTCTTATACTCTATCTCCAACTTCCAAAGGTAACTAAAAGGTAACAAAGGTATGTCTGTGTGTATAAACTTCCAAAAATTTCTGGGAATATGAAACTTACCTAACAAACATTTATCTATATGCAGGTAATCTTTTATGTTGTTTTTAATGTAAACTGAATAATATTAAGCATGCTGTTTTTCAACCTGTCTCTTATATTTTGGCTATAGTTCCATATCAGCATATATAGACCTACCTTTAAATGGGTTTTTCAATATATAACATGGTTGAAATTGACAGGTATTTAGGTTTTTTACATTTTTCTATTACTGACAATGTAAAAATTAACGTATTTGGGTATATAACTTTATGTAATAGTATGACATATTTGTCAGTTCCTATAAGTAGAATTTCAACATTTTAGATATTGAAATTAAAAGCTAATTATCCACCAAAAATACTACACTGATACTATCCTTCCTACCTTTCCCATTGTTCTAAACATTGAATACTAAACACTTCCAAATCTCTGCCAATGTAATTTCTGTATATCTATAATTATAAATAGGGTTAAACTACTTTCCACTATATGGTTCATCTTTTCCTTACAAGCTTGTAAGAGTTCTTCATACAGTAAGGAAATGAGCCCTTTGTACCATGGGTTAAAATATTTTTATAGTTTGTTATTATATTTTGACAATGTTTATGGTATTTTTTTCTGTCTAATAAATTTCTCTATTCTTACCATTAGGCTCCTGTATTTTATGTATGCTTCAAAGGTCTTTCCCACCTCAAATTTAAAAAAGCACATAAGATTTCTTAAACTCCTTTTACAATATCATTTTTATTGGTAGTTTTAACAACTGTAAATTAAAATGTAGTTATGTAATTATTCACACAGTTGGAGCTCCAATAGTTTAAAAAAATAGAAAAATATTACCAAGAAATAAAATACCATGATTTTTGCTGAATGATAGGATTATATATGGTCTTCTTTTCTGTGACTCAAATTTTCTACATCAAACACATATTACTTTTATAATAAGAACAAAATATATTTTCTTGGCCAGGCACAGTAATGCACGCCTGTAATCCCAGAGACTTGAAAGGCTGAGGCAGGAAGATCATAAGTTCAAGGCCAGCCTCAGCAGATTAGCAAGATCCTCAGCAACTTAGCAAGACCTTGTCCCAAAATAAAATATAAAAAGGAATGAGGATGTAGCTCATTCCTGACAACTCAAAAGGTGATAAAAGGAATGAGGATGTAGCTATTCCTGACAACTCAAAAGGTGATAAAGTGAAGAATGAGACCAAGTCATAAGCGGATTTACGGGAAGATTAAGCCAAAAAATTTAAAAAGATGGGCACATGGGAAATACCATGTCAGTGGTAAAGTATTCCTGGGTTCAATCCCCATCACACATACACACACACACACACACACACACACACACACATTCTCAATGCCATTTTTACATGGTTTCATAAGTTTGGGCCTCAATTTTCTATTATTTGCATATCTGACCTACACTGAGTTTAACATTAAGGCAAAACTTTTGTATTTTTTTTCCTTTATGGTACTGGGGCTTGAATCCAGGGCCTCACACTTGATAGGCAAGCACTCCATCACTGAGCTACATTTCCAGCCCTTTTTACCTTTTTATCTATTTTGAGACAGCATCTCATCCTCACTAAATTAGCCAGGTTGGCCTCAAACTTGTGATCCTTCTGCTTCAGCCTGCTGAGTAGCTGGGATTACAGGTATGTGCCTTTGTGCCTATCTGTATTTTCTTTTAACTCTTTTGTCATGAATGAGATGAAAGGAAAATATTTTAAACTACCAGATAAGGGTCTACAGAATGCAAGAATTATTGTTGCATTTGGGAAGTTCATTTGAATGGTAATCACAAGAATCGCTACAGTATAATGTGTCAAGTGCTTACACATATTAATTCAATTCTTCATAACATCTTACGATAAAGATACTATTCTATCGCCTTTTAAAAGACTGGGAAATTATGGCATAGAGAGATTTTAATAAAAATTAAAACCCAGAGAATCTGTCTCCAGAAGCTCCATCATTTAAAAAAAAAAATCTTTTTTAGTTGTAGATGGATGTAGTATTTATTTTTATGTGGTGCTGAGGATCAAACCCAGTGCCTCACACATGCTAGGCAAGTGCTCTATCACTGGCTACAACCCCAGCCCAGAAGCTCCGTTCTTAATTTCTGAACTAAAATGCTATTTAAAGGATGAACAAAAAAAGCTATTCCTGACAACTCAAAAGGTGATAAAGTGAAGAATGAGACCAAGTCATAAGCGGACTTACGGGAAGATTAAGCCAAAAAATTTAAAAAGATGGGCACATGGGAAATACCATGTCCATTTACTTATTTATGCTTAAATCTCTAGATTCAAAAGAAAATTTTCCCTCTTTCCTTATTTAGGTGACACTTCTAAAGCAGAGTCTCTGAGTTGAGGTTTCCAGCTATAACAATTATGCACTGCCATGGATAACAGTACTGAAGAGCAGGGTAATAACAAATAACTGTCACATAAACTGTTGTTAACATTAAATTCTTTTAAGAGCAAAAGCTAAACATAGTAGCAGAGGCCTATGACTTGACTGGTTGGTCTTTTTGCCTTTTTGCCCAAACAGTCTAGAATCTTTCAAAATATCTACATTTCTCTTTCAGGATGCTTAAGGACATGTCTACTACATATTTTCAACATCTTACTTTTCCCAAAAAACTCAGTCCAATTGGAATATATATAGCTCTGACAAGCTAATTTTTAGTGCTTTGTGTAAAGCTGAAAATCAAAAGGTAAACTCTATTTCTCATAGATAAGAAGGGAACTTTCCAGAACAAGCTCATCTGATCCTAAGCTTTACCAATCATAAGTAATGAGAATTTCATCCTTCCTTCTCTGGTTTGCCTTGTCAATATTATTGCCTCAAAGACTCTCTTGTATACATAAAAGAGAAAAAATATTTTCAATTTCCTTTTGTGATTTTTTTTTTAAATAAAGGATTTTAGTCATAAGAGTGCAGGCATAAAAAATAATAAATAAATAAAATTATCAAGAAAAAAGAGTATAGGCACAAACAAATAAAATCATATAAAAACATTACTGTAAATCAAAATTGTCCTTTGATCATATGTTTTTTTAAATATATTTTTTAGTTGAACACAAATTTTATTTTATTTTTTTATGTGGTGCTGAGGATCAAACCCAGTGCCTCACATGTGCTAGGTGAGCATTCTACTAGCTGAGCCACAACTCCAGCCCCTTTGTTCATATTTGTAATCTTTCAAACTGGACAAGCAGCATCTCTGAGAAAAAGCTTTTATGTTAGCAGCATTTTTTTAGAAGTAATGCAGTTCAACTACAGATGAATGGTCATAGATTGCCAATGTTAAAACCCATAAGCCTGAAAGCCAAGAGTTTTCTACAATTTAATTTTGATATTATGACTGTTTTCGAAAGATTTATTATACAAAATTAGCCTCAATTTTCTTATCTATAAAATAGGAATTAAAATAACCACTCATTGTTGCTATGAAAAAATCATGATATTCTTAGAAGATACTGCTGAGGCATTTATTAACTGATAAAACACATGGTTACCTAATGATAGAAAAACTGGTTAACCTATAAACATACTACATTTAGAAAACCCAAATCTAAGTAAGGAGTGACTGCAATCTCTAGATATTTTATTTAATATCATGATCATTTTCAAATAGAGGGATGTGATGTGACCCACAGAGAAATGATAGCACCAAGAGAGTAGAGAGGCTTAAGAGAAGGTAGAGCTAAGGTTATGCAAAAATGGCAGATCTTGGCCTCTGTTACATGGTCTTTCTTTTTAAATTCCTCACTCTTTTGATTTCTTCCTCTTAGGCTTTTTTTTTTAAATTGCCAATGTGAACAGCGTGAGAGACTAATGATACTAGCTTTGTGTAGTTTGACTTTCTGTTTGGAAAGTTTTACTTACAAATTTAAAGTAATAAATATATTAAATTTCTTATTCTTTCCAGAAATTCAATTTTAAAAAGAGTAATAATCTTTTGAAATTTTTAAACACATAACACAGACTGCGCTTATTTTCTAATTTGTCTGTGACAGGTTGGTGCTAGACGCTCTGAAGAGAAGGTGGGAGACTGGCTTGGAGTATAGGAAAGGAAATTCTTATAGTAAGTATTTGTAAAACTAAGAGTAGTAATGTATACCATCACTTAACTATATAAAAACATGTTTCAGTACAACCTGGTGATGACAGATTTTAGGTATAATAAATGTGAGGAAAATTAATAAAATTTTCTAGTTACTTTAAACCATTTATAGTAATATCAATTTTTAAATTCTGAAAGCTAAATATACACATTCAGAACAACTAGGAAAAAAATAATATGTGCCTTGTAAAAACCGTGATATTTCCAAAAGAGAGTTAGTCAAAAGCAAGAGCAAAATTACATAATTAGACCAGGCTGAATTTATAAAAAAAATACTAAGTAAACATCAGAAAGTAAAATAAACATACAACCCTCTCCCCCTTCATCAAATTATTTCAAAAAACCTAATATTGCCACTCCAAAAAAACACAAGTATAAAAATCTCTTTTAAAAAAATTTTTTTAGTTGTAGGTAGACACCTTTATTTTTAATTATTTATTTTTATGTGGTGCTGAGGATCGAACCCAGCACCTCACATGTGCTAAGGGAGGGCTCTACGGCTAAGCCATAACCGCAGAGGGCTGGGAATTTTGTCCAAGAGTCAAATTTCAATAAAGCTTGCTTAGGCTGCTTTCTTATAATAGCATCAACATCACTTCATTTCATTTAACTCTTCCCCTCTACTTACCTTTAGTTCCTACAGCAACTTCTTTGTTAGATCAAACTTTAAAAAAAGTCTAAAAAAATACGGCTTTATATGAGAGGCCACTCGTTATTGATATTTTTTAGTCTATAAGAAAACTTGTATATATTGTTAAAACTGGACAGCATGTCTGAATGAACTGAAGTTCCTTAAGAAAGGCTTGCAAATCAGATTATTCTGTTATTTAAAGTATTAACAATGATCTCTTACAAAGGAAATCAAATAAAGTCTGTTATTACAAAATGGTTTGCTCCAGTTCTTTTCACTTTTATCCTTTTCTTCCTATATTAAGTTGTAAATACTGAGAACTTATCACTGAACTTACCAATTATTTGGGAAGGCAATGATTTGAATCTAAGTATAAAATAGTACAGGAATTTAAATGGTAAAAGAGCTCAAAGGAAATTTCCCTGCAGGGTAATTGGAAATATTTTTTTATGTCACATTTGTCTTGTAGATGCTTACTTAGCTCATCACTCATTCCATAATGTTTTTTACACTGACTTGTTCTTGTTTCCTGAGCTTGTCTGAAGCACAAAATATAGTCAATACCTTGCTTACTTTTGGCCTTTGAATCACTTACTCGCCAAAGACGAAACAGTGGATGTTGGACGACAGGAGTTTAATTTTAGAGGTAGAAGAAATGGAGAGTTAACAGCCCAGGGAAGACCTCAAATGGGCACAAAAAATAGTTCTGGAGATAGAGAATAACAAAATACAGCATGTACTTACAACTTGAGATTCACGAGCTTTAGGAAACATTTTGGCAACATTGAGGCCATCAATAACTATATCAAAAGGAGGACAGGATTTTACAAAGTTCTCAAACCTCTTCAGTTCCTAAAAAAGAAGTCAGACAAAACATTAAGAACTTAATTGCAAATATGCTGTAGTGACTTTCTTAATATTTTGATAATTCAAAACATTCCTCCCTTAAAAATACACACAGATGCACAAAGATTTCAAAATGAAATCTGGGAAAGGCAGCCTAATGGATGCAACTGCATATAATTAACTTATAATTTTATTATCTCATAGTGCTTTACACTTCACAGAGTATCTTCATATGTAACTTCATTTGAGCTATACCCAGCCTATGTAGACTGCTAAACTGATTACATGATAATCAAAGACAAATGAAATGTCAAAACTTCTGAGCCCTAACCTATTAAGTCAAGGAGAAGGGAACCTCAGAAATACTGGCCTACCAGTACAACTGTACTAAAAGAACAAGGCTTCAAATAGACTTTTATTTATTTATGGCTATTTTGAAGAGATGGCGATCCACACAATCATTAATTCAACAAATGCTTGGGGTTTCTCTTTTTAAGATGGTATCTATATTGACCAAGCTGGGCCTGAATTCATGATCCTCCTAACTTAGCCTCCTGACTTGCTGGGATTACATGTATGCATCCCTGTGCTCTGCTCCAACAAGTATTTATTGAGTACCTACTACATGCCTAGCACTTTACCAAAAAGACAAAAATCCCTAACTTGAAGAATTTTGTAGGAGGACATACAAAATAAGCCAAATAAATAAGTTTTGTTATATGTCAAATACAATGAGTGCTATGGGGGGAAAAAAAGGAAGGGAAGGGGTCTGATATCTGGTAGTGATGGAATAGTTTGTACTGGACTACCAGATAATAATAGAAATTCTAGATTAGAACCCAACTACATTTGAAGGTACTAGAGAATGACCAAAAGCAGGCAGAAACTGGAAGTAACATGATGTTTAGTAGGTTTGGTAGTTCAAAAATATTGAAAGGTAGAGCACTCATGCATTCAATTCACCAGTAACAGAGAAAACAAAACAAAACACCACACTTCAAATTTCTTTAACACTTCTCCCACCTCAAAAGGTAGAGTCTAATTACATCCACTTAAATATGAGCTCTCTTTTGTGAGTATCTGAATAAATGAGATGTTGCAGAAGTGAGGCACTATGACTTCTGAGGTTAGGAAATAAAAGACACTATACCTCTAAATGCTTACATAAAAGAAAGAAAGACCTACAATAGTTTATGTAAGTTTTCACTTTAAGAAGCTAAAAAGAAGAGCAAATTAATTTTCAAAAAAAGTAGAATAAAAGAAATAACAAGGTAAAAGTTGAAAAAAAATTAACATCACTCTCTATTTCATCTCACATACGAAAACTTTTTCTAAATTAATCAAAAACCTACACCTAAAACTTTCTGGATGAAAATTCGAGAATTCTTTGCAACATGCAGATAGGCAAAAATATCTTGGGCAGAACAGAGAGTCATCATTAATATTCATTTAGTGAGCTCATTGATATGAAACCCCTGCAAAGGATAGAACATAATTTTTGTAGTATTCTGGCCAAAGATACAGTCAGAAAATTTAATCATAAGGAAATACCAGATAAATCTGAATTGAGAGACATTCTATAAAACAATTGATCTATATATTTTTCAAAAAGTTGAGGTGAAAGAAAGACAAAATTGAGATTTTCCTTACTCATTTTAAACTCAGTTTAAAACTAAATGCAATGTGTGATCCTAAATTAGATTTAGGAAAAAGAAAAGCATATAAAGGGCATTATTGAGATAAGTAACAAAAACTATCAACTATGGATTTAAGATGTAGAACTCTCTTTGGACTAATACTCATTAGGGAAATCTTTACAGTGAGAAACCATTACACACCCACTAGAATGGCTAAAATTAAGAAGTCTGACCATAAGTATGTGGAGCAATTAGAATGACCAAACATTGCTGGCAGAAATGCAGAATGATACAACTTTGGAAAACAATTTGGCAATTTCTTATAAAGTTAAGCATACACTTATACTGTAACAGTGGTTGGCTTTACCATTTGAATACAGCCCTTGCTGCTTATTTTTAAAGGAACATATTTTTTTCTTTTCAAGATTTCCTTGAGTTATCTGTTCTCCACAGGAAGGAGATGTCACCAGAAGAACTCTCCTGTGAATATCTCCCAAATTAACAAGTGAATTTCAACACAGCATCAGGATGCACCTGGGCCCCCCTGCCAGGGCACACCTGGAATATAGCCTTTGAATAGCTTCTTTAAACGCCCTCTGTTTTCCCCGATAGGCAGAACCACAGCCTCTGGGATTGGAATCCCCTGTGTTTCTCCTTTGCTAACAAAGCAATAAACCACCTTTTTCCTTTTACTCAAAACCGCATCCTCAGGCTGAGGAGATAGCTCAGTTGGTAGAGTGCTTGCTTTGCAAGCACTAAAGCCCTGGGTTCGTATCCCAGGCACCACAAAAAAAAAAAAAAAAAAAAAAAAAAAAAAATCCCCATTAAATTGGCATGTACTGGCACTGGGGACAAGGACCAAGCTTTCTGGGACAAAACTGGAGACCCAGATGGGACCTAAGAGCAGTTCCCCTATTCCAAGGCCTGGCACTCCAAGCAACCCCACTTCCATGCTAAGGATGTAGGATGAACTTTTTTTCAGAGTTGACTGCTGGAAAGTTAGGAGATGGGAGGTCTAACCAAAGGAGCTATTCCCGTGAATAAAGAGAGGGACTGAGGGATGGTCCCAACACTTTTGCTTCAGAGAATTCCTGCCTTCCTTCCCTGAACTGTATGGATTGCTCCATCTTGATCTACTTTGAGAAAAAGGAAACTGAACATAGTAAAGTCGAGACACCTTGGCCATTCGGTAAGCTCCCCTGGTGTGCACACTGAGACCCTTGATTCTAAACATCCGGTTCCCCTTTGTGGGAACATCCGGTCCCTCCTTGTGGGGATATCTATGGTGCTGCTGGCATAGAAGTCACTGTTAAGTGGGAGTTGGGAATCTGGGGGGATTTCCCCCTATCTGGTCTGTCTGATTTAAAGGTTCCCATCTGTTGGTCATGGTTTGGGATCCTCTCTGTTTGTCTGTCTCTATGTTTTTTTGTCTGTATCTGTTTCTGGCCCTTTAAGACATGGGAAATAACATATTGATTCTATAGATCGTTTCTTGGGAAAGATCCTGGTTGAACGGACCACCTATAGATATAAACCTGTCCAAGAAAAAGATGATGTTTTACTGTAACAATCTGATTTTTTAATCGTTTTCTGAATTACTGTACAATCTTGCAGCTGGGAGTTGGTCTGTTAGAGATAAAATGAGTGAAAGTTTCTGTATGTTCAGGCATAAATGCAATAACCTAACAAGGAGTCTGAATAGTCAAAAACTACATTGGATGCAAAATGGTACAACCTCTAATGTGTGAGCATAGCAGTAAGGCTGAGAATCAAAAAGACAGAATGGATAAAGAAACTGTGGTACATATACACAATGGAATATTACTCAGTCATAAAAAGAATAATTATGGCATTTGCTGGTAAATGGATGGAGTTGGAGAATATCATGCTAAGTGAAATAAGCCAATCCCAAAAAACCAAAGGCCAAATGTTTTCTCTGATAAATGGATGATAATACATAACGGGGGTGGGGTAAGAGAAGAATGGAGGAACTCTGGATTGTGTAGAGGGTGTGGCAGGGGGTAGTGGAAGGAAAAAAAGTGAACCGAGACAGACATTATTACCCTATGTACATGTATGATTACACAAATGGTGTGAATTTACATTGTGTTCAACCATAGAAATGAAAAGTTGTACCCTATTTGTGTACAATGAATCAAAATGCAGTTTGTAAAAATAAAAACTAAAATTAAAAAAAAGAGAGAGAGAAAAAGAAATAAGTCAGTGTAGACAATTGGGTTCAATCAAGAAGATGGGGCTGTTCTGAAAGGAAAGGAAATCAAATGCTAATATGTCCAGAGCCCTCCCCCTTCTCCCCTACCTACTGTTAAGGAGACCTGCCTCCAGGGAATTGTTGCTTCCTACAGGGGCTATTAATGAATGCCCCCTTCTTGCCTGGACCCCTGGGTAGCTTCATTCCCACCCTTGGATCACTCTATCTTTGGCCCACTTTACTCATGAATCATGTACACAGGATGCAGGGAGAAGAGGCCATGAGAACAAAGAAATTCTAAAATGTATAAAAGGGGCAGGACACCCCCCTCTTCCTCAGACACCCAGCTCTTCTACAGAGAAGTCTATCTCTGCTCTATACTTTAAATAAAAATTGCTTTCTAAGCTTACCTCACCATTTCTTGAGGGTTTAATCTTCACATTCGGGGAAACAGGACACCAAAAGAAGATTTTTAAAAAAATTTTTAATCCTTTCAACCCAGGGCTGACAGTCCAAGTACTGCTTCTCAGCCAGGGCCCCAGGCAGCTGCAAAGCATCCTGCTGTGGGTCAGGGAGACCAGTTCTGGGGTAAAAGAAAAAAAAGAAAAAAACCTCAGGAAAGCTGCCTTGTCTAGAGAAATGGGCAAAGAGGATCTAGCCTCTACCCTGCTTTCCAGTTACTCTTTGCCCATGGGAATAAAATTGGAGTTTGAGAACAGGGCTCAGTTCGCAACTTCTGCAGACAAAGAAATCTATGTGGGCTGCAGGCCTCGCTCATTTTCTTTCTGGGTTCAAAGAATAAAATCCATGGATTGTGGTAGAGGACAAAAATAAAAGAAATAAAATTAGTTTTGAATGAGAGGAAAGTTTTTCCATTTCAGTATACTAGTCTGGGGACTTAAATCTTCTGGATAAAGGCATTGATCAGAGTCCATGCTAAACAGACATTAAAAAGCATTGGGGTTAATTGTTAGAATCTACATTGTACAGATATTGGGAAGGTACCAAGGCTATGTGCTTTCTATTTGGCTGTGCACTTTTTGTAATGTATAAAGCTGCTCCCCCGCCCACCAGGTACAGCCATTTTGCCTGCCTCCCAACCACTTGTCAATCTGTGAACATCCTAGCTAGCTATTGGTTCATCAGTCAGCTTGCAAGTATCCTTCTCCCATATTGGTCCCCTGTTAGCCCGGCAGAATTCAACTGTTTTACTGCAGCTTTCCCGCCATCTTTTTTCCTTTCTTCTGTCTGTCCTACACACTTTTCTCTATCCTCCTGGCTTTCCACTCCCTCTAGCGCTCACCCTTTTCTTTTCCTTTCTCTTTTCCTCTCATTTTCTCTCTTACCCTGCAGGGAGACACTGTTTGCTTAATAAATTCCCTTATGTGATTTCCCGTGTCCAGCATGGTTCCATGGAAATTCCTTACACTTTTAGTCCTTAAGTCTGAATTTTTTTGTAACCTCCATTTGGGTCCACCCCCATTTCCATTTTCCCACCACTCTGGAAGAAAGGAATAGACTAGAATACTTAACCTCATAGAGGTGCCATTACATTTTTAAAAACTTTCATTGGGACTCAATACCCTCATTGTCTTACAATTTACTAACCTATCTTAGTGGAGGTGGGAGATGAAAGCTGCCGTCACAAAGAAAGGGGAAATGGGTTCTAGTACTATTAAATTATAACCTGGAGACAAAATAGTCTCCCCTTTTAAGATCTGACAGGATACCCCATTTGACCAGGGGACACTTCTGGGTGCAGCCCTGCCCACTGCCCACAGAGCTAAAATACAAGGGCCTCCCTGAGTTCCCATGTATGCAAACATGTGTCTTAGCCCTGCTGATTTCTGCAGAGAGAGGTCCCTAACAAAGGGACCTCTTTGTTAGGGACCTCTCTCTGCAGAAAGTCAGGGTGACTTTCATTGGACAGAGTGCTATAGATATATAGATTATAAAGAGAGAGTCTCTGGGTACAATTGACAGTGCAGAACTCACTTAAATTTGATGGCATTATGGTGATTATACAGGAGACTGGTCAAATAATAATACCCTGTGCTCCAACCCCTGGAGCACAAATGGGAAGGAAAAAAAGATTAAGGCACAGTTTTTTGTTTTGTTTTGTTTTGGGTCTTTTTGTACATGCCACCCTGATTCCTCTCCTGGGATAAAATTTGTTGTGTAAATTAAACGTATACGTAATATTCTCATTCAAAAAGCAACAACTTCATTTGCAAGTGCCTCCCAGGAAAAGAAAACAGAGCCTGCTCTGCTGGAGGTCTGCTACAAGTAAGGTCTTTTTAGGCTAAAGGGACCCTGAGAAAAGTGATCAATGTTATAATAAACAAGATTTGTTTTAGGAGGAAATAACTTGCACTGGGGTGGGGTGGGGGATAACCCCTTAGGAGAGAGGCATTAATGGGGATTCATTCTCTTCTGGACAGTTGTTTAAAATATGAATTGAGTCAACTTTGCCAGATATCCTACTCTGCCTATTAAAACACCTCACACCGATGAGTAACAATTTGTGCAAGACTTGAAAGCTATATTTGTTAAAATATTAATAAATATATTAATATTATGTTAAATGTCAATGAAATAACATCATTATATTAAATATTAATAAAATATTGACAAATATATTAAAACATATCCCAGAGATATGGACTTTTTTTTTTTTTGGGTGGTGGTGCTAAAGATTGAACCCAGGGTCTCATGCATGCTAGACAAGCACTCTACCAACTGAGATCTATCCCCAGTCGGTGACTAAAGATATGTATACATCTGAAACTAAGTATGTTTTTCTTAGCCTAGATAAGCTAAATGTTCTGTAAAGTTCATATAGGTCCAACCAATAAGTGCTATCTTTTATACACTGCATCTGGCATAAAGGGGCCACACTGCCATTTGAAAAACCGGGTTAGATCTGTCTGCTTTAACTAAGTCTAGTTCTGATCAACACTGTACCCTAAATGTATAAAATATTTAAGGCTATCCTTGATTTTTACTAGTACTGCTAAACTCTGTAAGCCTGTAATTATCTGTGGATTCTGAATTTTACTTTGAAAATTAAAGCTAGTTAATTTAAGGACATCTGTGTAATTGTGACACTAAGTTCTTCTTTGTATAATAAATATACTCATGTTCTTCTAGTATACAAGTTTTAAAATATAAAGCTTAGGAGCGCACTTTATGAAGCTGGTGCTCTCCAAACTAAAGTTGTCTGTATGATAATTTCAGACTTATAAAAATAGCAAATTTAATTGGGGATTCATTTATATCATTTAATGTTCTGTTATCAATAAAGATGTATACAAAATTTTGTTACTTTTTATACTGGGTGGAAATTTAAATGTATTTTTGAAAGATAATGAGAGCCTGATCTATTTAAAAGTTAATATTGTGAAACATGAAAACATTTTGCCACTTTCCCACAAAAACAGGTTAAAAGTTCTCTTAGCTTGTTTGATTCATGTTTCAAATGTAATACATCATGTTATCTCAAAATAAACAGGAGATAAAATACATAACTAAGTAAGGTTTGGGATTATGAAAAATTATGTTTCTTGGATCACAACTATTATAGAAACTGAATATGTTTTTGCTATTGTTACTTTCATTTTGTATTTTCCTTATAAACTTTATAACTGTTGCCTGTTAATGTTTTGCAGAGGTATTCCTTCTAATAGAACAACCTGAGTTAATTTGAGATAATAAGCCACCACCTACAGAATAGACAGGACATAAAACTAATTTCTAGTGCTAATATTGACCCCCAATTAAATGGAAGGGATAACTATAAAATTAAAACCCATTACTCCCATTTAAAGATGGGTAAAACTGGTCTGCTGGATGTTTAAAATCAAACTCTTGGAGACTAAAGTCAAGGAAGTAAAAGGGTCAAGAAAAAACAGCCAATATTTGGCCCTTGCCCTCCAAGGTCAGCCAGGACCCAGAGAACTCTCAGGGCCCTGCAATTCCGGTAAGTCACCTGATCTTCCAATCAGGGAGACTGAGAGGACCCTAGAGAACAGGAAGCCAACCAGTGCACATTCTGCAAAGAAGAGGTTCACTGGAGAGGGAAATGTCCCTGATGCCTCCAAGAGAAGCCACGTATGGTCATCAAGAAGACCCTGACCATCCTAGCAGATGGTACCATTGGCAGAGGAAAGCTAAAGTAGCCAAGAGTTTTCACACATATTCCCAAGAGTGATCTCTGAGAAATCTCAGTTCAGAAGATAGGAATAAGGTCGGTTTTGATCAACTTGTCTTAAACACCTGGCAGGAGAGTATAGTCAGCCTCAGCAATTTAGGGAGGCCCTAAGCAATTTAGAGAGACCCTATATCAAAATGATATATTTTTTTATAAAGCACTGGGGATGTACTAGTTTAAGTACCCTTGGGTTCAATCCCCAGTACTAAAAAACAAAAACAAAAACAAAACCTGTTGGTACACACAATAACATGGATGAAGCTCAAATGCATTATGCTAAATGAAAAAAGGCAGCTATAAATGGCTACTTACATACTATATGATTCCATTTATATGAAATTCTAAAAATGGAAAAACTATATGTGCCAAAGAGAATACAGAGGAGTGATTCCAGGGAGTTGGAACAGGGAGCTTATTAAAATGAATACAAGAGGACATTTTTGGGTGATGTAAATGTCCCATATCTTAATTATGGAGGTTATTACAAAATTGTATACATTTGTCAGAACTCACTGGATTGTATACTAGTTAATATTATTATATGTAAATTATACCTTAAGAAAGCTGATTTTAAAACAAAGAACATTCTAATATTAATATATAATATATTTCATCTTTAAAATAACACTTGACCCCATGCATGCTTTTGGTTCTCACTTGACCTTCTTTAGTTTTTTTATTCCTACCAACTCCATTTCCCTTCCATCATCTTACAACAGTACCACCCTAGGGACCCAGCCTTTAGCACATGGGCCTTTGGGGGATATTCAAACTATTTTAGTGTCTTCAAAAAAAAAATTAAGCAGAGTAAAATGTTAGCCCCATTTTCCCTAGTAACTTTCTCTTTTATATGGAACAGAGAAAAGTCCTTCAAATGAGGGGACATAAACAAGAGATTTTAATGAGGTAAGGAGGTAAACCACATTCCCTCAGCAAAGAAGTTCTAGGCAAAGGAAACAACTGTCAAGGCCCTTATTCAATGTGCAAGAGCTATGCGATATTTACGGATTAACAACTAGGCAATATGGAAGCTGAAAGAGTATGAAGACTTTATGCAATTATATTTTGAGTTTAAATTTTTAAAAAATCAACTCTTGCTTGTTATTACAATATAGAAAATAAGATAGAAAATAATATAGAATATATTATATAGAAAATAATATACAATATAGAAAATAAGTGTAAAAACAATTTTAAACAATTAAAATTTTAAATTCTTTATCTTATCTAATCTTATTAGAAACAATGAATCAAACTGATAATTGTTGTTATAGTTGCTAGTCACAAATAAATAGTAAAAAGATTCAACAATGTGCAGCAAGAAAATTTTTTCTTTCTTTTCTTTTCTTGGTACTGAGGATTAAACCCAGGGATGTTTTACCACTGAGCTATATCCCTAGCCCTTTTTATTTTTTATTTTGAGACAGGGACTCGCTAAATTTCTGAGGCTGGCTTTGAACCTACAATCCTTCTCCATCAGTTTCCCAAGTCACTGGGATCACAGGCATGCACTGTCACATCTGGCTAAGAAAGAGAAATTTTAAGATGATGTGGTTTATATACTATACATGACATTTGAGCTTTAAAACATTGATAACTCCAATATCTGTCCTCAAAGATCTGATTTAATAATTATAAAATAAAATCTCACAACCTACATGGCAGTATTACTTGGCTCTTTTATTATTTCTCCTATATTATGTGAGAAAACTAACAGGTTAAGCAAGTGATTTTTCTCAATAAGCAACATGTAAAGAGATGCTAAATCTTTTTTTTTTTTTTTAACTTTCTTCTTGAAAATTAAAACTTGCATTTTTTTGGAATGATGGTGCATGTTTATGATAGTTTATTTCTAGCCCGAGACTTTGACACAAATCTTAACCAAATTCAAAATAGATCTCTCTCATTTGTTTCATGTCTACTAAGGAGAAACAGTAGGTATACAATAATACATACTCCAAACTTTGCCATTGAGTCAGGCATGGTGGTGCACACCTGTAATCCCAACTATTTGTATGGCTGGGGTAAGAAGACCCAAAGTTCCAGACCAACCTCAGCAACTTAGCAAGGCCCTAAGGAATTTATTGAAACCCTATCTCAAAATTTAAAAAAGGGTTGGGAATGTGGTTCCATGGTTAAACTCAGTGAATTCAATCCCCAGTACCACCTCTACCAACAACAACAAGACAAAAAAGCTTTAAAACATAAAAATCAGTGATCTAAATATGTATCCAACATATTACCAGACACTAGATAATATTTTCTAAGACTGTTAAGAAAGGGAGTATTATATTACCTGATTTTAGACATTGTGGAAGTGGGAAAAAAAAGGGAAATACCAGCTATTTTGCTTGGAAGCATTGCTCTTAACATGTGAGCATCAATAAAAAAGTGCATATCTTCATCAAATGGTCAAATTACTTCATGTGATTTCTTTAAACCACTGAATTCAACTAAATCCTAAGGAAAAAGAATACTAACATGACTACCTTAATGTAGATAAGGAAAATGCAGCCAAGTGTCTGGAAAGTGCCATTGTAACCTGACAATATGGAGACTAGAAAACTTTTAAACACTTCTCAAATCTTATCAAAATAGAAACAGTTCAAAAAGCTTACACTCATTTAATAGTAAGTTTTAACACTTGTTTTTCATGCACTATAGAGCTATTTCATTAACTGCAATTACTACAGTATGTTACTAAAAATATTTGTAATCTTCTGAGTTTTCTGATTTCGATAAAATGAAAAAGCAAACAAAACGTCCTGCTATAAATATATAATGAATGATTGAACTTGCAAGTATAAAAAAGAAATCCATTTCCAAGTGCCAAAGATGAGGCCTGACCTTTGAAAATCAGAATGATAAGAGTTAATGCTAATATTGTGCAGGAGAAAAGTGTAGATATGAAATGAGATAGGCTTGAATTTCAATACTTCCATGGAGACCTACCAAACAATGGGCTCAAATGAGGGGAGAAATCAGAAGCAGGCCCTTGAATAAAACAGGAATCTTTAAAAATAACACACTAATTCAAAATCATAATACACAAGCTATGGCCACCAGGGATCTAAGTAAGGGAAAAAAAACTCTCTTAAGATAAAGAAACTCCAGGCTTGTGTCCTAAATGGGTATGCAGTACACATTTAGACAAATAATATGTGTGATACAAAAATCATCATGCTCCCACCCAAGAATTAATACAAAAGCTGGGCCTTGTCTAGTAACACCTCTGAGTGATGTCGCAAAAGCAAACAAAGTCTCTTTGGAGAGGCAGTTGATCATCAATCCAGGTCACAAAGAAATTTTCTCATTCTTGAGAACAAATCACTATAAGAATGAATTCACCAGTTCAAAATCACAAAACACAAGAAAAAACAATCTACCATGTGTAAGAATCCTTTGTCACAAAAGATTAGAATCCAAAGAACTCAGGACGAAGGACAACAGAAAAATCTAAGATAATATAAAATAATTTTGTAAAAATACTCAAAACATAAAAGAAAAATCAAAATCATAAGAAATGACAGATTGTGAAAAAAGGAATAGGAAATTTGAAGAGAGATTCTAAAATTAAAATTCTAAGACTAAGTGGATAGGGAAAAAAATCCCAAAGTTCATCAACTGGTAAACACACAAATAGAGTAAATTCATAGGCTAGAATACTATTCAGTGATGAAAAGGAACCACTGGGATTAGAAAGTGGCAGACTAAAGGCAAACAGCTTTTCTCATAGCTCTGTGACCTGGTATTCAAGCAGTGGGAATACAGCTTCTCTGTGAGGAGGACGAAAACGGGATTTCACCAAAACTCAATACTAGACACTCAGTGCCTTAGAGACTTAGAAATCTGGGATATACTAAACAAGGAAAGAGACATAAATAGAGCTGGGCTGCTGATGGGACCTGCACAAAAGGACCCAAAAGTCAAGAAATACAATGTTCCATTTTTTAGTGAGGAAAATATAAAATTGGAGGGCAGCCTGCCTTAGGCTGATTCATAGGCTGTTGTACATAATAAATTGGTACAAAAACTAAATCCCTTATTAAAAATTGTCCACTAAGAGTCAAGGCAGGAGTCATTTTGAGCCCATATCACCACAGCAGCCAGTGGATCCTGGAACTGAGCTGGGAAAATAGGGCTGGCTCTAATATAAAATATGGGTAACCGTAACCTAATCTGAACCTAGCGAAATCCGAGAAAACTTGGCACAAAGAGTATTTTGTGTGGGGGAATACAGGTTAGAGAGGTCAGGGAGAATTCTGCTGCCTCCCCACTTTTGAGTCCCAGTGCTTGCAGGATCAGCTCCATGGATTGGGCAACTGAATGGGTGGGTGTATCCATGCTTGAGAGGCTGGGAAGGCTAGGGGCAAGAATCTGAATGGGCAGGTCAAAGACTGACCTTGTATGGCAGCAAAGAATGTAGGATCGCAGGTTAGGAACCTAAATTGGCAGGTGTAATTGTGCTCAAGGGCCCACCCCCAAAGCTGTGGGACTGGCTTTTCCATCTTGTGATCCCTGAGGAGACTCCTTGGGGTACAGCCTCCCAGCATTATATTGCATCTGATGGGCTCTAAAGGTGCACGTTGATTTAATATCTTCAGGTAACTAGCTTTGTAATAAAGTACCTAGGGACGCACTAGACGTAAGCCCTGGCTCCGAGAACTCCTCCTACACAAACTGATCTCAGAAGCAGCTTCACCTTGGAGAGGTGCTGACAGCATTTCCCATCCCAAACTTCATCTTACTGCAGAGAAGGAAAGCAGAGGTTTTTGAATACCAACTGGCATCTTGGTGAGCAAAAGAAGAAAGGAGTTGACAACCAGCAACCCCTAATCTTGCACCCAATACATAACTCAAGAAGACAGAAAGAAAAAAAGAAAGAAAGGCAGTTGGGCACTGATTATGAAATATATTTTCACTGATTTTTTTTTTCACTGAAGTGGAAATGACTCAGTTTTTAATCAAGATTCTTTTTGAAACTTTTTTTTTTTTTAGTGTTGAACGATTCATCAAACATATATACATGTTCACATATTTGTTTCTGTTTTCTCGTTTCTAGCATTTTTTGAAGGTAGTTATTTTTCCTTGCTCTGTCTATGGAGGGTTAGGGTTTTGATTAGTATAGTTAGATTTTGTTTTGTATTGTCTTCTCCAATATTCTTTTCCCCTTGTTTCTCTCCCTTTTTGCTTGCTAACAGCCAAATTCTATTGTTCTTTCACTCCTTTTAATTTTTACTTCTATTTTTCTCTTCCTCCTCATAACTATCACATTCTACTTTTGCATTTCCCACATTCACTTATTGAAATTGCAAACCCCTCTCTACCTTCGTTTCTCTTCTTTTCTCTTAATTAACTCTATTCTTAAAATCTCTTAACACTAATTGTTTATATAACACCAGACCCCACCACTAATACTGTAGCAATAATTAACACTAAGAAAGTCAAGATAAAACCTGTTTGATTTTATGCCAGACAAAAATACATGATCACTTACTGTTCTTACTGATGGCAATCGCTGATTCTACCAATTGTATTTATTGTGCCAATAAACATTGGAGGAACCAAATACTTAATTTACTTCTATACATTGTATACATAGGTTGTTGATATTATTTGGCTCCCCCAAATCTGTGAGGTACTGAAAACCAACAGGCACACAAGTTCGTACAAGTAAAAACAATGCAGCTTCAGATCCACTTGGATAGGTGGGTAGACATTCAAACAGTATGAAAAAGCAAAGGAACAAATCACCTCAAACAATCCAGAATTCCTCAACAACAGACTCCATTGACACCACAGTGGAAGAAATGTCAGAGAAAGAATTTAGAAAGATCATAGTTAATCTGATCTTGAGGTAAAAGACAACAAAGGAGTGAAATCAGAAAGAAAATACAAGAAGTGAGAAAACAACAAGGAGACAGAGATACTGAAGAAGAATCAATCAGAAATCTTTGAAATGAAGAAATCAATGAACAAAATTAAAAATTCAATGGAAAGCATCACGAATACACTAGATCACTTAGAAGACAGAGTTTCAGGCAATGAAGACAAAGTATATAACCTTAGAAATAAAGGTGATCATAGAGAAAAGATGCTAAGAGACCATGAAAATAATTTTTAAGAAATATGGCATAACATGAATAGATCAAATCTAAGATTCATAGGGCTAGATAAAGGTTCTGAATGACAAACTAAAGGAGTACACAATCTTTTAAAAGAAATAATATCAGAAAGTTTCCCAAACCTTAAGAATTAAATGGAAAATCATATATAGGATGCATAGAGGACCCCAAATATACAAAATTACAATAGATCCACTCCAAGGCACATTATTATGAAAATGCCCAACATACATAAGAAGGATAGAATTTTGAAAGCTGCTAGAGAAAAATGACTATTCACATTTAGAGGCAAACTGATTCAGATCTCAGCTGATTTTTCAATCCAGACCCTAAAAGCAAGGAGGTTTGGAATAATATATAACAAGCTCTGAAGGAAAAAGGATGCCAACCAATAATACTACATCCAGCAAAATTAAGCTTCAGAATTGGAGATGAAATAAAACCTTCCATGATAAACAAAAATTAAAAGAATTCACAACTAGAAAACCTGCACTACAAAACATACTCAATAAAACATTTCATGAAGAAGAAATGGAGAAAAAAATGAAAATCAGCAGAGGAAGAAATTATACTAGAATAACAGTCAAGCAAAGGAAAATCTAATTCAACTTAAAAACTAGAAATAAAATGACAAAAAATAAAAATAATTTCTCAATAACGCAGAATGTTAATGGACTAAACTCATCAATCAAAAGACATAGGCCAGCAGACTTGATTAAAAAATAAGACCCAACAATATGCTGTCTCCAAAGACTCACCTCATAAGAAAAGACATCCATAGACTGAAGCTGAAAGGATGGGGAAAAAACATATCACTCACATGGCTTTCATAAATAAGCAGGGGTTTCTATTCTCATATCAGACAAAGTTGACTTTAAGTCAAAGTTAATCAGAAGAGACAAAGAAGGACACTTCATACTGCTTAAGGGAATCATACAACAAAAGAAATAACAATTGTAAATATTTATGCCCGAAACAATGGAGTATCTACATATATCAAACAAACCCTTCACAATATCAAGAATCATAATACTGGATGACTTTAACACATCTCTCATCACTAGATAGATTTCTAAACAAAAACTTAATAAAGAAGCTCCAGAACTAAAAAATACAATTAATAATTTAGACTTAACAGACTTATATGAGTATATCATCCTTCAATGACTGAATACACTTTCTTCTCAGCACCACATAGAACATTTTCTACAACAGATCATTTCTTAGGCCACAAAGTAATTCTTAACAAAAACAAAAATAGAGATAATACCCTGCATTCTATCAGATCATAATGGAATGAAATTAGAAATCAATGATAAGATAAAAAGTACAAATTAACATCTGGAGACTAAATAATTCACTATTGAATGATGAATGGATAGAAGAAATCAGGAGTGAAATAAAAAATATGGAGAAACAAATGAGAATAGAGTTACAACATATCAAAATCTCTAGAACACTGCGAAGATGGTTGTAAGAGGAAAGTTCATAGCACTGAGCTCATTCATTAAAAGAATAGAAAGATACCAAATAAATAATCTAACATTACATCTCAAGGCATAGGAAAAAAGGAACAAACCAGCACCAAAATCAGAAGACAGAAAATAATTAAAATTAAGCTGAAATCAGTGAAAGTGAGCTTAAAAAAAAATCAATGAAACAAAAAATTGGATCTTGGAAAGAATAAACAAAATTTATATACCCTTAGTCAAGTTAACCAAAAGAGAAAAAAAATTCAAATTGCTAAAATCTATGATAAAAAAGGACACTACTGAAATATAGATGATTATCAGAAACTATTTTGAAAATTTATACCCAAATAAGCTAGAAAATCCTGAAGATACTGACAAATTCCTAGAGACATACAACCTACCCAAATTGAACCAGGAGGATACAGAAAACTTAAACAGACCAATTTCAAGTAAAGAAATTGGAGAAACCATCAAAAGTCTACCCAGTTGGGGTTGTAGGTCAGTGGTAGAGTGTTTGCCTAGCATGTGTGAGGCTCTGTGTTTGATCCTTAGCACCACATATAAATAAATAAAGGTACTCTTGTCAATCTACAACTTAAAAAAAAAAAAAAAAAAAAAAAAGCCTACCAACAAAAGAAAAGCCCAGCATTCAATGGATTCTCTCAGGAGAGTTCTACCAAACCTTTAGCAAAAACCTAATTCCATTCCTCCTCAAATTAGTCCATGAAACAGAAAAGGAGGGAACTCTTCCAAACACATTCCAAGATGAGACAAAGACATATCAAAGAAGCAAAACTTCAGATCAATATCCTTGATAAATACAGATGCAAAAGTTTTAATAAAATATTGGCAAATCGCATACAAAAATACATTAAAAAGATAATGTACCCAACATGATCAAAAGGTTTCATCCCAGGGATGCAAGGTTCAACATATGAAAATCAATAAACATAATTCATCATATAAATAGCCTTGAAGACAAGAATCACATGATTATCTCAATAGATGCAGGAAAAAAATCCAACAATTCATGTTAAAAATCTATTCATGTTAAAAATTCTGGAAAAAATGGGAATGGAAGAAACATACCTAAACATTGTAAAAGCTAGATATGACAAACCCAATGCCAACATAATTCTAAGCAGAGAAAAACTCTACCCAAAGCAATTAGGCACAAGTAAGGAATTAAAGGGATACAAATAGGAAAAGAAGAGCTCAAACTATTGCTGATGGCATGATTCTATAGATAGAATATCCAAAAACTCCACTAGAAAACTTCTAGAACTTACACATGAATTCAGCAAAGCAGCAGAATATAAAATTAACACCCATTAATCAATTGTGTTCCTATACTCCAATGATGAATCAGCTGAAAGAGAAATTAGGAAAACAATTCCATTCACAATAGCCTCAAAAAAAAAAAAAAAAAAAAAAAAATTGGGGAATCAACCTAACAAAAAAGGTTAAGGACCTCTACAGTGAAAACTACAGAACGCTAAAGAAAGAAATTGAGGAAGACCTTAGAAGATGGAAAAAGACTCCCCCCACCCCATGTTCTTGGATAGGCAGAATTAATATTGTCAAAATAGCCATATTAACAAAAGTGCTATACAGATTCAATGCAATTCCCATCAAAATTCCAATGACATTCTTTTTTTTTCTTGTTTTAATTAGTTATACATGACAGACTGTACTTTGTTAAATTTTTTTTTAGTAGTTGATGGACCTTTATTTTATGATTTATAGGCGGTGCTGAGAATTGAACCCAGTGCCTCACACATTCTAGGCAAGTGCTCTACTACTGAGCCACAACCCCAGCCCCAAATGCACTTTGATACATCAGAAATTATAGAATATAATTTCTCATTCTTCTGGTTATACATGATGTAGAATACCACTGGTCATATAGTTATAGATGTACATGGGGTAATAATGTCTGATTCATTCACTATTTTTCTTACTCCCATACCCCCTTCCCCCGCTTCACTCTTCTCTACCTAAAGTAACTTTTTCTTCCCTAGCCTCCCCAACATTGTAAATTAGCATGCACATATCAAAGAGAACACTAGGCTTTTAGTTTTGGGGGATTGGTTTATTTCATTTAGCATGACATCTTCTAGTTCCATCATTTACCAGCAAATGCTATAATTTAATTCTTCTTTAAAGTTCAGTAATATTCCGTTGTGTATATGTACACATTCTTTAATCCATTCATCTGTTGAAGGGCTACTTCCATAATTTAGTTATTGTGAATTGAGCTGCTATGAACACTGATGTAACTGCATCACTGTAATATGCTGAGTTTTAAGTCCTTTAGATATAAATGAGTGGGACAGCTGGGTCAAATGGTAGGTCTATTCCAAGTTTTCTAAAGAATCTTCACACTGCCTTCCATAGTGGTTGTACCAATTTGCAGTTCCACCAGCAATGTATGAGTGATGGTCTTCATAGAAATAGAAAAAGCAGTCATGAAATTCATCTGGAAAAATAAGAGACCTAGAATAGCCAAAGGAATCCTTAATGAGAAAAGTGAAGCAAGAGTCATCACAGTCCCAGAACTTAAATTATACTACAGAGCTATAGAGGGGAAAAAGCATGATACTGGCACCAAAACAGGTAAGAAGAACAATGGAACAGAAAGAAAACAGAGACAAACCCACAAAAATACAGTTACCCCACATTAGATAAAGGTGCCAAAAACATACATAAAAAAAGATAGCCTCTTTTTTTATGCTGGGAAAGCTGGAAATCCATATATAGATGAAATTTAAACCCTCTCGCCCTGCACAAAACTCAATTAGAAGTGGATCAAAGACTTAGGAATGAGACCAGAAACACTGCAAATACTAGAAGAAAACATAGTCCCAACACTCCAACATATCAGCTTAGGAACTGACTTCATTAACAAGACTCCTAAAGCACAACAAGTGAAATGAAAAAATCAATAACTGGGAAGGCATCAAACTAAAAAGCTTTTTTGCAGCAAAGGAAACAATTAAGAGCATGGAGAGCCTACAGAATGGGAGAAAATCTTTACCACCTGCACCTCAGATAAAGTGTTAATCTCCAAGTATATAAAGAACTCAAAATACTTAGCACCAAATAAACAACCTAATCAATAAATGGGCAAAGGAATTGAACAGACACTGTTCAGAAGAAATATAAATAGTCAACAAATAAATGGAAAAATCCCTGGCAATTACAGAAATACAAATTAAAAGTACCCTGAGATTTCATCTCACTCAAGTCAGAATGGCAATTATCAAGAATACAAGTAACAATGTTGGCAAGGATGCAGCAGAAAAGGTACTCTCATACACTGCTGGTGGGAATGAAAATTGATGCAACCACTCTGGAAAGCATGGAGATTCCTCAAAAAACTAGAAATAGAACCACCATTTGATCCAGCTATCCCACTCCTTGCACAAATTCACAGGATTTAAAATTAGCATACTATAGCGATGTAGTGAACTCAATGTTTATAGCAGCTCAGTTCACAAAAGCTAAGCTATGGTATCAACCTAGGTGCCCTTCACAGATGAACAGATAAAGAAAATGTGGTACATATACACAGTGGAGTATTACTCAACCATAAAGAAGAATGACTTTATGATATTTGCAAGTAAATGGATGGCTCTGGAGACTATCATGCTAAGTCTCCAAAAGCCCAAGGTCAAATATTTTCAGTAAATTAAATAAAAGGGAACAAAGGGAAGGGAAAGGGGATAGGAAAATGAAAGAGTGGAATGAATCTGGAATGATTTTCCTATGTACATATATGAATACACCATAGTGAATTCCACCATTGTGCACATCCATAAGAATGGGGTCCTAATTAGAATAAGATATAGTCCATGCTTGTATAATTTTATAAAAATGAATTCTACTACCATGTATAACAAAAAAAAAACACTAAAATTTTTTAAAAAGGTTAAAAAAGGAACCACTGATACATGTATCAATGAATTCAAAATACATTTAAAATTAAGTCTGTTATAAAAACAAATGACATTAAGTGAACAAAGATAAAATGATTACATATTATATGATCTTTATATAAAATTTTAAACAAAGGCAAAACAGAGCATATCGGTGTTCGCCTTCAGTCGGGGAAAAAACAAACCATTATATGGGACAAAGGAAGGTTTTTGTCTATGACTGTTGTTTCTTAAATAACCTTGCAATATGTAAGATCTTTCTAAATATGAAACCCAGGAGTCATAAGTTCAATAAGTTTAAATATTTTAAGTTTGCAAAGGGAAAAAAATCATAAAAAAGAAAATGAAAGTCTCAAAAAGAATCTAATTCAAAATCACTATTTTTCAAATAGAGCTCAAAAATCAACAACTCAAATAAAAATGGATGAGGCAAAAGCAAGCAGTTTGCAGAAAAGAAACTCTACATTTTTTGCTGCTATTTTGAGCTAGCTACTCAGAAGACCTGAATGTGGACAGCAGTCTGGGCCCTGTCCTGAGTTACTCCATAGTGTAAAGAATAGCACTTTTCAGGGCGTGCCTAGATTTAAGTGACTCCATTCTATAAAGCAGCAGTCTACTACCAGTTACTCCATTTTGAGTAAAAATGCCTAAATAGAATGATTCTTTATCTTATTTTATAAGTAGACATCTACTATCTGTCCAACACAACCATAAGGTATAAATTAATAAATAATTAACTTGTCCAATAAAAATGATGACCTGTGAAATTATCAAATTAAACTGGGAGCATATGGACACTTGGCATATCAAATCATATCAGAAATATCAGACACATGAATTTATCAATGTCAACAGATGTAATACCTTCTTCATTCAGAACCATAAGAGGGATACCTCAAACTATGGCACAGCAGCACAATGACCCCCTCAGCTGGTCATTTGTCACAAGCTTTACCCAGGAAGACTGCCACAGTGAAGATTCTCTCTGTTACCTCTAGGTTTTATCTCAGTGTGGTTTATCCTGCCTATGACAACACATGGCCTATTTCAAGTTGAGATTTCAAAATGACCTGTTGCCAAGACCCTTGCCTTGAATTCAATAAATCCTTATCTGACCACTTTTATATAATGTGTATGTACATACATATATATCATTGTGTGACTATGTTGCATGACTTCAATGTTATAGATATTATTATGATTGAAATGAAATAAAAGAACTTGTGATTGCCCTGCTCAAAGATATCAAGTGAACCATGAGTACTTAGCGAATTAAAGTTGATAAAATTGATGCAGATTGTAAATTTGTTGCTACTCAATAAATTCTGACATTATGGAAAAACACAAATATGTCCAGTCTATGTTAATGGCTCACTCATGACACAGACTTGAATAATTTTAAAACAGAAATTTGTTGGCATAATAAGGTTCAGGGGCCCACATCTGGCCAGAGTCTTCCTGCTGCATCATCCCATGAGGGAAAGCAGAAGGGTAAATGAGCATGTGTACAAGAGAAAGGATCAAACTTACTTCATAACAAACCCACTACTGTGATAACAACATTAATCCATTCACTGGGGCACAGCCCTCATGACCTTATCACCACTTGAAAGTTTTACCTCTCAACACCTCACTGGTGATTAGATTTCCACTACATGAGTTTTTGAGACACATTCAAATCATAATACAGAGATTCCATTTTTTTATTTCATACAGGCAAAGATCAAAATGTTTTTTGATGACACACTGAATATCAAAGTTGTAGAGAAATAAGAACTCTCATAACTTTTCTGGTTAGGGTGTATAGTGATAAAATTTTCATGAAGGTCAATCAAAATTGATGCATCTTCATTGTGTGTGCAACTCAAATTGCAGAAATCTCTCTTATAGCTGTTATTAGAATATTTTACAAATTATGTATGTACAAAGTGATTCACTATGGCTTTTTTATAAGTAAAAGACTTGAAATAACCTAAATATTTATTAATAAAAGTCAGAGTAAATAATTATATCATGGTCATTCCATACAATGGAAAATAATACAGTTAAGAACAAGGGAGTTAGGCATGATGACACACACCCGTAATCCCAGCAGCTCGGAGGCTGAGGCAGGATTCCAAATAAAAAGCCAGCCTCAGCAACTTTGTGAGGCCCTAAGCAACTTGGCAAGACCCTGTCTCTAAATAAAATATAAAGAAGGCTGGGGATGTGGCTCAGTGGTTAAGCACCCTTGGGTTCAATCCCTGGTACCAAAAAAGAAAAAAGAAAAAAAAATGTGGGAAAAGGGAGGAAGAAAGGAAAAAATAAATCATTTTTTTGTCTTGAAATATAAAATGGCAGCCCACTATCAATTACACAAAGGAAAAAATCCTGCTAAAGAATTCTCATCTATAAGTGTAAGTTAAAAATGCATGTTCTCGGGCTGGGGAGATAGCTCAGTTGGTAGAGTGCCTGCCTTGCATGCACAAGGCCCTGGGTTCAATCCCCAGCACCACAAAAAAAAAAAAAAAATGCACGTTCTCGGGCTAGGGTTGTGGTTCAGTGGTAGCGTGCTCACCTAGCATGTGTGAGGCCCTGGGTTTGATCCTCAGTACCACATAAAAATAAAATAAAGGTATTGTATCCACCTACAACTACAACCAAATTAAAAAACAAAAAATATATATATATACATATATGTATATATATATATAATACATGTTCTCTAGCAGTTAGGTATTATTTACAAATAGATTATTCTGTAGATTCCAGACAGAATGGAATTTACTCACAAGTACAAAGTTATTTCTTAAATCTTGCCTAAGCTTTGGAGAAACAGAATAACTCAAGTAAAGATAATTAAGCAATTAAATAAGCTATATTCTTTTTAATTCCACTATTTTTCCTATCTCATCCTTACAGGTTTCTACAGAATAGTCACACAGGCAACATTTTTAAACTGTGAAATCTTGCTTCTAAATTAGAAAGGAACAAATCAAGCAAAAGAAAGGCAATCATAAAGGCCTGAATGCTACAAACTTCCACATGCTGTTAACCACTTTTTTTTTTGTTGTTTTGTTTTTTTTTTAAATTCTGCTTTCAGTTCATACATGCTTACACATCCTGGAAATCCCCTAAGCCACACAAGCAACCAGAAAGCTATTCTAAAGGACCAACATAATGCCTAACTTCTCTCCTTCCTCAGAAGGAAACTAGAATATTTAAGTCCCTTCACTGTGCAATCCCCAAACAAACAAAAATAAAAATATCGCACAAACAAGACTCACTGGAAATCTGTTCAAAAAGAAATCAGAAAGTAAACACTTCTTTTTTCAAATAGGAGCAAGGAATGGCTTGAAGAAAAATTGAGCACTGTATAGAGAAATACGGCAACATATATAGATAGCACATACACAGTTGAGTACTATATAGATACACAGAACTATTCATGGCACTATTGCACTATGCAAAGATGGATCCTATTCATACATAGATAGAACTAACAGCACTCAAAAAGAATTCCCAGAGAAAAGCAATCACAGGATTTCCCAGGACTCTTTAAAACTCTTTATAGATTTTTCATTCTTCATCCTAAAAAACTGACCAAACTGAAAATGCTTCCTATCACAATAATTTCAGGTAATTATTATTCTGCTCAGACACGTGCATAAGCCATCAGTGGAGCTATAAGGATACTGAAGAAGTCATAGTAAACTAACCAAAAGCCCATCTGTGTTTGCCTTCTCTCCTGAGCTGTCCACTAATTTATATGACCTTAGTTAAGTCACCTTACTTTTCTGGGCTTCAGGTATAAAGCGGGACTATTAATACCTACTTCAGGGGACTGGTATAAAAACCCAATAAAATTAAATGATTTGACTACAAAGAGTCTACACTACAAAAGTTCCTTTATTTACTTTAAGGTAGTAAAAACACAGATTTCATCGTTTGCCACCATTTATAACTCTTTGGGTTTTAACACAGGGTATCAGGAAGACGACTTTCCCTGCTTCCTGTTCCTGACAAAAACATTTCCTGTCTTCATAACTGCCCCCCTTTGTGTAAGAAAAGCATGTCTACATCTCAGTTGTTCCCAGGTGTTCTGATGCAGGAGCCAAAAAGATCACTCATTCACTCTGGTTCCTTTCAGAGAACTCTAGATTTGAGACTAGATCCACATATATACATGGTTCCTAAGTCAAGTATGGGGACTGTCTGTACTGCATCTTGGGAGATTACTTTCTGCTTTACGATGTGCATATATCTTTTGAATTATCCTCAAAATGATCCAGTGAGAAAACTAAGATGAAGAGGGAAAGAAGATACATAAAATAAACAATCTCTATTTCCAATTTCCAGTTTACTTGTGACTTGAGTTAAATGAATAGCTTTTTTTTTTTATAAAGCAAAAATAATATACAGTCATATCTGCAAAAGCCATCGAAGTTTTAAACATACTTACAGAAACGAAGTAGAACTTACCATTATCTGTATTCAGTTCTAAAGTTGATTTTTAAAGAAAAGAAAATGGTTTGAGGTTTTGTTCACTTTAAATTAATTAAATAAATAAAAACAGAGATAGGCACAGAGAAGGAAGAATGAAAAAGGGAAGATTTTCCTAGAATTTCTTATGTCCAAATTTAACAAAACCAAATTTGACTTTTGTGAAATAATTGTATAGTAAATCTTTGTGTACCTTTGGAGTAAGAAAGTATACTATGAAAATTGTCCATGTGGAGGTCAGAAAGGAAATAGGAAGTGATTTTACTCTTAAAACCAAAAAATGAGAGAGAAAAGCAGTTAATGGAAGAGACAAAGAATACTCAGGTAGAAATCTTGGGGATATCCTAGGAACACTCACTAGCTCAAGTAACATGTCTTATACACTTCATGAGTGGTTTTTCCCTTCCATGTCTAACTTATACAAATATCTGAATAACTCAAGAGCAACATACAATAGGAAGGTGAGTCCCTTGTGTAGGAAAAGCATGTCTACATCTCAGTAATCAAAAGATAAGGGAAATTCTATGAATTCTGACACAGTTTACATCTATTTCATTATTCCTGCTAGCAATTACTACTAATCCACATTTACACATCTTTTCTTCTGCTGCCATAAACAAGTAACAGCAAGTAAAGTATTAATTATACATCAATCTAATGAGAAGCAGAATTACCAGTGTAGAGTTAACAGTATATGTTACTATGTCCAAAGATCTGGGTTTGAATCCTAGCTTCATCACTTTAGCTGTATAGTTTTGGTAAGTTAGTAAACTTCTCTGAGCCTCAGTTTCCTCATCTGTAAGGTAAAAAAAAATACTCCTTCCTCCATAAATTGATTATAAAGATTAAGTGATAAAACTAAATAATGGTAGCTGTGACATTGTAAGTGCCAACATTTGACTATCTGCTGTATAAATAACAATATTTATTGCACATCTACTGGATGCCAAGCATTGTGGAAAATTCAAAAAAGCATGTTTGGTTCCTCAAAGAGTTTCTCTAATGTAGCTGAATCAAAAATAGATAATGATGTGAAAAACAAAAACTAAATTAAACATTACAAGAACACATAGTATAGGATTATTAGCCAACTGTGTGCCAAGATTAATAAATGCTACAAGTTGAAAAGAAGAAAAGATAAATACAGACTACAGAAGCCACAGAAAATGTACTTGAGATAATCTTCAAGGAAAAACACGATCAGGAGGTAGAAGTACATTTTTGATGAAGGGAAAAAGAGGAGGAAGGAAATAGGAAGCAGTTCAGACCTGGTAAGTACGTAGTGCTGGCTGGAGCAGGTGTTTGTGGAGAAAAGTACTAAGAAAGGGGGCCTTAAAGGCAGGTGTGGCCAAACTGAGAAGTCACTTTCAGGGTAGGAATGAGGAAACGTGAAGATTTTGAGGCAGGGGTAATATGATTAAATCAGGGTTTTGAAAAGATAGACTTGGCAATAGTGTGGGAAAAGGACAGAAGGGGAGTGTGCACACAGGGAAACCAGTTAGGAATAATCTGGAAACTGAGGTTGAGATACTAAAGGTCTAGACAAGATGGAATTAGTGGAAATGGAACAACAGAGGCTGACATGAGAAATGCAGCACAAGAGGATTAGTGACTGATGAGATATCAAGGTTAAGGATTAGAGAGACAAAATCAGCTTTAATCTTTTCAGTCTGGACGGCAGAGAAGGAAGACTATCACAAAAAGAAACTCAATGGTAGTACTGAAGGCTACAAAAGAAGCATTTATGAAGATTTTTCAATATACTGAATTTGAGTTCACAATGGCATATTAGAAATATCTCATAAGCAGTTGACTACACTGATATGGCATTTAAAAGAGTAGCCAGGATTAAAGAAAACAATTGGGAGTCACTTAGACAAGACAGTAGAACTAAGGTTGAGAAAGAAATCCCATTAGGTTCACTGATAAAGGCTCCTGTCTTCACCCAGAAAAATAAAAGCCCTCACTGCAGGAAAATGGGTTTCCAGACAGTATTTTGTTCCTTCCTGGTAAGGAGAAGACATGAAGTTTGGCTTAAAAAACTACCAGCCTACTATTGAAAAAAATTCTCTTAAAGGGGGCTTGCAAATTGTGGTGTTTGTGAACAGATAGGTGTTAAGACTAAATATAAAAGGTCTGTGATGCTGTGTGAATTAAGGTACGGAAATTCTGCCTCTGGTGTACAATGTCACTAGCAGCTGCTCAGGCCCAACATGGATTCCAGGGGCCTAAAGAAACTGCTGAAATATACTGCACCTGTTTCTTCTGAAGCTGGCCATTTTCTGATAAATTTCAATGTCCTCAGTTAAATCATTTAATTTTACTGTGGATGTATGTGTGATGGCTGATTATTCATTCATAATCCACGTGAAACATTGTACACATATTTATACAAACTTTCACAAAACTTCTGTAGGTTTAGAATCCAATGTAATAAAACCTGAAAACACCAGGGTTGAATCACAAAACAAGGAAGAGTTATAGTTCTACCCTCTCCCTCAAAACATATTATCATTCCTTTACTAATAGCAGCATGCTACTTAAGTTTTATCCCAATATAAAAGTAAACAATCCCAGTGACTTGGGAAGTGGAGGCAGTAAGATTGCAAGTTCAAGATCAGCCTCACCAACTTGGCAAGACACCATCTCAAAATGAAAAATAAAAAGGACTGGGACTCTAGCTCAGAAGTAGAGCACCTCTGGGTTCAATCCCTAGTGCCAATTAAAAAATAAACAGTAAACTTACATTTGGACTTAAATACTAGTTTAGAACTGGGCACAGTGGCACATGCCTATAATTCCAGAGGTTCAGGAGGCTAAGGCAGGAGGATTGTGAGTTCAAAGTCAGCCTCAGCAACTCAGCACAAGATCCTATCTCTCAATAAAATTCAAAAAAGTGCTGGGGACGTGGCTCAGTGGTTAAGCACCCTTGGGTTCAATTCCTGGTACAAAAAAAAAAAAAAGAAAGAAAGAAAAAGAAACTAGTTTAGCTTTACTGATCCCATAGAGGAGAGGAACAATGAATACTGTGCTTTGGATATGAACATTCAGTTCTGCTAATTCTGGAAATGATCTGTCAGGTAATTTTGGTACTTAATAATAACCAGTTCTTGTTTTTAAATAGCCATATCTAACTACAGGTGTATAAGCCTTATACCATAAACACAATGGTGAGGGACCTGGGAAGAAATCACACCAAAAATGTCCATCTCCACAGATCTGGCCTATGATTAGATATAGTACAGGCCCCTAAAATTTTTTTTTTTTTTTTTTTTTTTTTGGGAAAAGAAAAAGAACCACAGTTAACCAGCCATGGGATACTGACAGTAACTGGAAGAAAGGTATTAATTTATGTTCAGATCTTTCATCTAAAGTCTAATGGCTCCTGACATCTACTCTACTAACAAGTTCCCTTCATTTCCCACCAGCATTGTACCTGGGCACAGTATTTGATAGGGCCTTATTATATTTTCCTGAGAAATATCCTCTGGCCACTTTTCTCATTTTGGAGAATTTTACAGGGTAAATCATCAGTTCAACCAAAAAATAAGCACTTATACAGCATGAACCTGCAAAGGAACTACAGTATTTTTATTAATATGAAAGAATATAATTTTACCATTCTTGGTTTTTTCAATCTCCTTGCAAAGAATCATACTATTAATTAAAGAAGTGGTCCATTAAGAAAGATATTTGTTTTTGAGACAACCTAAGTTACCTGCTAATTCAAATCATCTGAGCAAATTCACTGCCAGCACAAATGCAATGAACTAATTAGAGAAAAACAAAACAAACCTAGTGTTTAAATCAATCATATAGGTAGGTCAGTCCATTCACATTCCACTCTTCCAATTATAAGTCTCCAAAATAAAAGCTGGCACTCCCGAGTGAAGAAAATCACATTTTACTTCCCTACAGCTGCTTCACAGCTGAGGAAAATGCAAAAACAGAGGAAATGTGTCTGGAGATCCTTATTAACAAAGAGTGGAAATCCCCTCACTCCACAACTTCCAATTAGCACTGTTGAGGACACAAGCTCTCAGGTTCAAATTTCCCTTTGTGGAAGCCCTCACCAAACCAGAATTAATCTGCAGTTGCCACCTGTGCTAAAAGTAGGGTTAGCTGCATACTGGAGCATTCCAGACTGCCACTTTAGTTAGTTTTCACTACACAATGGATTAACAAGAATGGGACTTTTTGTTAACTATAGAGCAAATATTAACAATTCTTTTGCAAAGCAATGGCGATGCAGTACAATAGGAAAACTCTCCAGAGTTGACTTTGAATCTAAATGAGCTGTTCTACTCCATTAAGAAATATCATCTCTTATGCCTTTCAAAAATGGAAAAAGAACTGATAAGCGGATGATGACATGTAATGGGGGATTGGAGCGGGGAAAGAATGGAGGAAGGAGGGACTGTATAGAGGGAAAAGAGAGGTGGGAGGGGTGGGGGGGAGAAAAAATAACGGAATGAATCAACCATCATTACTCTATGTAAATGTATGAATATGCAAATGGTATGCTGTTACTCCATGTACAAACATAAACAACATGTATCCCATTTGTTTACAATAAAAATAAATTTTTAAAAAAATGGAAAAAGAAACATTACCACGTGCAAATTACATGACAATTTTCAGTATCTTAAAAATATTCTTTGTTTAAAGAAGGGGACTTTCACTCTATACCAATATTTCTTAACTGTTTCATCTTTTATAATGAATATATACATAATTAGCTGAGAAAATGTACTATAAAAGGTGTTGCATCTGATGAAAATCACTAAGGATGCACTGTTTTATAATCTCCCTCTTCATAACTTTTATCCTGAAAACATGTTATGTTTTTAAAAAATATTTTATAATGAAAATCTCAAACATACAAAAGAAAACAGAATAACATGATAAATCTCTATGAACTCTATGAACCCATAAACTTTTAACTCATGTCAATCTTGTTTCATATATAACCCCATCTATTTCATCCCCTATTTCCCACTTTTTCTTTTGGTACTGGAAATGAACCCAGGAGCGCTGAACCACTGAGACACAACTCTAGTCTTTCTATTTTTTTGAGACACAGTCTCACTAAGTTGCTGAGTCTGGCCTTGAATTTGCAATTCTCCTGCCTCAGTCTCCCAGGTTGCTGAGATTACAGGCATGCGCCATCATGCCCAGTATTCCCACTGATTTTTGCAGCATGTCTTAAGACATCACATCATTTCACCTTATAAACATTTCAGTGTTTAGTTCTGAAATATAAAGAGTTTTAACTCATTAGCATTAGTACTCCTAAGTAAAAATCAATAATAACTTCTCAGTAGCTCCAAATAATTGGTGTTCAGAGTCCTTCAACTGATTTTTAAAATCAGGCACTGTGGACCCAATTTGGTCTACTGCAAATAGTTGCCACATCTCAAATTTCAATCTATAGGTTCTAGCTTCTCTCTTTTTCTTGCAATTGATTTATTGGAAGAAACTGGGTTGTTTATCTTGTCATTTCCCAGACTGGATTTGGTGACTGTACTCTTGAGGTGTCTAATTTAACATATTTCTCTGTTTCTTTTATTTTCTTTCAATTAGTAGTTTACTCTAGAAGGTTGATCTGATTCAATTTTGATATTTTCATGTGCCAAATTCTTAATTCTTCTGTTTTCTGTTTCTTCAAATCTTGGAGAAGAACCTCTAATCCAAAAAGCTTAAAAAGTAAGCTTTTTCGCTAAAAAGTAGTGCTGGTTAATAAGAGGTATCATGCTCTGCTCAACATGCAAAAACTTAGAATTTCTACCTTTAAAAATTAAGGAAAGATAGAGAGGTTGTCAAAAGAGCTTTATACCAGGCAGTAGGGGAGGGGATTGGATCTCATAAAGATATAGGAAAGATCTGCGAAGTAGATGTAGGAGAACAAGACGGAGGAAGAGAAAGGGGAAGATAAATGGAATGAATTTAACAAAATCATGCTAAATTCATATATAAAGATTCCAAAGGGAATTTCACTTTTATGTATATGTAGAAGAAAGAAAGTTTAATAGAGGACGGAGTACTGGGAGAGGGAGGAGGAGAGGAAATAGGAGAAGAGGAGCTTGAAATCAAATTCCTGGCAGGTATGATTTTGTCAAAATGAACCTAACTACTATGCATAGTTATGATACTCTACTAAAAATATTCTTTTAAAAAGAGCTTCATACCATTGAAACTGCAATAATGATTTGATGTCCCTTTTCCTTCCAAACTGACACTGCAGGCTCTTCACTTTCATTCACCTAATCACAGTTTCTGTTCTACTCTGTAGTCTTCAGGGCTCCACGCTCATCTCTGCTTCCATTACAAAAATCCAACCTTACGTTACTTTTGTTAATAGATAACTAAGTTGCCTGGCAACAGTTGGGAAGTCAAAATCACAGAGCCAGAAGAGATGCTGGACATTTGGTTCAATCTTCTCTGACAGAAATAATAGTCTTTTCTACGTTGTATTTTGGGGTAATGATGTGTTCTACATATAAGTAAATTCTCCAGGTAACTGAAGCATGCTCCTTTCATTTTAATCTTTTAAAGTACAGCTAATCCAAGATGGGAATTGCCTGAAACATAGTACATGTCTTCTTTCATTAAATGAAGAACATTAAACAATAGGTATCTTGCTAAATTTCTTAAGTGACCCAGTATTTTTATTATGAATACAGGGAAGCTTAATGAATAGAACTCAGATTTGTAAGGCAGATTTGGGTTCTAGCCATATTTCTGCTACTTGGAAATTTTGCTTAGCTATTCACTGAAACTCTCTGAGGTCTAACAAAAAAGGGATGCTGCCTTCTTTGAAGGACTGTCAAAACAATTGGAGAAAACTTATGCAAAGATTCCAGTACAGTGCCTGGCACAGAATAAATAAATATTCATTTAATCAGTAAACTAAGCATCTTTATGTCAAGCACTGTTTTAATTTATGGAGACACCACAGCATTCAAAATAAAATTCCACGCCTCTATGAACCATCCATAATAAGATGGAACAAAGATAGATGTAAAACCAAATAAAATTTATAGTATATCAGATGGTGATAAGTGCTATGGAGAAATATACAGCAAGGACAGAAGACAGGGAATGCTAGGGTGAGGGTGAGGGCACAAATGCAATTATAAATAGTGTGATCAGGAAAAGTCATTCTAAGACACAATATGTAAGAAAAGATCTGAAGGAGACAGATGAGTGATTATGTTAATATCTGGATGAAGGGGAAACAGTAAGTGCAAAGGTCCTGAGGCAGAAGCATATCTGGAATGTTCAAGAAGCACCAAAGAGTCCAGGATGGTTGGAAAAGGGTATGATCTGAGAGGCTAAAAGAGGCCAGATTGTGAAGGGCCTCACAGGTCATTGTAAAGACTCTGAATTAGATGGAAAGTTACCAGAGAGTTCTAAGTAGAATGACATGACCATACATGGATTTAAAAGGACCACTCTGGCAAGTACAGTGGCACATGCCCATAATCCAGAAACTTAGGAGGCTGAGGCAAAAGGATCCTAAATTCAAAGCCAGCCTAGGCAATTTAGCAAGACTCTGTCTCAAAATAAAAATAAAAAGTGCTAAGAATGTAGCTCATTGGTAAAGTGTCCCTGGATTAAATTCCTAGTTCTCAGAAAAAAAAAAAAAAAAAAAAAAAAAAAAAAAGACTACTCTGGCTGATGTACTGAAAACATACTTGGACACTGGGAAATAGAGGGACGAGTTACTAGGTTATTTCAGTTGTCTAGTTTAGAGATCACAGCAACTTGGATCAAAAAGTGATAGTAATGAAGGTGGTGAGAAGTGTCAGATAAATTTGAAGGAAATCAGTGGGATTTTCTAGAAGATTGGAGGTGGAATATGAAGTAAAGAGGAGAGTCATGGAAACTAGAAAGAGAAAGTTGTACTGAGAGAGTCAGGGAAGACTACAGGAGGGGATGCATAAAGACTGGAGTTTTGTGCCGTGGAGATCAGAGATCTTTGCCTTTATTCTCGACATCTCAGATGATGCTCTCTCACATTGGTAGTTTTCTCTTCCCTTGGAAATAAGTTGTGTGTTCAGTTGCCAGTTTCTAATCTATCTTAAATACCCTATTCTATTCTATAGGAAGACCAAATGAAAAAGCAATAAAATTGACATATTTAGTAACTGTTAAAGAAAAACTGAATCAGAAATCTGAGGAAGGTTTTTTTTTTAGTTTTTGTACTGGGGATTAAACTCAGGGTGCTTTTACCACTGAACTATATTCCCAGACCATTTTATCTTTTTATTTGAGAAAGGTCTTGCTAAATTGCTGAGGGTCTCACTAAGTTGCTGAGGCTGGCCTTGAACTTGCAAACCTCGAGGCAAGATTTTTTTTTTTTTAAGGAAAAGAAAACTGAAAGTGTGGTCACTACAGGTACTGCCTTACTTTCACCTCAATTTATAAAAATTCACTTATGTGATGGCTATTTAGTACTCACAATACTTTCCCCATAAATACATATGTCTTAAAAAAAAAAAAGTGGGGGCGGTCCAGGTGCAGTTGACACATGCCTATAATCCCAGTAACTCAGGAGGCTCAGGCAGGAAGATGAAAGTTCTAGGCCAGCTTCAGCAAATTAGTGACCATAGCAACTTAAAGAGACCCTATCTTAAAATAAGACAAGTTGAATCTTGTTGTTGTTAAACCTCCTTTAAAGTGACTTTATTCCTCTGCTTTCAGCACTAGAATCCACACAAAATTTCTCACTGTAACATCCTCCTCAGATGTGCCCACTAAAACAGTCTCCATGTCTAAAAATCACCTAACCAACTTTAAAACACCAGTAACCACCCATATCCACGTACAATTATTCCCTTACAAAACCAAATTCAGCTGGGCATTAAAAGGAAAGTGTACCACTTTAAGCCAACTCTCACAAAAGAGACTGGATCCCAGTTGGTGGAATGTCAGCTAGTGCTATATAAAAGGAAACAAAGAATACAGAAATAAGGGGAAGGCACTACCAAGAAAGTGAGTCTGCTTCTCTTTAAGCTTTTACCCTTTCTGTAATTCTGAACTGATTGATTTTTCTAAGAGCTGTACCTTTTTAGTCAGAATCCCTGTTTCAATATACCTGGATGATCTAAATATGCCTATTTTTCAGTTTTTAAATGTGAAGTTGAGGAAAAAGGAAAGGGCATTAGCATTAGTCATTAAGTATGCATTAGGTAAAATGTCTGTAAGTTGAAAGCTATTTATTCATTAATGGGTTTTTCTAAACAGATACTTCAAAATATGCAGTTTACAGATATATTTCTTTCTCAGATTTTTTTTCCCCACTAAGCCAAGAAAGTGCACCAAAAATAAAAAGAGCTGGGGATGTAACTTCATAATAGAATACTCCTGGGTTCAATTCTCAGTATGGAAATAAAATAAAATAAGATGAATGGATCTTGGTAGGTTGTTATGTCCTTCTTTATAGCTACTTTGATTGAATTTTTTTGTGGGGAGGTACAGTGCTAGGGATCAAATCCAGGGCCTCATGCATACTAAGCAAGCACTCTACCACTAAGCTACATCCCTAGCCCCTACTGAAGTTTTTTGTAGTTAATACATATATCTTTATAAAGAGAGAAAAAAAATCTACCTCTACATTAGAAAGTGAAAGATAATGATGAAATAATAAGTCTCAATAAAAAAGAATAAAAGAAGTTAAATAGAAATATGCTGAAGAGTGAAACTATTCCCTTTGTTTTAATTTCTTAATATCTATGTGTAATGAAATTGATGGAAATAAATTTTACTTATTTTTTTTTAAACAGAAAAAGGGAAACACATCTAAAGCAAAACATTTTCTAAAACAGAGGTTCAAGGACCTTTAACATTCCCAAGACCCTTTTAGGGGCTCCATAATGTTAAAATTATTTTCATAATACTAAGATATTATATACTTTTTTCACTCTCATTTGCTCACAAACATATTGTGGAGTTCTGTTATAGAATCAAAGTAGAATAACCACTACTATGTAAAAGTGTCAATAAAATAGTCTTTGCTTTCCATGCTACATATCTCTGTAAGCCTCCAGTTTCTTCATATGATCACAAAAATTCACCTCCATTTTAGAAAGTGAAAGAAGATAATGAAATATCTCAATAAAAAAGAACAGAAGAAATGAAATAGAAGATATGCTGAGTAGTGAAACCATTGCCTTTGCTTAGTTTTAACTACTTTTGTTCAACTAAACAATATAACTTCAACTAAAATAATATGCTGTAACAGAATGAACTCATAAGCAGATACAAAAAATCCAGCTGCTGACTCTTTTCACCAAGATGGTGCTCAAAGTGCAGTAGGAAACCCTGCTCCTCACAGCCAAATCCAAAGTTATGATTTTAAAGGCTAAGAAGGAGTATTAAAAGGCATCTGCTGCCACACACACAAAAGATCTGCCCATCACCTATATTCCAGCAGCCCAAAATACTTCAGCTCCCAAGGCAGCATACATATCTTTAAAGAGCACCCCAAGGATAATAAAGTTTGACTATGCCATCATCAAGATCCCCCTCATCTCTGAGTTGGTCATGAAGAGCAACCCCATGCCACATTTATGTTCACTGACCAACAACCAGATCGAACAGGCTATGAAGAAGCTCTATGACACTGACATGGACAAGATTAACAATTGGATCAAGACCGATGTAAAAAGAAAATCTATGTTCATCTGTCTGCTATGATACTTTTGATATTGCCAACAAATGGGGATCATCTGAGTGCAGTTGGTTAAATCCAAACGTAAGATCTTTCACTGTAAAAAGAAACTGTCTTAAGTCATGTAATAAGAGACTTGCAAAAAATAAGACAATGCCAATCTTCTCATTCATAACATTTTGTTTTGAACAGAATTATTTTCCATAAAAAGAAGTAACATTTATGTTAACAGATGATAGTTTGTATATTATTTTGAATACATTAGAATATATTTTTAAAGGTTCTCAGAGTATATTTTTACATCAGAAATTATCAACAGATATAACCATATATAAACCAAAAGCACTCGGGAGTCCTCAATAATTTTTAAGAATATAAAAAGGACTATACCAGGGATTGAACCCTGAGGTGCTTCACCAGTGAGCCACATCCTCAGCCCTTTTTATTTTTTTTTTTTTATTTTGGGACAGGGTCTCACTAAGTTCCTGAGGCTGACCTTGCTTATAATCCTCCTGCCTCAGCCTCCCAAATTGTTAGGATTACACGTGTATGCCATAGAGCCTGGCACAAGAACTGAGAAGCTGAATAAGGGGCAGGGGGGGAAGACTGTAATTTAAGAATGAAGGATAATAAGAGGGAAAAGAACCTGGTTAATATTAAACTCACACTATCCCCCTAGCTCCATATCGACTTTTTGATCTTCATTGATGTTCTTTCATGTAGTTAAATTAGTGGACACATATTATTTGGACTTCTGCTTTGTTCACTTAAAATTCAAATCTATAGCTTTCATCTTTACATACTACTAGTAACCTAACTTAAACAAAAATGACACAGTACCTTTCAGTTTAAAAGAATTTCACCAATCCTTTAATCTGTTTGACCAGGTCATAACCTAAAATAATTTTTGTATGTTACATTATTGCCATCTGCTGGCTATGTTGTCTAAGTACACTAAACAAATGTAAAAATTTACTTTCTGTAATTGAGGTTTCCCCCTGAAATTATCCCACAGAAAAGAAGCTGCCATGTATCAGTTTTCTTCAAAATCTCACATTATAAGCCGTTGTTCTTGACTATACTTTTAAATCATTTGAGAGCTTGTGAAAATCCTAACGTCAAGACCTCTCCAAGCCAGAGCAATTAAATTAGAATCTTCAAAGTTATGAAAATAAAAGGCAATCATACACTGAAAGAAAATATTTACAAACTGTTTACAGACAGAGAACTTGTATCTAAAACACATAAACTTTTTTTCTTTTCAGTGCTAGGGATTCAACCCAGGACCTTGTGTAAGCTATGCAAGTGCTCTACACTAAACTATATTCCCAGTCCTTTAAACAACTCTAAAAACTCAATAAGGATGATGATACATAAAGGGGGGTGGGAGGGAGATAAGAATGGAGGAAGGAGGGACTTTATAGAGGGAAAAAAGGGGTGGGAGGGGTGGGGGGAAGGAAAAATAACAGAATGAATCGAACATCATTACCCTGTGTAAATGTATGATTACATAAATGGTACGCCTCTATTTCATGTACAAACAGAGAAACAAGTTGTACCCCATTTGTTTACAATAAAAATAAATAAATAAATAAATCCATAAAATTTTTTTTTAAGATGGACAAAAAGATCTAACGAACACTTCGCTAAGGAAAATATGTGGATAGTAATTAAGAACATAAAAAGATGCTCAACTTAAGTCATTAGGAAAATTAAAATCACAGGGCCTGGGGTTGTGGCTCAGTGGTGGAGCGCTTGCCTATCACATGTGAGGCACTGGGTTTGATCCTCAACACCACATGTAAATAAATTAAGGTATTGTGTCCATCTACAACTAAAACTATTTTTTAAAAAAATCACAATGAGATACCACTTCCTAGCTATTAGAATAGCTAAACTGTTGGGAGCAGCAAATGAATTATGGCCCTTGAGCTGTCTGCCGGCAGAAGCAATGCCCCTTCCTCAAAACTCGCCCCCTCCTGGGAACTCTCATTGCAAAGGCATTGATTTGAGGCAAAGAAGGTCATGTGAAGATAGAGGAAAAGAATAGATGATGCAGGTAAAAACCAAGGAACACCAGCAATATTCAGGAGACAAAAGTTTCAGGAGCTAGCAAAAAGGAAGGAAGGATTCTTTCCAAGTCTTAGGAGCACGGCCATAATAACACCTTGATTTCAGACCTCTATCCTACAGAACAGTGTGAGAATAAACTTCTATCATTGTAAGTCACACAGTTTGTGGTAGTTTGTTAGGGTAGCCTTAGGAACTAATACACAAATATAAAGTACAAAGTCTTGTATAAGAATATTCTGATCAGTTTTATTTATAATAGCCCCAAATTAGAGAATGTCCATCAACCAATGAATGAATTTATAAATCTTCTTGTTATAGCCACATAATGGAATACTATTCTATGATAAAAATCAAAGAAAGTTTAATGGGATTCAAAATGAGACAGATGGGAGTTGAGGATCTGTTACATTGCACTGAATAGACTGTGTTGCTCTAACTATTCTACTAAATAGAACTACTTTTCTGACCTTTCTTCATATGTTGGTGCTCCCCATTCTACCCCGCCACCAAGTTCTGAACCCAACCCATTACTCTTCCCACTCTCTTCCTGGATGAATTAGGCATTCCTAGGGATTAATTTACTATAGTGATAATGCCCCCCCAAACCTCCAGCATTAGCTCTCTTCTCCAAAATGGATCCCAAGTCCTGGATCTTCTGCTAGCACCAAAACCCAATATACCAGAAATTAGAGTATTATCTTCTCCTCATATCTATTCCTGATAGATTGAACAGGTACTTCCAGGGGGGATGAAAGAAAAGGAATCAGTGAGTGTATAGTATATTCAAAGGCATTTAAATCAAACTAATAAAGAAAAAGCAAACAGATAATTAGATAGCCCACAGTCTTACTATTCAAAATGTGATCCAAAGACCAAAATCACATCAACTAGGAACTTGTTTGAAATAAGACTACTAGGCTCCATTCCAAACAAACAAACTAGAATTTGCATTTTAACAGTAATACATCTTCATGTCTACAACGTACTTTTAAATGGTTTATAAACACACACACACACACACACACACACACACAGACACAGAAAATCAATGTGGTATAACATTAACAGTTATTCTAGATGAAAGTGTCCATGTTTGTAGATGTCCATTCTGTAATTTTTTTCATTTTTTCTGCAAATTGAAAATGTCATCCAAATAAAAGTTGAAAAATAGGAAGAATATACTCTATTCTACAGCAGAAATGGTTGTCTTTGATAGCAAACAACATGATTTATACAACCATGTATTTATCTTAACATTTAGTTCAGAAGATACATAGAAGTACTAAATAGACATGTGTTATAGTAAAAGGGAATTTGTTTAAATCACATTGGCTGTCTGAGATTCCTAAGGTATTAACAGCTGTGACAATCAGCGGCTATCAGGTATACATGGATCTATGGACTACCACTGTAAGAGTATAATGGCAAAGGTCAGATCTGGATTTTATTAGGGAGGTATTCTTGGGCAGATTTACTCTCCCAGTTTCAACACTGCACATGGAAAAGAGTAATAAAATAGTATCTTACAGGGTAGTTATAAGGATTAAATGAGATGTAAGATAATTAATGTACTAAGCATTACTTAATAAATGTTAATTGTCATTTTATTAGCAAAGTTAGATAAAAGGCGCCCTATAAAATGAATATACTGTTTTTGTGGACAAGATTTTGACTTTATTCAGAGGATTAAAGGTATTTATATGATAGGGATATCTTATGAAAATTAAAATGAAAAGTCAGGTGAGAGGCAAAATAATTTTTGCTTCTTATTTTTACTTTGTAACAGAAAAAAAAAAAAAAAAAAGGACTCAGTGAGATAATTGGCAATCTTCCCCTGGATGGAAGTACAAAAGTATATTCCCTCTTCAATTTAATCTTAGTACCCATCATAAAGAACTCAAGATTGGTAAGATGAAGTTATTATATATGGCTCAGAGAATCAAATTCAATGCTAAGAAAACGTGAGCAATTTTAACAAGTTTCCCTTTTAAACTACCTTGACTAGAAAGGTTGTTTTTACAGGAGTTTACTCAACAGTTTTCTGGAAGCCCTTTGACAAAGAATAAGCATTTGTCTTTTTAGTTTACTTGCGCTTACTATACCTAGATGTAACAAGACTTTAATAGATGAGAGTATAACACAATTTTTCCATGAAATTCTAATCTCTGGAAGGTTGGCAACTGTTGTCATGGGCCAAATCCAGTCTATTGCTTGTTTCTGTGAACAGTTTTAATGGATGCAAATTTATTTATATATTGAATATGGCTATTTTAACTACAAGAGAATTGAAAAGCTACAACAGAGATTGCATAGCCTACAAAACCTGAAATATTTATTTTGTTCTTTATAGGAAAAAAATTGCTGAGCCCTGCCCTAGACAAGCAACCCAAGAATATAATAAAGACTGTTAAACTCACCTGAGGTGTTGTCTTTTTGTACTGGTCACCTCCATCTATCACATCCCTTATGATCCTTCCCTTAAGAAATTCATACTCTTCTGGACTCAAGTGAATAGACTCTATGGTTTTTCCACAGCATGAACACTGACCACTGTAATTAAAATTTTTATGTTAAATAATGCGCTGGAAAAGAACTTTTCTAAAATTAGTAATTCTAAGACACAAAGAAAGTGAAAGCAATAAAAAAGAACATGAAAACATTTTTAATCGTCACATGCATCTGATTAGATATATTTGTGTGCCAGAAAAACCAAAAGGATAAATTGCCAGGCACTGGATGAAATTTTTAAAGTAATTCCTAAAACACGACTATGTCTCAACTTACCAGGTGCAAACATCTCTAAGGTTTCACACAGGTTCACCGTACCAACAGGAAGGAAAAACATTTTGAGCACTGTAAAGTCTCCACAAGCAAAACATGGCTCTTTCCCCAGGCACTCTAATTATATGCTCTCAATTATCCTATCCCTAAAGTGTTCTTCCATGTTTTCAAATTAATAGCAATAAAACTTACTAAACCTGAATCAAACAAGTTAAAAATAAATACTAGCCTTACCTTTTCTGGATTGTGGTGAATTGTCCTTTCCACTGCTTTCCAGGAACACTATTTAAAAAAAAAAAAAAAAAAGATAACAGAACCAAATCATCAGGTTAGATCCCTACTGAACTGAAAGATATTCATTTTATTTAGAAACTCTGTAATAAGTGTGAAAGGTTCAAGATACTTCCTTAGAATGGTCTAATTACAAGAGTGGTTATTAAACTGTGATGGGGCTAAAGAGCAGATGGTACCCTTCTCTGGATCTCCTTCTTCCTTTTGGTTCACCTCCTGCCATCCAATTCTCAACTTCTTCAAGTCCAAATCTACCTACTTCAAAGCTCGGTAAACATGATTATGTTATAAAAGGAGGCGGAAAAGACAGAATGAATTTTTAGAAAGGACCTTGAAGTCCATTAATGGTGAAGAAATGAGAATAAAGACTGAAGCAATAAACAGGTGTAAAAACAAAGAGAAAGCAGAGAGCTTTGGAAAACAGCCAAATAATGAAAGATCCAAACTCAAAAAGATGATGTTTTAATATTAATACTTGCATATCGGAATTGATCAGGAACCTCATCCCATTTAACCCACAGAAGTTGATAAAATGCAGAGATTAAACAGAATAAATATAAGCACATTATCTGAGTCACTAGACTTCAAACATAACTTCTAAAAACACAAATATGGCCTAAGGACAGCTCTAGACATATACTATATCCTTTTTTCTTTCCTTTTTTTTTTTCCCCCTTTTTGGCACTGAGGAATTGAACCCAGAGACAATTTACCATTGAGCTATATTCCCAGACCTATCTACTTTTTATTTTGAAACAAGGTCTCACTAAATTATTAAGGCTGGCCTCAAACTTGCAAACCTCCTGCCTCAGCCTCCTGAGTCACAGGGATTGTGTGTGTAGCACTGCACCTGGCCATGCTTTTTTTTCTATGAACATGGCCACAAATACTACTCTTAAGTATGTACATTATACTAGATGCCTCAGAAAACAAAATAAATGATCCTTCTAAAAGGAAAAAATACATAAAAACTACAAATGCTCTATATTTATATGAAGGGTACGGATTAACACAAATTGTTTATGCTACTGCCTTTTTTTTTTTTTGTAGTGCTGGGGAGCAAACCTAGGACCTTGTGCACGCTAGGCACTCTGAGTAATACCCCCACATCCATGTCACTATTTGTTTTAAAGACAGAAAACTTTGTCTTACAGGGAAAACAAATCTTACTTAGAGATGGGAAAACAAAAAAGTATCATCTTAATAGACTGATTCTCAGCAACAACAAAAAGGGCTACTTTGGGGTATAACAAAATGAAAACATAAAGAAAAATCAAAATTACCTCTCGAACCATGTTTTTATACTATGTGCAAATGACTCCCCAGGATATAGCTGATTATTTCTTAGATACAAAAGAATGTCTAGTAGTTTCTTGGAATAGTGATCATCCTTTATGTCTTTTCCAAAATCAAAGAAGGCTTTTAAAGTTTCCAACATAGGAATAAGATCATGACCTAGCAATTCCTGATACAAATTCCAGGCTGTGTTCACATCTTGATGAAGAAGAGCCCCTTGGATACAGTCATTATAGTTCTTTACTGAAGGGGTCATGACTTTTTTAATATCTTCTAATAACATCACGGCCTCTCTCCATCTGTCTGAATGCATTAATCCCCGGATGAGAAGACTATAACCCCCAGATTCTAACCTCTTGTATCTCGCTCTCATGATTTCATAGACATCAATAACTTCTGATGTCTGCTTATGAAAGACACAGAGATACAAATACCTGACCAGTAAATTATAGCCTACAATACCATTGTTTTTTGCTGCTACCCATGCCAGTAGAGATTTAGCCACATTGATAGGGCTATGACAGCGAGCCATCTGTGAACTTATCCAATTTTCAAAATTGGCCTTTCCTTGAAAATCTTCCTTAAGTTTATCCCATTCTTTGGAATCCAAAGGTTTTTCTGGGAGTTGAATAGAACTGTTCTTGACGGGAGACAAGACATGATCTTTACTCTGAGGATTCATCTGTGATCTCCTTTTAGCTGCTCCAGCTGCAAAAAGATGAGGAGAATCAAAAGACATTTGCTTATTACTGCCCTCCTCTCCTTTCCTGAGATATCTGGCCTTGGCAATTGGCACATTTGTAGCTTTGGTACTTTGTGGAGACATTCTTTTAAGAGAAAACCATCTCTGTTGGTTCCTGACACCACAGTAGTCTGTGAGGAAGAAGTAAGAGTGCCCTGGGCTTAGCCCAAAGTATGGGCTGCACTTCCAAAGGTTAGGAAAGCTTCGAACACCTGACAAAGGAAAAGTCATTATGCAGTGAGATCAGCACCAGACAATGATAGAGATGTTCCTGAAAAACCCCGACTTCTACAGCAAAATTAAGGAATTGGGGTTTAGGGTGGGTGGGGGGTCAAAAAGCAACTTTTTAAAAAAGAGACTGTTTCTCCTTTACAGTCAAATCAATGTTCTGCTTTTGGGGCTAACAGCAACAAAGGCAGGTGAATTCTCTTCATTAAACAATGATCCAGGGATAGCCAACATCAGTCATAAGCCTTAAGCCAGGAGACAAAGCAGGAATCCTCTGGGGTCTGTTACATTCCTGTCCGAGAACCTGAAGAAAAAAGAACAAGGAAAGCAGTTTGACTCAAGTGGTTTACCACTATCCTCAAAAGGGGTTGGATCTCATAGGCGCTGGAAAGGAGGAATTAAAGTCAAACCAAAGACGCCCCGACCCCAGCCCCACTAGCAGCGACAACGATAAAAGGCAAAGTCTAGGGGCCCCTCTCCCTGCATAACAACTCGTCATACGGGGTAAGACGAAACACGGAGGATGGGAGCCGGGGTTCCTGTCGCCCCAACAACTCAGATAAGCGTGATCTAGGAAGGGTCCCCACGTGACTGTGGACGGATCGCTCGCAAACGAACTTCACTTCATTCAACAACTCACCACAGCACTGAGGCTCAGCACATGCATAGACGCGGCGGAAACTACGGTGTCCACAACGCACCCGCACCGGGCACGCGGGGGCGTGGCTGAGCTGAACGCACGCATTGGACCGGGTCTGGCGGCGAGAAAAAAGGCGATTTTGGAACGTGTAGTGCCGGAGGTGGGGTGGGGTGGGGTGAAGACAGCCACACTGAAGCGTCTGTACAGTCCATGGACCGTTCCGGCCTCCAGAACAATGAAAAAAAGTTGTGAAGAAGACGCGTCTCTCAAGCCGGAAGTACCGATGGACTCCTGAATCACGTGGTGCACACGCGCCAAAGGCTCACCCTTAAGAAATACGCGATCTTCCTTATTCTAGCCTTCAACATCGGTTTTGGTGAGGTTGGGACGCCTGTTTAAGGAGGGCCATTTTGCACCCCTGCTCCCCATCAGGTAGCGGTAATCGCTGTATCCTCCGTTACACCTACAGTGGCCGTCTTTTCCTTTGGCTAAGACTTCCGCCCATATCAAAGATGGCAGTTAGGCGGCCTTCCTAACCCCTACCGAGCTTGGCGGGTTCTGACGTCCGAGCTGGTGGGGTGGAGCCGTTAATAAACAGCAAATGCCGGAGCTACTGCGAGGAATTCTGCCATGAACTGGAAAGAAGTGCTTCGCAGGCGGTTAGCGACGCCCAACACCGATCCGAACAGTGAGTTTGGGAGGAGCCGTCTGCTGGGATAGCCCGGCCCTAAACTAGAGGTGGGGAGAGAACGGGGAGGAGCAAGTGAAATCCGTACTTTCCGCATCTGACGTACCTCTTGGACAAAGGCGTTGTGGAGTGTGCTTTAGGCTTCCAAAAAGATTTGAGCCACACTTCTCTAAGACAGGGTCTGCAGGAACTAAAGCTTAGGCTGAGCCTCTGACTTCCAGGGTCTTGAGCTTCACTTATGAGGAATAAGAATAACTGAGAAGAACTCTGGCTCCAGCAATTCCTCGACCTCACTAGGAATTCATTATCCCACGGCCTTTTTTACTGTCGCCCTTTTCATCTTTCCTTCTTACCCATTTTAGATTTCATATTCCAATTTTTACTTATCTTTCATACTTGGCATGTAAACCCACTTGGTTAAATCCTTACTATTATATGCTTGCACGGGTCTGCTGAAATTGGCAGGAGAAAAACACAACCGTGTTGAGTTGTCTCAATCCATGTCCACCAACCTAAAGTAGGTGTTTCAGTCACATATGCAAGTGTACCCCTAGGCATTCACTCTTATACACTTGGTTTCTCTCATTTCCTAAACCTCCAGTTTATCCTCACCTTCATCTGATGACCTTGTTTGCTTTTTAAAATCTCTCTCATTGATAAAGTAGCAGTCAAAGGAGAACTTCACATGTTCCCATTTACCATTTCTGTCAGCTACTGGCCATGGGGGCCATACACTTTGCCTCATTTGTTTAAATGAATTGTTCATGCTCCTACTTGAGAGTCCTTCTAGTACTGCACTAGATTACACAGATTGCATTCCCTTCTTTTTTTTTTTTTTTTTTTTTTTTTTTTTTTTGCCATGCTGGGGGTCAAACCCAAGGCCTTGTGCAAGTGTTCCACCATGAGCTAAACCCTTAGCTCCACATTCCCTTTCTTAGATTCACTGACTTCTCTCCACCTGTAACCTTCCTGTCATAATCATCAAAATTTCCTTCTCTTCTGGACCATTTCATTCGTCCTTTCGTTTTTGTTTGTTTGCTTTTGGTACCAGGTATTAAACCCAGAGATACTTCTGCACTGAGCTACATCCCCAGTTTTTTGTTTTTTGTTTGTTTGTTTTTTGAGATAGCCTTTTGCTAAGTTGCTGAGTTGGCCATGAATTTGTGGTCCTCCTGCCTTAGCCTCCCCAGTTGCTGAGATTACAGGCTTAAACCACCATATCCAGCTCTACTGACTCTAAGCGCTCACATTCTATAATATTCCCCATGTTAAAGAAAGAAAAGAAAAAGTTATTTGATCCTCTTCTAACTTCTGCTACATTTCTTTGCACCCTTTATAGGACTACTTCTGGGACTAGGGACCCAGCACACACACACACACCAAAAGGAATCTCTCAAAGAAGTTGCATGTACTTCTACTTTCTTACCACAGTTCTTGAACCCACTCCATTCTTTAACAGTTATTTATTGTATGCTTATTATGCCAAGTAATATTCTAGGCTGCAGCTGTGAGCAAGACAGACAAAAATCTCTATATTTTTGGGGCCCAATGGCATACATCTGTAATCCCAGCTACTCAGAAGGCTGAGGCAAGAGTTCCCGAGACCATTCCAAGCCAGCCTTAGTAACTTAGGGAGGCCCTGTCTCAAAATGGGGATGAAGTTTAGTGGTAAATCACCTCTGGTTTCAATACCTAGTACTTTTTGAGGGGAAAAAACCTAAACTCCCTGTCCTTGTAGAATTTACACTTTAGTGTGCGGAGAGAGGAAAAGAAAACAAAACAAAACAAAACAAAAATAAGTTACCTAGGTTTTACAATAATAGTTCCTTTTTAAGGCTATTTCTGCATCAGTATGTTAGATCCCATCCTTTGTGCTCAATCCTTTTTTTGCCTACTCACAGAGGTACGCTTTTATTCCACATTTTTTATTGGTGCATTATGGCTCTACATAATGGCAGGATTTGTTGTTAACGTATTTGTACTTGCACACAATATAACAATATAAATTGGCCAATATCACTCTCCCTAATACTTCTCCCCTCCCTCCCGACCTCTCACCTCTTAGTCCCTTTCCTCTACTGATCTCCCTTTGATTTTCATGAGATGTGCTCCCACCTTTCTTTTCCTTTTTTCCTCTCTAGCTTCCACATATGAGAGAAAACATGACCCTTGACCTTCTGATTTTGGCTTATTTTGCCTAACATAATAGTCTCTAGTTCCATCCATTTTTCTGCAAATGAGATAATTTCATTTTTCTTTATGACTGAATAAAACTCCATTGTTAAAACTACCACATTTTCTCTATCTTCATCTATTGATGGATACCTATGTTCTTTCCATAGTTGGCTATTGTGAATTGTACTGCTGTAAACATGGGTATGCGAGTAACACTGTAGTATGATGACTTTTAATTTTTCAGGATAAGTATTGAGGAGTGGGATAGCTAGGTCATATAGTGGTTCCACGCCTAGTCTTTTGAGGAACCCCCATACTGATTTCCATAGTGGTTGTACTAATTTACAGCCCTACCAACAGTGTACTCTACTTCCTCTCCAGCATTTGTATTCTTGATGACTGTCATTCTGAAGTGTCTGTATAATTCATTTGTCCATTTATTAATTGGGTTATTTGGTTTTTTCATGTAAAGTTATTTGAGTTCTTTACATATTCTAAATATTAATCCTCTGTCAGAAGAGTAGCTAGCAAAGATTTTCACCCATTCTGTGGGTTCTTTCTTCACATTCTTAATTGTTTCCTTTGCTATGTAGTTTTTTAATGATGCCATCCCATTTATTAACTCTTGGCATTATTTCCTGAGCTTTAGGGTGGTCTCACAGATGAATTTTTAACAATTATCTCCTTTTCTACATCGTCAGTTTTTCTTAATCATTCCCATCAGCATATAAAGGAGAATGTATTTCTTCCATCTTAAACTTTTTTAAAAATTTGGTTTTAGTCATAGATGAACACAATACCTTTCTTTTTCTTTATTTTTATGTGGCGCTGAGGATTGAACACTGTACCTCACTTGTGCTAAGCAAGCACTCTACCGCTGACCTACAACCCCATCTCCTTAAAGAAACTTTTTTGCCTTTATTTCCTACCTCTAGCTATGACTTATTTTTGTCTCTCTTATAACAATACTTCTTAAAAGCCTTTTTGGCTAAATCTGTACTTGTCTCTAATTCCCATTTGTCAAGAATCATTAGTGATGTCCACATTGCTAAATCTGGTGGTAAGATATGTCCTTATTTGCAAAACTTTGCAGTTTTTTCCAATAGCATGGAGCCATATGTAACAAAGAAATTGAATTATAGGTTTGTCCAAGGCTAAAAATTAACATGAAAGATGCAACAAAAATAAGGTCATAAAGGGAATACAAGGGAACAAGAAGCTTGTTGGAAAAAGTGAGACAGAAAGATGAAAATAAACTTTTGAGAGAATAGGTCACAGAATTGAAAATCCTAGTGAAGTCCAAAGACCAAATATTATGGCTGTGAGATTCTCAATGACCAGACAAAATCATCTGGTATATATTAGAGTTTTAAAATTTCAGAAGCGGAGCAGATAAGATCTGTGGTATTATAGTGAAACTGAGTGACAGAGTAGAGTAGAGGTGAAAGCCTTCAGAGTCTTAAGGATAACAGTCACCCACATAAAATTTTTATTCATCCTAAATAAGGAGGACTGACTGAAAGAAACAGTTATGTGCCAACAACAGGCAGGTTGGAGGATAATAGAGCCTTGAGGTTTGACTTCAGAAAGGGGGTTCTTTGCATAAGGGAGAGGAACAGTGATTATGAAGCTGACAATTCAGGAAGTCAGGGACTGTTTTGTTCACACCTCTACTCCAGTGTCGGAAGATGTAGAGGAGGCTGTTTCAATGGCAGATAGTGATCCTTAGTATTTCAAGAAAGTTAAACATGAAGTTCTGCAACTTTTTAAATTAGACTATGGTATATAGAATGACCTGAGTAAAAGTATTACTTGATTTTTGAAGAGGTCTTTTCTCTCAATTCTTTTTGTTATCAGATCAAAAAAGTGAACAAGAATTAAAAGATGAAGAAATGGATTTATTTACCAAATACTACTCAGAATGGAAAGGAGGTAGAAAAAACACAAATGAATTATATAAAACCATTCCCCGGTTTTATTATAGGGTAAGTGATATTTAAGTAAATGTCTCTTAGATTTTATAAATATAATTTTAAAAATGGAATCAGAATTTTATATTTTAAAAATAGAAGATTGAATTTTGTATATTCTGTTCTAGTTGATCTTATTACTATTATAAAAATAAAGTTATTTGTGCATATTTTTGACCAATGGACTTTTTCTTCTCATTTTTGTTATGCATGTCAGTATAAGTATTTTATTGGTTTATGTTGTAGTATATAACACTATGTTATGAGGTATAAAAATTTTGCTCAAAGCTAAAGTGAAAAATAGATTGAGATTGGAAAACTTAAGTGGTTCACTTAATTATATGTATCCCTGTGCCAAAACTGTAAAGAAGTCTTTGAAAGGGGGCATAGACAAAACAGCAAGACCTTAAGAAAACTATTTATACTAGAAAGTGAAATCTACTAAAAGAATAAGTATGTAAAATGTAACCACTATAGAAAAGTTAACTTTGGAATCTTAGCTGGATTCTCTTGAACATTTTTTTCTCAATTCATTGACTAAAATATTAAACATTATTTTTAACTGGTGTTCTTAGGGATTGAAATATTAATATGAGTTATTGAAACATTTCTTCCAGAGAAAAAAATTTTTCTTCAAGAAAAAGTATTTTTCACTGGGCACAGTGGCTCAAGCCTATAATCCCAATGACTTGGAAGGCTGAGGCAGGTGGATTACAAATTCCAGGCCAGATTTGGCAATTTAGTGAGACCCTAAGCAATTTAGCAAAACACTGTCTCAAAATAAAAAGGAAAAAGGGCTGGGGATGTGGTCTCTGTGGTTAAGCACCCCTGGGTTTATCTTCAGTTCCAAAAAACAAAACAAAAAATTCACCTTTTTTACATGAATCCTACATAATTTCTGTGAGAGTGTATGCAGTGTTTAACAAAAATGAGATTATATCATATATTTTACTGCTTTTTGTATTATTAAACAGAGGCAACTAGACAAGTGAATGTTTTTGATAACCTAAGAGAAATGAAAGGAATTGGATATTTATTGAGTGCCTAAGTACTGCAGAAGACTATATTTGTTATCTCATTTACACTAGATTATCAAATAGTATCTTACTAACACAGGAATACCACTTAGGTAGGAATTCTGAATCCAAAAACTGAACTTTCATGTACTTCCAAGACCAAATTTTGCCTTCCCTTTTTGGTTTCATTTCATTTCTTTCTTTCTTCTTTTTCTTTTCGTGTGTGTGTGTGTGTGTGTGTGTGTGTGTGTGTGAGAGAGAGAGAGAGAGAGAGAGAGAGAGAGAGAGACAAACAAAGACAGACTGGGAATTTAACCCAGGACCTCATGCATGCTAGGCAAGTGTTCTACCACTACATCCCCCACACTTAAAAAAATTTTTATTCTGAAACAGCGTTACTGAGGCTAGCCTTGAACTTGCAATCCTCCTACCTCAACCTCCTGAGTTGTTGGGATTACAGACATGTGCCACTGTACCCAGCTCTTCCCCTTTTTTCTTTTATTCTCTCTCTCTCTTTTCTTGCTACTTTGCTGAGGGTCAAACCCAGGGCCTTGTGCACACTAGGCAAGCACATACTCTACTACTGAGCTACATCACCAGCCCATTTCCCTTCTGGTTTCTTTTTCTCCTATCCTCTCTCTCTCCTCTCTCTGATTTTCTGCCTGCAATTATAGATTTGCAAGAAGTTTTTCTCTTCTTTTTTTTCCTTCTCCATGGCCCCATCCTTCTGAGAAAATACCGTTTTTCATCACCATTTCTCTCCTTGGCTGATTAACTGGTTAACTAGCCACTGGAGCAATCTCTGTCTTGTTCCTAACTAACTCTAGCCTCAACTCCACCTCCTCCTCCAAATAGTTCTTTCTCTGTTCTTTCCTCCATCTCTTCTGATGAGAAGGATTGTCTCTTGAGTTTTTGGAAATAAAAGGTGAAAACCACAACATCCAATTTTTACCAAGGGCTACTGAGGTATATTTAATAGAGCAAGAATGTAGAAAAGAAGTCATTAAATTCTTTTAAATTAGGTTGAAATGAGTCATTTTGAAGCCCTGTTTATGGAAATTACCTCATGCAGCAAACCCTCTGCCTGTAAGACAACATAATAGGACACTGGCTTGACTATCCCTAAGAAAGAAGGTGATCCAGTCTCAACAGGCTTGCTTTCCTAACACCGTCAGTCTTGAACCAGTCCTAATTTAATTCGGTATCAGTCTAAGGTCACAAAGGAAACACAGTGCTTTAAAAATATAAAATAAAACTTAGACTAGACTATAGCTTTTTCAAGGCAGAGATCTAGCATTTCTGTTCTGTTGGTGGATCTGTTTATGTTAAATGAATGTTAAGCAAAATTAAGGTAAGGAACAAAAAACAAACAGGAAGTGCCATGTAGTTATATGTGGTCATGTAACATTGTACATGATTCAATGTACAATTTTATCTGTAGAAATTTATGATGTGTTTTTAGCTGCCAGCTGAAGATGAAGTCTTACTACAGAAATTAAGAGAGGAATCCAGAGCTGTTTTTCTACAAAGGAAAAGCAGAGAACTCTTAGATAATGAAGAATTACAGGTAAGAACAAGTTAGATATTAACCATTTCTTATTTGTACTACTTGAATCATGTAGGATCTCATATGGTGCCTAGTGAGTTAGTACTGCAGAGTGGTAATTTTAGACTCAGAAGCAGGTGTCCACAAGAATCAGCTGCTGAGCTTGCATGGGCCACATCCCCTAAGGATAGTGTTGTTATATTTGTTTCTGTTTAAATACCTTTATGAGTCTGAAGTCAGGTCAGATACAGAGCTTCAAATCCTAGCCCTATTGTGCAACCTTAGACAACGGACTTATCATCTCTGTGATTTATTTCTGAACTACAAAGTAGGTATAACTACATATATTATATATAGTTATGTGGATTAAAGAGATATTATATTTGAAAAACTTTAAACTTAGTAGACACTCAATAAATGTTACCTATTTTAATCTTAGTATTAAATCTCTACTATCAGACTGTCATTTCAATGGAAACGTTGCATTTCACTACATTTAAAAATTGTTTAACTAACAACATTTTCATTTCTGTAATTCTTGTTAAGAACTTGTGGTTTTTGTTGGACAAACACCAGACACCACCTATGATTGGAGAGGAAGCAATGATCAATTATGAAAATTTTTTGAAGGTTGGTGAAAAGGCTGGACCAAAGTGCAAGTAAGAATAATATAATTAATAGAGGCATAAGCACTTTAAATGCCTTGACTGTTAATGAAAATTGAAATCTGTCATGTGACATTAAAGACTTGAGCTATTAATGAAATTTAATAAAATAATTTACAGTCAAGAAAAAAGCATATTGGTATAAAGATTAGAAGAAATAGTTTATGACACTTTAGGATGTCATTCTTTTTTTTTTTGAAGTATAACTGCCGAATATCTCAATTTTTAAAATGTTTTTATTAGTGCATATAGTTAATCGTTGAATTCACTTTGACATTATACATGTATGAAATTTAATTTGCTCCCTGATTCCCCCTCTTTCCCTCCCCTCTTCCATTCTCTTATTTCCCTTCCTCTACTCCACTGATCTTTATTTATTTATTTATTTATTTTTAATGGGTGCTTTATAGATATTCATAAAGGTGGAATTCACTGTGATATATTTATACATGCACATAACATGATTTTGTTAAATGCATTAAGACTTCTTTCCTTTTTGGGGAGGATTGGGGTATCAGGGATTGAACTCAGGGGCACTCAACCACCAAGCCACATCCCCAGTCCTATTTTTTATTTTATTTAGAGACAAAGTCTCACTGAGTTGCTTAGCGCCTTGCCATTGCTGAGTCTGGCTTTGAAATCATGATCTTCCCTACCTCAGTCGGCAGGACTTCATTCTTAAAACAGAAGAATGTCCAGAAAAAATTAATGCAAAGATATATGACTTAGCCAGGCACTGAGGCACACACTCGTAATCCCAGCTACTCAGGAGGCTGAGACATGAGGATTGCGAGTTCAAAGCCAGCCTCAGCAATAGGGAGGTACTAAGCAACTCAGTGAGACTCTGTCTCTAAATAAAATACAAAATAGGGCTGGGGATGTGGCTCAGTGGTTCAGTGCCCCTGAGTTCAATCCCTGGTACCCCCCCCAACCAAAAACTTTATATATACATAACTTAATATTTTAAGTTTTGAACCATAAATTGTCTATAGTTATTGCTTTTAAATTTTTTGCTTTGATTTTTAAATATATAAATTTATGTTACTTACTAATCCATATATAGATATGATTTTTATACTACGTTGGCAGATTATTTTAGTCTTTTTTTCTTTTCTTAGGCAATTTTTCACTGCAAAAGTCTTTGCTAAACTCCTTCATACAGATTCATATGGAAGAATTTCCATCATGCAGTTCTTTAACTATGTCATGCGAAAAGGTGATCCATTTTCATCGTGCTTGAACTCCTTCTCTCTGGAAATCAAGTAGATTTTTAGTCTGTTTTTATAGTATTTCTTCCATGTGAAACAACTCTTTTACTTGAGTTTGAATAGCAGAAGTTCTTGCCTTTTGACCAATATATAATTATTTGTATATTATTGTAATAACTCTCAGGGAACTTCCTAAAGCTGGTATTTTGTACCTTATATTTGGATTCCTTATTATAAAAATAAAATTTCATGTATCATAAAGATAGTAGCAGATTAGAAATACTGAAAGGTGAACTAAGAGTTTTAATGTATGGTGATTTGAAATAATTTTAGTTTACTGGTAATTTTATTTCACCAATATACTACAGGCTGAGTTGTTTTAAGGATAGTTTTAAATCCTTGATTATAACATCAATTTCAAGGAGCCTCTATTAAACAACTTGGAGTTGTTAGGATTTCTATTAAACACCATAATGATCTGTGAAATCTCATTGTATACCATCTTTAACTTGACTGCTGTAATCAACCTCAGGAGAATGAAAGCAGTTTCATTGAAGACATAACATTGTGTGTTAGCTGTCCCTACTTGGTGGAACACCAAGTTTAATAGGTAAAGAATGATATCTTCAAGGTTACCAATTTTATTGTGGCTTCAGTCATGATAGAATTGTTGAAATCTGCCATTTGATGGTATGTTTGTTTTGTTTGAAACAATTTTAGGGTTAATGATTACTTAATATGTATGAGAAGAAATAGGTTTTTAGAGTTACTAGATGGGTTTGTATCTCTAATCTGACTTTATGTGTGTGTGTGTGTGTGTGTGTGTGTGTGTGGTACTAGGGGTTGAACCCAGGGGCACTCTAACACTGAATTAATAGCACCAGCTCTTTTCATTTTTTGAGACAAGAGTCTCACTAAATTGCTGAGGCTGACCTTGAATTTGTGATCCTCCTGCCTCAGACTCCTGCATCCCTCTGCCACTGTGTCCAGCTCTAATCTAGCATTTCACTTCTTTTTTCTCTGTGTGTGTGTGTGTGTGTGTGTGTGTGTGTATGTGTATGTGAACACACATGTACACACTAAAGGATAGATGTTAATAATTATATTTTTTGTTTATTGTCAGTTTGGCTTCATCAAACAAGAATAGGACTAAGTTTATATGATGTTGCTGGGCAAGGGTATCTTCGGGAATCTGTAAGTATGAACTCACCTTTAATTACTATTATAGACACCAATATGTTAACAGTAGTTATCACAGAGTGTTGAGAGTAAGGTGAGTCTTACTACATTTGGTTTCTCTGTTTTTGTGTGTTTATTTTACAAACAACAGGTTAATATAAAATTTAATGTATATTTACCAAATATATTCCTTTTTAGACTCTTTTATTTCAAGCTTAAAAAAAAAAGACCTTTCAAAGGGGAAAATGCAAAGAATGCAGAAAATGAAAACTTTTGAAGAAAATGAAAACTTTTGGTCATTCTTGAATGGTATCAATATGTGACTTTTAAAAAGGGCCAAGAATTTTTAAAGAAGAATAAGAGATGTGATTGTATTCTCACCTATAGGTTTAGGGATGTAAGATCAATTGTGAAAGAAATCTTTATTTCCTACTGGGAACTCTCACAGCACATCCTACATGGGTGAGGGAAAGGATTCCTGTAGAAGGGATGGGCTGGCTGCGAAACAAGAGCTAATAAAATTTATTTATCAGAAATAATGACAGAAGGCAGAATTATCTTTGAAGCACCGGCATGACCCATTGAGCTACCCATAAGAGTCTGGCTCCAACCAAGGAAGGAGCCTGGCTTGGTTTATTTATAGCGGTACAGATCAAAAGGGTACTGATAAGAGCTGCTTCCATGGAAAACAAGATGGGGTGGAATTAAGCAAGCCATTTGGCTCTAGGGGGTCATTCCCCCATCCAGAGCCTGCATTTGAATTTCTGCAGTGAACTAACACAGGCTAACCACTTGACTCAAGCAATCTCGATCAGTTATTAATAACTGAGAGTTCCAAAGACCAGATTTTCTTGTACCAAATTTTCTTAATGGTCCAGCTACGCCTGGTTCTCATACAGTCCATGGGTAGCTTCCCACGAGGTACTAATGTAGTTAGGTCAAGTTATCAACAGAATTATAAGCTCATAATCCAGATGGCTGTAATTTTAATAAGTATGGGTATCTAAAACATAGACATTTTCAGCTCAAGTTCCCCCAGTTATGGAGTCTTTTTTTCCAGTGTTGTGGGGGAAGAGGTGAAGGGATTTGCGTATAAGTATGAGCTAGGTTAATTAAGTAATTATTTGAATGTATGACTTAAAGAAATGTAAATTCCTCATTATATTTGTTACAGTTTCTTTTATAATTAATTTTTTTCCTTTTTTTTTTTTTTTTTCCTCTTTCTGGTACTACGAATTGAATATAGGAGCACTCTGCCACCAAACTCAGCCCTATTTACTTATTTATTTGGAAACAGGGTCTTGCTAAGTTGCCAAGACCAACCTTGAACTTGTAATCCTCCTGCCTTGGCCTCCTGAATCACTGGTATAATAATTTCTTGGAGTTTGTTTAGCCCAGATTTCTGCAAATAGAATCTGTTAACTCATTCTGAACACTGACACTGTAAAACGTTTCTAGGAACACACTAAAATTCTTGTCCATTAAAGTCTACATCAGAGTCTACTGTCAAAGGCTCTTGCCTCGGTCCAACACACTCTAGCAAGGAAGCTATAATAAGCCACTTGTTGATGCTTATTCATCAGACAGGTTTAAGAGTACTTCCCTAGCTCAGAAAATTGTTGTTAGTCCTTAATTTGGTTTACAAAACACACTCTCCTATTATTTCATGTCTTGTCTCTTTCCATAGATGGAAATAAAAATTGAAAGAGTTGGGGACCAGAGAAAAAACCTTGTATGTCCACAGTTTCTGTTTTTAAAAGGGAACTTTTTTTTTTCTTTTTCCCTTCTCAGTGAAAATAAACACTTCTCTCAAAGAAAAATGTATTTCTCCAAGCATGGCACTTTGCTAAACTAACCTTTATAATTTGGGTATTATATGCAGACTTTCATTTACATTTATTAAGTAAATAGCGACAAGTCATATGGGGAAAATAGAGTACGAGGCAAGAGGATAGAAGGGGTGCCCCTTTGAGATAGTGATTAAGTTTTAACCATGGACGATGTGAAAGAAATCAGCATATACAAGCAAGAGTTAGAGTGACAGAAGACAAAGTCAGAGAAATAGGCAGGGGCCACATAAAGCATTTTAGGCCATGGTAAGAAGCTCGGATTTTCATTTTGAGGCTAATAGGAAGCCATTGGAACTTTAAAAGCTGAGTCTGTCGGGATATGACTTGCATTTTTAGTTCTACCATAATTTTTTTTTTTTAATATTTTTGGTGGTGCTGGAGATGGAACCTAGGATCTTGCATGTGCTAGGCAAGTGCTCTACCCCTGAGCTTCCCGCAGCCCAATCACTCGGGATGTTATGTGGAGGAGGTAAAGAGCCTACAATGGAAGCAGGAATCATGTACTGCCGTAGTCCAAGTGATATGATAGTGTCCCTGATCAGGATGATAGGTGGCTATAAAGAAAACTATAAATAGATCAATCAATATATATTTTGAACACCTCCCCCCAAAAAAATAAAGCTGCTAGATTAGATGTTAGGGATAAGGAATGGGGACATTGGTGAAGGAAAGATAGGAACCAAAGTTGACTCTTCAATTTTTATTTTGAATAACTGTTAAAATAGGGGAAAAGTAGGAAAGGACCAGGATTAGAACTGAGAAGAGTCTCATTTTGGACACATCATTTGAGATGCCTATTATTTTATAAATTTATTAAGTATCTCAGATCAGAAACATTATACTTAATAAAATGGTTAAAGCAAAAATAAGGTTGTTTAATTTTAAAAACCATGAGTGGCTTTCATTATGTAAAATTGGAACAGGGAAAGCTTTCTAAAGGTATGGTACAACCAAGAATACTACAAAATAGTAAATTCAGTGAACTTAAAAAAATGTAGGGCAAAGATCATCATAAGCAAAATTAAAAGAAAACTGGGAAAGAGCTGAAACTCAGTCACAAAGATGAATTACCATAAAATATAAAAAGCTCTTAGAAATCAAAAAGAAATGGCTAGCAGAAACTGGGCAAAGGATATAAATGGTATATAGAGAATAAAAACAAATGCTTCCTTTTTTGATGATAGCATTATAAGTAGTATTTGTTTCTTTTGACAGAATTATACATACAAGGAATTTGATTTCAATTCCCATTCTCCCACCCCTTTTCCTCCCTATCTCTTGCTGTCTCTTCTGCCTGTACTTTATTGATCTTCCTTTTATTTATTTTTTATTGGTACTTTCTACATATTCATAAATGTAAAATCCCCTTTAGTACATTTGTATATGTACATAACATGATTTTGTTAGGTTCGTTGCATATTTCTTTCCCTTTCTATTCCTTCCTCCCACTCATTCTCCTACTTCTTCTCCATTGATCTTCCCTATATCTTTATGATATCTGATCCCCTCTCCCGCCACCTTCTTTCCCTTATTTTGCTCTAGCTTCTACAAATGAGAAAACATTTGATCCTTGATTTTCTGAGTGTGGCATATTTCACTTAGCATGATATTCTCCAATTCTATCCACTTACTGGAAAAATGCTATTATTTCTTTTTTTTTTATGGCTAAGTAAAACTCCATTGTATATTATACCACATTTTCTTGATCCATTCATCTGTTGATGGGCATCTGGGTTGATTCCATAATTTGGTTAATGTAAATTGTGCTGCCATAAACATGGTAGAGGATGTATCATTATAGTATGCTGGTTTTCATTCTTTTGAATAAATGACATGGAGTGGGATAGCTGGGTCACAGGGTAGTTCCTTTTTTAGTTTTTTGAGGAATGTCTACACTGCTTTCCAAAGTGATTATACTAATTTACAGTCTCACTAACAATGTTTGAGTATCCCTTTTCCCCCACATCCTTGTGAGCATTTATTATTACTTACGTTCTTGGTAATTACCATTCTGACTGGAATGAGATGAAATCTTTTGCATTTCCCTGATTGCTAGAGATGTGGAACATTTTTTCATACATTTGTTGACCATTTGTGTTTCTTCTTTTAATAAATGTCTGTTTAGTTCTTTAGCATATTTATTGATTGGGTTATTTGGTTTTTTAGCATTGAGGTTTTTTGAGTTCTTTATATATTCTGGATATTAATCCTGTCAGATGAGTAGCTGACAAAGACTTTTTTCCCATTCCATAGGCTCTGTCTTCACTTTCTTAATTTTCTTTGCGGTGCAGAAACTTTTAATTTGATGGCAACCCCAGTTACTGATTCTTAGTTTTATTTCTTAAGCTTTTGGGATTGTGTTGAGGAAGACAGTGCTTACACCTAATATGATAGAGTATTGGTCATGTTTTATTCTGGAAGTCGAAGGTTTCTGGTCTTAATTCCCAAGTCTTTGATCTGTTTTGATTTGAATTTTTTTGAGTGTGACAGACAGGGATATAATTTCATTCTTCTACGTGTAAATATTTAGTTTTCCCAGCCCTATTTGTTTGTTAAAAAGACTGTCTTTTCTCCAGTATCTTTTGGCACATTTATCAAGTAGATGGCTGCAAGTATGTGGGTTTGTCTCTGTGCCTTCTAGTCCATTGGTCTTCATGTATATATATATGTGTATATATTTAAAAAAAATTTTTTTTAATTGTAGATGGACACAATGCCTCTATTTTATTTATCTATTTATTTTATGTGGTGCTGAGGATCAAACCCAATGCCTCACACATACTAGGCAAGTACTCTACCACTGAGCCACAACCCCAGCCTTTTGTGTATATTTTGATGCCAGTACCATGCTGTTTTTGCTACTATAACTCTGTAACAGAATTTGAGAGCAGATATTGTGATGCTTCCTGCATCACTTTTCTTATTCAGAATTGCTTAGACTATTTTGTGTCTCTTATTCTTCCAAATGAATTTAAGAACTGTTTTTCCTTGTTCTGCGAAGAATGTCATTGGTATTTTGATGGAGATTACATTGACTCTGTGTATATTACTTTTGGTAATATAGCCCTTGGACAATATTAATAATTCTGTCTATCCAAGTACATGGCAGGTCTTGCCATGTTCTGAGGTCTCCTTCAAGTTTTTTTTCAGTGTTCTGTAGTTTTCATTGTAGAGATTTTTCACTTCCTTGGTAAGATTAATTCTCAATGTTTTTTATTTTATTTTTTATTTTTTTAGAATATTGTGAAAGGGATGGTTTTCCTGATTTTTTCCTCAGCTGAGTGATTGTTGTAGTATAGGAAAACTGCCAATTTGTGAGTGTTGATCTTATATCCTGCTACTTTGCTAAGTTCATTTATTAGCCCTAGAAGTCATCTGGTAGAGTTTTTTTGGTCTTCTGGACATAGGATCATGTTACCAGCAAACAAAGATTGACTTCTTTTCATATTTGTATCTCTTAATTTCCTTCTCTTGCCTGATTTCTCTGACTAGAGTTTCAAGAACTACATTGAATAGAAGTGGCAAGAGTGGACATCTTTGTCTTGTTTCTGATTTTAGAGGAAAAGTTTTCACTTTTTCTCCATTCCATAGGTTGACTTTGGATTTGTCATATATATGCTTTATAATGTTGAGGTAAGTTCCTTCTATGTCTAGATTCTCCAGGTTTTTAACATAAATGGTTGCTGCATTTTATCAAAGGTCTTATCTGTGTCTGTTGATGTAATCATATGGTTCTTCTTAATTCTGTTGTTGAATTACATTTATTGATTTGTGTATGTTGAACCGTCCTTGCATCCCTCACATGAAGCCTAGTTGATTTGTAGTGTATTATCTCCTTAATATTTTTTAAAGTTTTTAAAATTGTTTTTTAGTTGTAGATGGACACAATATCTTTATTTTTATTTTTATATGATGCTGAAAATTGAACCCACTGCCTCACATGTACAAGGCAAGCACCACTGAGCTAAAAAAACCCAGCCCCTCAATATTCTTTTTGAATGTGTTTGGTAATATTTTAATAAGGATTTTTGTGTTTATATTCATCAGTAAGAGTCGTCCGTAGCTTTCTTTCCTTGATGTGTCTTTCTCTGGTTTTGGTATCAGGATTATACTTGCTTATATCAGGTATTTGGGAGTGTTCCTTCCTTTTCAATTTTATAGAATAATTTGAGAAATACTAATATGAGTTCTTCTTTAAAGGACTAGTAGAACTCAGCTGATAATTCATCTGGTCCTTGACTTTTCTTTTTGGTAGGCTTTTAATTGCTGTTTCAATTTTATTACTTGATATTTGTCTATTTAGGCTTTTTATATCTTCTTGGTTCAATTTGGACAGGCCATATGTGTCTACAAATTTGTCAGTGTCTTCTACATTTTCCAGTTTATTAGAGTATAAATTTTCCAATTAGTTTCTAATGATTCTCTGGATTTCAGAAGTGTCTGTGATGATAGTTCCTTTTTCATCTAATTTTGTTGATTTAGGTCTTCTCTCTCTTTCTTTTTGTTGTTTTGGCTAGGAGTTTATCAATCTTATCTTTTCAAAGAACCAGTTCTTTATTGCACTGATCCTGTGTATTTTTTTTTTATTCCCGGTTTCATTCTTTTGACTCTGATCTTTATTATTTCCTGTCTTCTGCTGATTTTGGATTTAGTTTGTTGTTCTTTTTCTAAGGTCTTGAGGTGGAGCATAAGCTTATTTATTTGGAATCTCTCTATTTTTTAATGCAGGTATTACTTGCAATAAATTTTCCTCTTGGTACTGCTTTCTTATTGTACCAGAGGTTTTGATATGTTGTATTTTTATTTTCATTTGTTCCTGATAATTTCTTGATTTCTCTTCTTAATTCTTCTTTGATCCATTCTTTATTTAAGAGTATTGTTTGATCTCCAAGTGTTTATGTGGTTCTATGATTTTTCTTGCTGTTGATTTCTGTCTTTCATTACATTGCGGTTCAATAGGATGTATGGAATTGTATCAGTTTTTTTCTTTGCTAAGGCTTACATTGTAACCTAAATATGGTCTATTTTGGGAAAGATTCCCTGAACTGATGAGAAGGTAAATTCAGCTGTTTTGGGGTGAAATATTCTGTAGATGTCTGTTAGGTCCATTGAATTTATAGTATTATTTAGGTTGGGTATATCTTTCTTGCTTTTATACTTCGATAACCTGTCTGTGATGATAAGGGTGTTGAAGTCACCCAGTATTATTGCATTGGGGTCTATCTGGGTTTTAATGTCAAGGAGGGTTTTTTTAATTTAATTGGATGTGCTGAAATTTGGGGTATATATATTTACTATTATTGTATCTTCTTGCCTTTTCTTAACTGTAATGGCCTTCTTTGTCTCTTTTGAGTAATTTTCACTTGAAATCAACTTTGTCAGATAAAAGAATAGCTACTCTGGTTTGTTTGTGGACTCCATTTGTGTGAAATGTTTTTTCCATTCTTTTACTTTCAGCCTGTGAAATGAGTCTCTTGCAGACAGACAGCATATAGTTAGATCTTGTTTTTTGATCCATTCTGTTAATCTATGTCTTTTAATTGGGAATTTGAGACCACTTATATTCAGAGTGATTATGCATATGTGTTTGTCATTTATTGCTATTTGGTTTGTTTTGTTATATTTAATTCTGTTTTGATTTTTTATTATCTTTTTTATTAAAATATTTTTTTATTTTTACAGACACATTTTGATTCATTGTACACAAATGGGGTACAACTTTTCATTTCTATGGTTGTATACAATGTGTATTTACGCCATTCATGTAATCATACATATATATAGGGTAATACTGTCTGTTTCATTCTACTGTTTTTCCATCCCCACCCCCTCCTACCCCTTTTTCCTCATTGCCATCCAAAATTCCTTCATTTTTTTCTTCCCCCTGCCAACGTCCATTGTTATATATTCTCATGAACTTATAAGAGAAAACATTCGACCTTTGGTTTTTTTGGGCTTGGCCTATTTCACTTAGCATGATATTTTCCAACTTCATCTATTTACCAGCAAATGCCATAATTTTATTCTTCTTTATGGCTGAGTAATATTCCATTGTGTATATATACCACAGTTTCTTTATCCATTCATCAAATGAAGGGCATCTAGGTTGGTTCCACAACCTGGTTATTGTGAATTGAGCTGCTGCACATAGATGTGGCTATATCTCTGTAGTATGCTGATTTTAAGTCCATTGGGTATAGGCCAAGGAGTGGGATAGCTGGGTCAAATGGTGGGTCCACTCCAAGCTTTTAAGGACTCTCCATACTGCTTTCCAGAATGGTTGTACCAATTTGCAACCCCACCAGCAAGGTATGAGTATGCCTTTTCCCCCACATCCACGCCAACATTTATTATTGCTTGTGTTCTTGATAATCACCATTCTTACTGGAGTTAGATGAAATCTTAGGGTGGTTTCAATTTGAATTTCTCTAATTACTAGGGATGAGGAACACTTTTTCATATATTTGTTGATCACCTATATATCTTCTTTGAAGTATCTGCCCATTTCCTTAGTGTTGGGGGCTGTGCCATGTGGGCTGCACCGGGATGGCGCCTGGCGGCCAGCCGGAGGTTGCTTTGATCACATGGGCAGTGAGGAGGTTAATTAATATAAGCACACCCAGGTGATTTATCATTGGCTGTATTCAATTAAGTCCATGCACACAATGCATGCACAGGTGTTCCCGAGTGCTCCTGCCTGCTCGTTTTGACCTTTGCCGTGATAGGGCAGCTGGCTCCTCGCCTGATCTCAACTGGCGTGGCCCCGCCCTCCACCTCCTGGAGGGAATATAAGCAGGCAGTAGGTGGAAGGCAAGGAGCAGCAGTAAGAAGCAGCAGCTAGCAGAGAAGAGAAGCAGCTGTAAGCAGAAGTGGCAGTAAGGAGAAGCAGCTAGCAGAGAAGCAGCAGATAGCAGAGAGAAGAAGCAGCTAGCAGTAAGAAGCAGTAGGCAGCGGTAGAAGGCAGATCGTAGAGCGGAGAACTGAGAACACACCTCTAGGTTGCACCCTTTAGTTCACAGGATGCAGGACGCACCACTAAGAAGAAACAGCAGAACTCTAAGAAGAAATAGATCTTTGATAAGTGTAGCAAGCCTCTCTTTCTCTAAAAACTTTCTGATAAGCAAAGTCTCTCTTCCTCTAAGCAAAGTCTATCTTTCTCTCAAAGTCTCTCTTCCTCTATAAATTAGTGAATATAGGAAAAGTAGTTTATTTTCAGTCCACCTCTGATAAATACCCATGCAATTGTTGCCGCGGGTGGCGACACCTTAGCCCATTTATTGACTGGGTTCTTTGTATTTTGGGTGTAAAGTTTTTTAAGTTCTTTATAAACTTTGGAGATTAGTGCTCTGTCTGAAGTGCATGTGGAAAAGATTTTCTCCCACTCCGTAGGCTCTCTCTTCACATTATTGTTTCCTTTGCTCAGAAAAAAGCTTTTTAGTTTGAATCCATCCCATTTATTGATTCTTGCTTTTCTTTCTTGCTCTATGGGGGTCTTGTTAAGGAAGTCTGGTCCTAAGCCGATGTGATGGAGATTTGGGCCTACTTTTTCTTCTATTTGGTGAAGGGTCTTGGATTTAATTCCTAGATCCTTGATTCATTTTGAGTTGAGTTTTGTACAAGGTGAGAGATAGGGGTTTAATTTCATTTTACTGCATATGGATTTCTAGTCTTGCCAGCACCATTTGTTGAAGAGGCTATCTTTTCTCCATTGTATGTTTTTGGCACCCTTGTCTAGTATGAGGTTACTGTGCTTATGTGGGTATGTCTCTGTGTCTTCTATCCTGTAACATTGGTCTACCTGTCTATTTTGGTGCCAATACCACGCTGTTTTTGTTACTATTGCTTTATAGTAGAGTTTAAGGTCTGGTATTGTGATACCTCCTGCATCACTCTTCCTGCCTAGGATTGCTTTGGCTATTCTGGGTCTTTTGTTCTTCCAGATGAATTTCATGATTGCTTTTTCTGTTCCTATGACAAATGTCATAGGGATTTTAATTGGAATTTTGTGATTCCAAGATGGCAGACTAGAGGGAGGCTGTGTTCCTTGTTGCTCCGTAACTCTGGTTTCAAGCAGAGGATATCTGTTTCTTGGTAAGACAGTTTTTGCTGCTTATCAATCCCCTGCTGTTTACCCCATTTGTCTGCTGTGATCACCTGCAGTCTGCCAGCATATCGACGCATTTTTTGAGTGCAGATTGCTCATTGTCAGGCACCTATCATCCGCCATTCGCCTGCCTCTTGCCTGTCCATCGCCTGCCTTACACCTATCCATCACCCAACTCACAAGGTTCACCTCCCGATCGTCTGACAACAGCAAACTGATCGCTGACCACCAGTGGAGCACCAGCTGTCTGCTGTTACCTGGAAGTTCACTGTTACAGTACCTGCAGGTTTGATTACATGTGGCTGCCGCCATTTTGAGACAACAGCCAGGCCCCGTAGGACCCCTGGCTGGACTGACTGAGCCCCATCTCCAGGATCTCTCAGCCCGACCAATCACTCCCTGCCTCTGGGGCCCTCACATCGACTGACCGCTCCCTGCCACCAGGACCCCCAGACCAACTGACTGCACCCTGTCACTGGGTCCCCAGACTGACTGATTGCACCTGGCCTCCAGGATCCTGCAACCACACCAAACACACCCGACCTCCTGGACCTCCTGCTGACCACAGCCACACCCTGAGCTGCAGCTCCCCATTTGCCAACACATTTTGAAGCCAGAGAGGCCATCTTGGATAATCCTGGAAGCCGTAGCTCCGATCTTTAGGTGGGGCAAAACCCATCCTGAGACGCCTGCTAGAGGCTTGAAGCTCATTGTCAGGCACCTCTCATGCATCAGGCTACTGAACTCTGGGAGGTTTCATTACTATATGACTGTTATACTGTAGATTTTCTTTTTTCTCCTTATTAAAAAAATTTGTTTTTATTTCTTTACTTTTCTTGCTCTCTTAATTGGAATTGTGTTAAATCTGTATAGTAACTTTGGAAGTATGACCATTTTGATAATATTAATTCTGCCTATCCAAGAACATGGGAGATCTTTCCATCTTCTAAGGTCTTCTTCAGTTTCTTTCTTTAATGTTTTGTAGTGTTCATTGTAGAGATCTTTCACCTCTTTGGTTAGATTGATCCCCAAGTATTTTATTTTTTTTGATGCTATTGCAAATGGAGTTGTTTTCCTCATTTCCCTTTCAGATTTTTCATCGCTTGCGTATAAAAATGCTTTAGATTTATGCGTGTTGATTTTATAACCTGCTATTTTGCTGAATTCATTTATGAGGTCTAGAAGTTTTCTGGAGGAGTTTTTTGGATCCTCTAAATAGAGAATGATGTTATCAGCAAATAGTGACAGCTTAAGTTCCTCTTTTCCTATTCGTATGCCTTTAATTTCTTTAATCTGTCTAATTGCTCTGGCTAGTATTTCCAGGACGATGTTGAATAGAAGTGATGAAAGAGGGCATCCCTGTCTTGTTCCAGTTTTTAAAGGGAATGCTTTCACTTTTTCTCCATTAAGAATGATGTTGGAGGGCTGGGGAGATAGCTTAGTCGGTAGAGTGCTTGCCTTGCAATGCATGAGGTCCTGGGTTCGATCCCTAGTACCAAAAAAAAAAAAAAAAAGAATGATGTTGGCCATGGTCTTAGCATAAATAACCTTTACAATGTTCAGGTATGTTCCTACTATCCCTATTTTTTCTAGTGTGTTGAGCATGAAGTGTTGTTGAATTTTGTCCAATGATTTTTTTGCATCATTTGAAATAACCATGTGATTCTTATCCTTAAGTCTATTGACATGACGGATTACGTTTATTGATTTATGGATATTAAAACATCCTTGCATTCCAGGGATGAACCCTACTTGATCGTGGTACACAATTTTCTTAATATGTTTTTGGATACAGTTTGCCAGTATTTTGTTAAGGATCTTTGCATCTACATACATCAAGGATATTGGTCTAAAATTTTCTTTCCTGAAGTGTCTTTGCCTGGTTTGGGTATGAGGGTGATATTAGCTTCATAGAATGAGTTTGGTAAGGTTCCCTCCTTTTCTATTTCCTGGAATACTTTGAGAAGTATTAGAATGAGTTCTTCTTTGAAGGTCTTGTAGAACTCGACTGAGAATCCATCTGGTCCTGGGCTTTTCTTGGATGGTAGACTTTTGATGGTTTTTCTGTTTCATTGCTTGATATTGATCTGTTTAAATTGTGTGTGCCCTCCTGGTTCAGTTTTGACGTAGCATATGTCTGTCAAAATTTGTTGATGTTTTCAGTATTTTCTATTTTGTTGGAATATAGATTTTCAAAGTAGCTTCTCATTATGTTGTGTATATCAGTGGTGTCTGTCGTGATATTTCCTTTTTCATCACGACTTTTAGTAATTTGAGTTTTCTCTCTCTGTTAGTGTAATAAGGGTTTTTCTATTTTGTTTACTTTTTCAAAGAACCAACTTTTTGTTTTGACAATTTTTTGAATTGTTTCTTTTGTTTCAATTTCATTGATTTCAGCTCTGATAAAATTATTTCCTGTCTTCTACTACATTTGCTGTTATTCTGTTCTTCTTTTTCTAGGACTTTGAGCTATAATGTTAGGTCATTTAGTTGTTGACTTTTTATTCTTTTCTTGTATGCACTCCATGCAATGAATTTTCCTCTTAGTACTGCTTTCATAGTGTTCCAGACATTTTGATTGTTGCACCATCCTTCTCATTTACCTCTAAGAACTTTTTTATCTCCTCCCTGATGTTTTCTGTTATCCATATTTCATTCAATAGCATATTATTTAGTCTCCAGGTGTTTGAGTAATTTCTGTTTTTTATTTTGTCATTGATTTCTAATTTCATTCCATTATGATCTGATAGAACACAAGGCAGTATCTCTATTTTTTTGCATTTACTAAGGGCTGCTTTGTGGCATAACATATGGTCTATTTTCGAGAAGGTTCCTTGTGCTGCTGCGAAGGAAGTGAATTTGCTCATTGATGGATGGAATATTCAGTATATGTCTGTTAAGTCTAGGTTATTGATTGTGTTATTGAGTGTTAAAGTCACCCAGAATTATTGTGTTGTGGTCTATTTGAGTCCTGGAATTGAGAAGGATTTGTTTGATGTACATGGATGCACCGTTGTTTCGGGCATAAATATTTATGATCGTTATGTCTTCCTGTTTTATGGTTCCCTTAAGCAGTATGAAATTTTCTTCTCTATCCCTTCTGATTAACTTTGGCTTGAAGTTCACTTTATCTGAAATAAGTATGGAAACCCCCACTTTTTTACTGAGTCCATGTGCATGGTAAGTTTTTTCCCATCCTTTCACCTTTAGTCTGTGGATGTCTTTTTCTATGAGATGATTCTCTTGAAGGCAGAATATTGTTGGGTCTTTCTTTTTCATCCATTCTGCCATTCTGTGTCTTTTGATTGGTGAGTTTAGGCCATTAATGTTCAGGGTTATTACTAAGATATGATTTGTATTCCCAATCATTTGGCTTATTTTTGGTTTTTTATTTGGCTTGGATTCTCCTTTGAATGGATTTTTCAATAAGGTGGTTCCTCCCTTTGCTGACCTACGTTGTTGGTCATTTCCTCCTCCTTCAACATTTTGTTGAGAATATTCTGTAGTGCAGGCTTTCTATTTGTAAATTCTTTTAACTTTTGTTTATCATGGAAAGATTTTATTTCATCTTCAAATCTGAAGGTTAGTTTTGCTGGGTATAGGATTCTTGGTTGGCAACCATGTTCTTTCAGAGCTTGAAATATGTTGTTTCAGGCCTTTCCAGCTTTTAGAATCTGAGCTGAGAAATCTGCTGATATCCGTATTGGTTTCCCCCTATATGTAATCTGATGCTTTTCTCTTGCAGCCTTCAAAATCCTATCTTTATTTTGTATGTTAGGCATTTTCATTATAATGTGCCTTGGTGTGGATCTGTTGTGATTTTGTGCATTTGGTGTTCTGTAAGCCTCTTGTATTTGAGTTTCCATTTCATTCTTCAGGCCTGGGAAATTTTCTGATATTATTTCATTGAATAGGTTGTTCATTCCTTTGGTTTGTAACTCTATGCCTTTCTCAATCTGGATAATTCTTAAATTTGGTCTTTTTGTGATGTCCCATAGTTCTTGGAGATTCTATTCATGATTTCTTACCATCTTCTCTGTTTGGGCAACTTTATTTTCAAGATTAAATATTTTGTCTTCATTGTCTGAGGTTCTGTCTTCCAAGTAGTCTAATCTGTTGGTGATGCTTTCCATTGAGTTTTTCATTTGGTTTATTGTTTCCTTCATTTCAAGGATTTCTGTTTGGTCTTTTTTGAGAATCTCTATCTCTTTGTTGAAATAATCTTTTGCTTCCTGCAGTTGCTCTTTCAACTGCTTATTGGTATGATCATTCATTGCCTGCATTTGCTCTTCTACCTCATCCTTTGCTTCACAAATCATCTGAATTATGTATAATCTGAAGTTCTTTTCTGACATTTCTTCTACCATACTGTCACTGGATTCTATTAATAAAAATCTAGATTTGTTTGGATCATTTTCTTCCCTTGTTTTTTCATGTTGTTCATATATCTTCCCCTCTAGCAGTGTAGATCTTGGGTATTACAGTTTCCCCCCTATCAACTTATAGTGATCCTATAGGTTTCCAAAATCTTTTCTTTAAGGGGGAGATCAGTATTAGCTATGCCCAGCAAAGACAGTATGCAATCCTAGACAAAATAGCTCCTATGAGGACATTAACAATATTGTCATAATAAACAGAATTAGTTCAATTATTATCTTTGGTATAACAAACAGATTTGCAATAAGGTCTGAAGTTTCTAATGGAGTACAAAGAGGATGTGGAGGGGTGTATAATGTAGCTGTTAATGGGATAAGAAAAGAATATATAGAAGTTCTAGATAATAGAAAGAGTGAGTGTAATCAAAAGAAATTGGATGTTAGCATGCAAAAAAGGGAGAAAGAGACTCTGAGGGAACAGGTAAACAAAAGGAAAAGAGAGCAAGAAAAGTAAAGAAATAAAAACTTAAAATTTTTCAATAAGGTGAAGAAAGAAAATCTACACTATAACAGTCATATAGTATTCAATCCTCCCAGTCTTCAATAGCCTGAGGTATGAGAGGTACCTGACAGTGAGCTTCAAGTCTCCAGCAGGAGTCTCAGGATGGGATTTGCCCCACCTAGAGATCAGAGCTATGGCTTCCAGGATTATCCAAGATGGCCACTCTGGCTTCGAAATGTGTTGGCAAATGGGGAGCTGCAGCTCAGGGGTATGGGTGTGGTCGACTGGAGGTCCTGGAGGTGGGGTGCGGTTGGTCAGGTAGGGGTCCTGGAGGTGATGTGTCCTGGAGGTCGGTCTGGTTGAGGGATCCTGGAGACAGGGTGCAATAAGTCTGTCTGGGGGTCCTGGTGGCGGGGAGCAGTCAGTCAGTCTGAGGGCCCCGGATGCACTGAGTGATCAGTCAGGTTGAGGGATCCTAGAGATGGGGCTCAGTCAGTCCGGCCAGGGGTCCTATGGGGCCTGGCTGTTGTCTGAAAATGGCAGCAGCCACATGTAACCAAACCTGCAGGTACTGTGACAGTGAACTGCCAGGCAACAGCAGGCAGCTGGCGCTCCACTGGCAGTCTATGGTCATTTTGCTGACTGCTGTCGGATGATCAGGAGGTGAACCTCAGGCGGTGGGTGATGGATAGGTGAAAGGCAGGCGATGGACAAGCAAGAGGTAGGCAAATGGCAGATGATAGGGGCCTGACAGTGAGCAATCTACACTCAAAAAAGGCGTCAATATGCTGGCTGACTGCAGGTGATCACAGCAGACAAATGGGATAAACAGCAGGGGATCGATAAGCAGCAAAAACTGCCTCACCATGAAACAGGTATCCTCTCCTGTCTTGATTCTTCTTTAGATGATTAATGTTATTAATCTTCATCTATTTGGGAGCTTAGAGATTTATTTTTGGGTTCCTCTGTGTGCAGTTTATCTTTTATAATGATTTTTTGTGCTGACTTGATTGTTATGAATTCTTTTAGTTGATCCTTGTCATGGAAAGTTTTTATTCTCCAATGGAAAACGGAAGAGAGCTTTCTTGGGTTTAGCAATATTGGTTGGCAATTGTTTCCTTTCAGAGTTAGAAATATCTCATTCTTGGCCCTCCATAATTATAAAGTTGAAAAGTCAGAAGTGAGCCTTTTTTGTTTGCTTCTAAATGTGACCTTATGTTTCTCTCTTAAAGCTTTTAGTATTCTTTCCTTATTTTCTGCAGTAGGCATTTTGATTATGATGTATCTTGGAGAATTTCTCTTCTGATCAGTCCTGCATGCCTATATGTGAATGTCTTTTTTCTGATATAGGGAAAGTTTTGTTATTATCTCTTTGAAAATGTTCTTAATGCTGTTAGCTTGTATCTATATGTTGTCATTCCAGTGATGCTCAGGTTTGGTCTTTAGATGTTGTCCCAGAATTCCTGTATATTCTGGTTATATTCTGTTATTTTTTCCCATCATTGTATTCTATGTACTCAAATTTGTGTGTCCTGCCTTCTAGGCCTGAGGTTCTGTTTTCATATGCAGAAAGTTGTTCTACTTTCTACGCAGTCTAATCTGTTGATGATGCTTTCAGGTGATTTTTTTTTTTTTTTTTTTTTACTGTACTGGGGATCGAACTCAGGACCTTGTGCTTGCAAGGAAAGCACTCTACCAACTGAGCTATCTCCCCAGCCCTCAAGTGAATTTTTAATTTGAATTATTGTCTTTCATTTCCAGGATTTCTGATTCTTTCCTTTCACTATTTCTATTTCTTTATTGAAATCATCTTTTATCTTCTGTATTTGCTCTCCTAATTCATTTCTTAGATCTTCTTTTAGTTCATTGGACATTTTATTTTTTTAATTTTTAAAAAATTATTTTTAATTTTTTCTTTTTGTCCATGGGCCTTTATTTATATATTTATTTATATGTGGTGCTGAGAATCAAACCCAGGGCCTCACGTGTACCAGCCAAGTACTCTACCACTGAGCCACATTCTCAGCCCCTGGATATTTTATTAATCAGTGTTATCATCACCTCTGGAATTCCATCCTCTTTTATATCTGTGGGATCCTTTGTTGGGGGATTGTGAATTTTGGAGGGAAATTTGTGTGCCTGTTTTCAGAGGTCCTGGACTTGTATATCAGTTGAGATGGGTTCTCCTTCCTCGTTTACATGTGTGTCCTTACATGTATAGTTCTTTTTTATTCTAGAATTTCTGTCTGTTTTTGATATATGAGTAGACATTGAGTGGAACCTAACGATCCCCTCTTGTTGTTCTTCCTTGGGGCCTCGTTTTTGGTTTGGGGTTTTTCTTTCCTCCAATTCCATGAGTTGAAGTCATGTTTAGGGTCAAATGGGGCTAGAGCATATGTGAGATGAGATTCACTGTTGTTTGACTAAGTTGTGACTGTTTCTCAGCAGCAGGATATCTACTCTGATCTGAAGTATCTCAATCACTTCCAGCCCCTACAGAGGAACCAGGGAGCCAGGAGTAGCACTTATGTCAACCACAGATATATAGTTTTGAGATAAATATCTGGTGTCTACTTTGACATCTAATTGCTACTTATGTAGGAAAGGTGGGGGTCAGCATTTAACATTAGTACCATCAATACAAAACTGTGGGCCAAATCAGGTATTCAACATAATCTGTCTACTGTGTTGTCCCTCATATTAATAATCACAACGTGAATGGAGTATGAATTACATAACTATATAATTCTGTTATTAGTGGGATTACAGTTTAAGACAAAATAGGGTGGGAAGGTGAAATTAAGTTTGAAATATGTTAAAAAGTGATCAGAAGAGGCAGGTGATAAGTAGCAGATGTTGGCTATAAAGAAGGAATAAAAGATTTACAGAAAGTAAGAAAGAGAGGACATGGCAACAGGAAAATTTACTGTTAGGCAAGAGAGTGATGAAGGGGACATAAGATAGACAAGAACCGAGGTGTGGACAAACCAGCAACTCGCTAAGATCAAAATAACGTGAGCCAGCATATAATTGAACCCCATCTAAGACAAATCAGGCTAAATAATAAATAGATGCAGAAGGAAGCAATTTTTATGAAAGTAAAATTATATAAATATACGTGTATTTTTTGAAAACTATCTGCACAATGAGTGCATACACATCCACACACACCCCCACATACATGCATACAAAATCATACATAATGCAAAAATAGTAATACAATGAAATGTTTGAAAATTTTTTAAAAAGTTAAAAATTTTTCTGAAGTTTAAAAATAGTTAAAATTTAAAAAAAAAGGAATAAATTAAAAATGGAGGGGCTGGGATTATGTCTCAGAGGTAGAGCATTTGCCTAGTGTGTTTGAGGCACAGGATTCTTCAATCCTCAGCACCACATAAAAATAAATAAGTAAAATAAAAGTGTCCATCTACAGCTAAAAAATTTTTTTAAAGAATAAATAAAATGGGAGTATGAAGAAGAAATGAGGAAATAAAAAAGAAGTAGCACAATTTGTGTGCAAATTGTGTTTCTGTGAGAGGGGTGTTGGAGAGTTCTGAATTGGGAATTTCAGTAATTCAGTTTAGTCTAGATCGAACTTTGGAACTCTGTGAATGGCTGTTTGAGAATTGCTCTATACCCACTTTCGGTGGGGAGATACCAGTCTCTGCAGGATGTGTGGATCTCTAGGGTCCCTGGTAACGTCTACTTTTAGGACATAAGAGCAAAACTACACGTTTTACCTTCACAACTATGAATATGAAATACCAGGTTTCTGCCCTGGAGTGCAGATTCTCCCCGGTGACCTATAACATAAGCAGCAAGGGAGATTTCTCCCTTGGGATTCATGGCCTGAGTGGTTCAGGCAAAAATTTTTTTGTGCTTGTTCCAGTCTTTTGATTCAGGTGCCATATGGGAATTTTTTTTGGTTAACTGCAGATATTCCCAATCTCTTGTCTTTTGGTGGCAGGAGCTTGGGGCAAGTGGCTTTTGCAGGTAGTGGGGGACCATTTCTCCAGTAGCACCAATGATGGGAAGTACCACAGCAGTGGCAGTTTTCTGTGCCCAAAATGCTTCCCCTCCTATGGGAGTTATTTTTGGATTTGCTTTCACTGATTCACTTCTACCAGACTCTGTGTGTTAAAATCAGGTTTCCTCTCAAATCCATGGGTTACCCCAAGTCAGTTCTTTTCTTATTTTTTAATTTCTTTATCTGCTGGCCACACCATCCCCTTTATCTGTCTACAGTGCACCTCCCCCTTGCTACTACTGCTGGCATCCATGCTGGCACCCAAGCTGGCACTTCTCTAACAAACATATTATTTATGTTTGAGTTTTTTTTTTTGTTGTGTACCAGGAATTGAATTCAGGGGCACTTCACCACTCAGCCACATCCCCAGGGTCTCACTGAGTTGCTCAGTAAGTTGTTGAGGCTGACTTTGAACTTGCAATCCACCTGCCTCAGCCTTCTGAGCTGCTGGGATTACAGGCATGTACCACTGCACCCAGCTACTGACTTCTGTGTCTCTATAGTTTTTGTTTGTTGTTAGGTTTGGTTTGGTTTTTTGTTTTTTACAGTTCAGTATTAAGTTTCAGTGAGTTCCTTTAGTTACCCACCTCACTGAGAAACCATCTTTCCACTTTGTAAGTCTGGTGTTGAGGACCTGCTGGGAAGTACATTTGTCCTCTAATCCAACATCATCTCCCACCCACAGATGCTGCTTAATCATAAGAAAAAGCCTTAACTTCACATAAGAGAAATGTCTGATAAATCTACAGTAAGATACCATTTTTTACCTATCAGATAGAGAGAAAAAATATTTGATAATGCTTTTAATTAAATCCTCTTGGTAAGAGCTTCTGACCCAAAAGAAATCCCTAACACTTTCATTAATAACCAATTAATTCCAAACAAGTTAATGAAAGTGTTCCTTAAGTATTCTTTCAGCCATTTGAAAAAATTCAAAGACATTGAAAGAAAATATTTTTCTTCATTCTTATATAACTGTTACTACTAGGATGTGTGTGCCCATTGGACACTGTATAACTACTCAAACTTGGGAATGAGATTGGACACAGTAATCCTCACTTTTTATTCTACACTGAATTTTGTGTGGTACTTGCTTTATCACAGAAATCATCTAAAACCTAGCTTTGCGTTGATTTGTTATAAGTGAAATATATTGCAATGTGAACCCCCTTTAGCTAGTCCTAGCTCGTAGCAACATCTGTCAAGCAGTATCTGACAGATGTCATTGTTTCCCTCAAAATTTTAAAATGTCCTACTGTAACCCTGTGAGTTCACTGTAGTGCTTCTAAGCACGTGGGCACATAAGTTAGGAACTATAGAAATAGCTTTTATGTCACTGGCAGGAGTGTCAAATGCATGTGATCTTTATGGATAAGGTGGAAGGTTGCCATTGTCTGTCAAAATTATAAATGTGCATATGCTTTGACTCAGCAGTTCCAGTTACAGAAATTATATCCTCTATTCTCCCATAACATCTATGAATGAAAAATTAGTTTAGCCCTTTATTGTACTGTTCTTAATGTAGTCAGATTAGAAAGATGAGAAAGAATCTAAATGTCCATCAATAGAAGCCCAGTTAAATAAATTAGATGGTACATCCATAAAATGGAATAATATATAATTATTTAAAGTAGTAGCTCTGTGAGAACCAGTGTGAATGACTATATACTGTTAAATGACAAAAGCAGTTTTCACAGTATATAGCTATGTCCTATGTAAAAAGAGAGGTAGAAATATACATAGATATGTGTAGACTTGTATTTGCATCATCATCTTTGGAAAGCCACATCAGAAGTTGATCATTTAAGCTGGATGAGATAGTGCACACCTGTTGTCCCAGTTATTCTGGAGGCTGAGGCAGAAAGACTCTTGAGCCCAGGAGTTCAAGGCTACCCTAAGCAACATAATAAAATGCCATTTAAAAAAGAGAGATGATGATAATATAGGTTACCTGTGGAGAGAGAGACTGGGTGATAGAAGACTGTTTTTCAGATGTTGATAGACATTTATTTTATTCATTTATTTATATGTGGTGCTGAGAATCAAACCCAGTGCCTCATACATCCTAGACAAGCATTCTACCACTAAGCCACAACCCCAGCCCCGAGAGAAGACTTTTTAATGAATATGTTCTGTTCCTTTCAAATTTGGAACTATGTCAAATGTTTTACTTACTTAAAATAATATTTTAAAAGTGTTAAAGATAAATTAGTAGAAACAATTTAATGTAAGTGTGTCACTGCTGACATAATTGTTATTTTATCATGAATATAGTATTAATGCTGCCTTTTTTTTTTTTTTTTTTCCAGTACTTATAGTACTGGATTAAACCCAGGGCTACACTACCACTGAGCTACATCCTCAGCACTCTTTTTAATTTTTAAAAATTTTTGGTAGGATCCCAGTAAGTTATCCAGGCTGGTCTTGAATTTGTGACTTTCTTGGCTTAGCCTCCTGAGTAACTGAGTGTACAAGCATGCACCACAATATCTGACCCTAAGGCTGAATAATGTTTTAGGACATAAATTATATTCCAGTAGCTAATGAAGAATCAAGATGGATATTTAGCCAGGCGTGGTGTAATCCCAGCTACTTAGTAAGCCAAGGCAGGAGGATCGAAAGTTCAAGGCCAGCCTGGGTAATTTTGTGAGATCATCACAAAATAAAAAATAATAAGGGACAAGGATGTAGCTTGGTGGTAGTGTCCTGGATTTTTAGTCCCTAGTACCGCGCACGCGCGCACACACACACACAAGACATTTAACATTTTAAAGTTTTATTTTATTTTGTTTTTAGGATTTAGAAAACTACATATTGGAACTTATCCCTACTTTGCCACAATTAGATGGACTGGAAAAATCCTTTTACTCCTTTTATGTTTGTACAGCAGTTAGGAAATTTTTCTTCTTTTTGGACCCTCTAAGAACAGGTAAAAGAAAATCTTACCTAACTAACTTGGATGTTATGAGAATATTATTACATCTCAATCTCAGGAACTAGAGAAGTCTTGAAAAATGTCATTTATTTATTTTCCTAACATGTCATTACAATTAATAATCTAGTGAATATCAAAGGAGTACAGAATTTTATTTTAAAGTAGCAGTGTTTTTTTTATTTATGTAAAGATCTTTTATGATTTATTTGCACTGACTATACCAAACTGTGTGACAGTGGGAATGTCACCTAACCTCTTTCAGTTTGTCCCTAAAATGAAAAAGTACGAAATAAGTAATCAGTTATTATGCTTCCTTCCATTTCTAAGAAACCAATTACTCTAATAAAATTTGCTGTCCTTGATATGTGATATACTAGAGAGTTGTTCTTTTTTTGATACTGGAGAGCCATTTGGCCAAGATTTTTCTCAAGATAACTATCCTATGTAAGAATTAGATTAGTAAGTTTGACCTCAGTAACAGTAGGTTTTATCAACTGTTCTAACCTGCCCAGACTTAAATATGTGTAATTAAGGAAGAGGAAGGGACAGAGAAGGCCCAAAGTCTTTGATTCTCCTCCTTTTCTTGAAAATCCAGCAGCAAATCGATTGCAGCACATAGTAACTAATTATCTTTTTTTTAAACTCCTCCAGCTATAGGTACATATGCATCTTTTTCTTTTGAAAGCTTATGAAATATTAGCTGTTTTGAATGTTTATTATAAACAAGACACTATGCTAAGAATTTTACTTGGGTTCTTTCATTTCTTATAACCCCAAAATGGAGGTACTAGTATTATACACATTTTATACATGAGACAGGTGAGACTTAGAGTGCATATGTAGAAGTAGCCATCTTCCCCTGTCAACTCTTAACCATACTTCTGTTTTGCCTCCTATTCCAGAATCTATCAAAGAAAAATAGAAATTGTCTCCTTTTCTAATTTTTTTATACTAAGTATTATATCTTTGCTCACAGAATTTTTATTTTTTATTTTTGGTACCAGAGATTGACCCCAGGGGTGCTTTACCATTGAACCACATTCCCAGCCCTTTTCATTTTTTTATTTTGAGAGAGGGTCTTGCTCAGTTACCTAAGGGCCTCGCTAAATTACTAAAATTGGCTTTGAACTTACGATCCTCCTGCTTCAGCCTCCCAAGTCACTGGGATTATAGGCAAGCCCAACTTGTTCACAAAATTTTTGACTCAATTCTTTTGGGACTCTGATAGATAATTTTAGAATTTATGGCTTGGACATATATTTGGGAGTATAATAGTAAATATATACATACAGCTTTTATTAAATGTTCCCTTTTCATAGTAATATGTAATAAGGACTTTGAAGCTAGAAGTTTTAAATTATCAATTGTGTAATTGCTCATGTAAAATAATAACATTAAAAAATTAAGTTGCTCTTGTTCTTAAAATGAAATTAAGTAATTGTGTTTATGTTTTTTAAAGGAAAAATTAAAATTCAAGATATTTTAGCATGCAGCTTCCTGGATGACTTACTGGAGGTAAATATGTTTTTTAACTACTTAATTATATCATTTGATAGTTAACTCTTTTCTGATTATCTCTCTTTGTTCCTTTAGCTAAGGGATGAGGAACTATCCAAAGAGAGTCAAGAAACAAATTGGTTTTCTGCTCCTTCTGCCCTAAGAGTTTATGGTATGTTTTCTATAATATTGCTAAAATTTGAGTTATCCATTCCTCTATTAATTAACACTCAGAAACAGTTTTATATATGGGCTATTTTACCTTAAAAACAAAGTATTCTTTTGGGGGGGTGGGTACTGGGGATTAAACCCAGGAGTGCTTAACCACTGAGCCACATCTACAGCCCTTTTTATGTTTTATTGAGACAGGGTCTCCTTAAGTTGCTTATGGCCTTGCTGAGGCTGACCTTGAACTTGGCTGCTTGCCTGAACTTGCTCCTCCTGTCTCAATTTACCGAGTCACTGGGATAATAGGCGTGCACCACCATGCCTGGCTTAAAATCATTCTGGGGTTGGGAATGTAGCTCAGTGGTAAAACATCTGCTTAGTATGTGCAAAGGCTCTGGATTTGGTCCCTAGAACTTCTAAATAATAGTATTCTAGATTACTAAAATTTACTTGGGTAATTATTAGCATTTTAAATTTTTAGAATTTTTTTTAATTACTAAACTTTTCAATAGAGCAGGTGTAATTTGATTCTTATTGACTAAGGAACACAATTTATGAATATCAACTGTTGTCTTACTTTGTGATAAAATGCTATTCTCAGGATCCACAGAGGGAGGTGTTCTAGAAATTGGTTTGGTCTTTTATCGAGTTTCATGTTGGCCACATTTAACCTCTTGAGTGATCTTCTGACACCTTTTGGGATCCATGATCTCTTCTTCCAAGTTGATAGCATTTCAGCGTTTTTTGTTACCCCTTCCCTCTATCTAATTTAGACCCTAGATATGTTTTATTATTTTCTTTTTGGTGGTGCTGGGGATTGAACCCAGGGCCTTATGCTTGCTATGCAAGCACTCTACCAACTGAGCTATATCCCCAGCCCCCTAGATATGTTTTAAATGTTGCAAACTGAAGACAAAGATATAAGTAAAATAGTCAAGGCCATGGTCTTCATGATTTTTTTTTTTTGACCAGTTCTAATTGGTTGTTCTAATCAAGATTTTAAGGATAGTTGATGTTACTACACATAAGCCACTACCCTTCCTATAACTTAGTTGAAAACCAAAATATTAATTGATTTAAAAAAACCTTTTTATTAATGTCTATTCTATTGCCTTTAATTAAAAATTTTTGATCACAAGCATCTTTTTATTTTTCTTCCCTAGGTCAGTATTTAAATCTTGATAAGGATCACAATGGTATGCTCAGTAAAGAAGAACTCTCTCGCTATGGAACGGCAACCATGACCAACGTCTTCTTAGATCGTGTTTTCCAGGAATGTCTCACTTATGATGGAGAAATGGTAATTGCTCAAATCTACTGATAAGCTTTAAAATTTTTGGCTCCTGCAGTTTCCATAAGCCCTTTTCTTTGGATGTAATTCAGATTAATATCACAGTTTAACAGTTTAAAAGTATAAACCAATCAAATTACTTGATATTCAGAACCTTTGGTTAAGGTCCCTTCATTTAAAAACACACTTCCCTTATGGGCTCAGGACAGAAAATTGTAATACTTTGTTTCAGTGTCATGTTCCTAATGAAGTATGAGCAAGTAAAAAGAAATCTGAGATATTAATCCTATTAACTATTTTCATGTAGATAGTTCAGTCATTAAATTACCAGATCTAATAGTACCACATATTCCACGATTTAAATCTGATATTAATCTGTTTATATTAGTAGCCAATGATAAGATACAATTGCCATTTTCTTTCTCAAAATACTTGGGAATCTGAGAGTATAATTTTAGAAAGAAATTACTGCTTATGTAGTTGGGGGTATGCAATTTTATTAAATATTCTCTTTGTGGTCTTCAGATATTTGAAGAGGAGAATTCTAAATAAACCTTTTAAAATCAAAATTGCTCCTATTAAAAACATGTGGAGTGACTGACCCAGATTCAAGGGATGATGCATGCTTTCTTCCATTTTGTCTAGGCCTCCTTTAGTTATTAATACCATTGTTAGCCAACAAGAAAAAAACAAGAGAAGAGGCTCCAAAACTCTGACTTCCATAGCTGTTTATAGTAGACAGTGAGGAGCTTGTAGTATACTAGTAATTTCTGGTGAAAAATGATGAAGTTGTATCTCTTTTTAAATCTTTATAGCCTAAGTTATGAAGAAAATAATTTGTGGTGGTGCGGGGTTACTGGGGATTGAACTCAGGGTCACTCAGCCACTGAACCACATCCACAGCCCTATTGTCTTTTATTTAGAGACAGGGTCTCACTGAGTTGCCTAGCACCTCCCTTTTGCTGAGGCTGGCTTTGAACTCAGATCCTGTCTGGGCCTCTCAAGCTGCTGGGATTACAGGCCTGTGCCACTGCACCCAGCAAGAAAATAATTCTTAATCCTAGTCTATAAAATCTTTTCTAAGAATATAAATTTTTTTTTCTAATCTGATAATCTCCCAAAACCATATAAAACAAGTAATCTGAGTGTTCCTTTTCCAAGAGGAACACTTTCCATTCATGTCTTTCTGGCTTTCATTTGTTTTTTTTGTTGTTGGTGGGTTTTTTTGTTTTTTGTTTTTTGTTTTTTTTAATGAGAACAGAATTTTCCTACTGCAAATCATCTAATGTAAAAATTTTAGATACTGTCATCCCTCTTATCTGCAGATTGGTTCCAGGACCTCCAGGAAATACCAAAATCTGCAAATGCTCTTAAGTTCCTTCTATAATAATGGTATTATATTTGCATATAACTTACATACTTCTTTCCATGTATTTAAAATGTCTTGATTATTTATAATATCTAATACAATGTAAATGCTATTGTAAAAGTTATACCATATTATTTAAGGAATAATAAGGAAGCTGACCACAGTGGTGCACATTTGTAATCCCAGCAGCTTCAGAGGCTGAGACTGGAGGATCAGGAGTTCAAAGCCAGCCTCAGCAAAAAGAAGGCACTAAGCAACTCAGAGAGACCACCTCTAAATGAAATATAAAATAGGGCTGGGTATGTGGCTCAGTGACCGACTGCCCCTGAATTCAATCCCAGGTACCAAAAAACGATAAGGGAAAAGACCTATCAATGTTCAGTACAGATTGATTTTTTTTTATTACCCCATGTTTTCAGTCTGCAGTTGGTTCAAGTTACAGATATGGAATCCAGAAATAGAACTGTATTTCAAAATAGCAATATAAATGTATTATTCTGTTCATTCCAGATCAAGTTTTTTCAAAATAATCACACTGAAATGAAGATATAAATTTAATAGTGATGCTTAATAGTTTAGTCACTATTTCAAAAGTATAATAAAAATTTAACACAGCTAATCTCATGAGAATATGAGCTGTGTTCCCAAAACTATCACGTGCAGGTACTATTTAGAGTTCCTAGAAACTAATGTGCAAATTGTTTTATCATTTCATATTAACTTTAAAAAAGTAAATTTGCCACCCTGGATTGCAAAATAACTTTATCATTTACTTGAAAAGGTAATTTCAAGTCAGGCCTCTAATGAATATTTTCTTTTCTATAGGACTATAAGACCTACTTGGATTTTGTTCTTGCATTAGAAAACAGGAAGGAACCTGCAGCTTTGCAATATATTTTCAAACTGCTTGATATTGAGAATAAGGGATATCTCAATGTCTTTTCCCTTAATTATTTCTTTAGGGTAAGTCACATTTCGGTAGAGACATTGTTCCTTAAGATGATATACCATATGACTTAACTACTTAGTGACAGTTTTACCCAACTTGTAGTTTTTAAGTTTAACAAAGGATTTAGAAACAAATTGTAGAAGGAAATCAAGACTGGTTTTAGGATTTTTTTTCTTCTATTTAAAAAAAATATTAATAACAAAAGTCAATTTGATTAGATGTAAATACTAAAAAATGTGGAAATAAATGTTAGGGGCTGTACTAGCCTTTAGAGATGAGAAATTCAGTGCTTTGGTTAATCAAAAACTTGTTTGTAAAATCCTAAGCTTTAATTAGACAGTTGAGAAAAGGTAACTTTCCAGGAAAGCTTTACAGATTTTAGTTGTTGTAGATTCTTTTATGCTATGTTGTAAAAATAATTTCAAACTGTCTAGAATTTTGTTCTGCACATCTGTGCAAAACAGATTTGCTGAAGCATTCATTTTGTGCCTTAGTTGGTCTCAGATTATAGAGTAATAGTGAACTCTGAAGTGGAATTGAATTGTACCTGATAGCTTTCACCTACAACACATTTAAGAGTAAAAATGTCTGCCCTTGTAAGATATATAATTCCTTAATATGAATAGTAACTTTTCCACTTGATGGAATTGTTTTGTAGTGTCTGCACCATCGCTGTATTTTCATAGTGTGATTTTTAAAAATATTTTTAGTTGTAGATGGACACAATACCTTTATTTTATTCATTTATTTTTATGTGGTGCTGAGGATCAAACCCAGTGCCTCACATGTGCTAGGCAAGTGCTCTACCACTAAGCTACAACCCCAGCCCAACCATATGATTTTTATGTAGTCAAGACCCACAGTAGATAGAAATTTGTTTTGAAAACAGTGACATCTTCAAACCTTTGTCATAAATCATTGCCCCCAGAGAAGTTTCATCCATTTAAGAAAGTTTTGGCGGGGATGCAGGTTGGTTCAACATCCGTAAATCATAAAACATAATCCATCATGTCAGTAAACTTAAGGATAAGAATCATATGGTTATTTCAATTGACGCAGAAAAAGCGTTCAACAAAATACAACACCCCCTTCATACTCAAAACACTAGAAAAAATAGGGATAGTAGGAACATACCTGAACATTGTAAAGGCTATTTACGCTAAGACCATGGCCAACATCATTCTTAATGGAGAAAAAGTGAAAGCATTCCCTTTAAAAACTGGAACAAGACAGGGATGCCCTCTTTCATCACTTCTATTTAACATCGTCCTGGAAATACTAGCCAGAGCAATTAGACAGACCAAAGAAGTTAAAGGCATACGAAGAGGAAAAGAACTCAAGCTGTCATCATTTGCTGATGACATCATTCTCTATTTAGAGGATCCAAAAAACTCCTCCAGAAAACTTCTAGACCTCATAAATGAATTCAGCAAAATAGCAGGTTATAAAATCAACACGCATAAATCTAAAGCATTTTTATACGCAAGCGATGAAAAATCTGAAAGGGAAATGAGGAAAACAACTCCATTTGCAATAGCATCAAAAAAAAATAAAATACTTGGGGATCAATCTAACCAAAGAGGTGAAAGATCTCTACAATGAAAACTACAAAACATTAAAGAAAGAAACTGAAGAAGACCTTAGAAGATGGAAAGATCTCCCATGTTCTTGGATAGGCAGAATTAATGTTATCAAAATGGCCATACTTCCAAAGTTGCTGTACTGATTTAACACAATTCCAATTAAAATCCCTATGACATTTGTCATAGAAACAGAAAAAGCAATCATGAAATTCATCTGGAAGAACAAAAGACCCAGAATAGCCAAAGCAATCCTAGGCAGGAAGAGTGATGCAGGAGGTATCACAATACCAGACCTTAAACTCTACTATAAAGCAATAGTAACAAAAACAGCGTGGTATTGGCACCAAAATAGACAGGTAGACCAATGTTACAGGATAGAAGACACAGAGACATACCCACATAAGCACAGTAACCTCATACTAGACAAGGGTGCCAAAAACATACAATGGAGAAAAGATAGCCTCTTCAACAAATGGTGCTGGCAAGACTAGAAATCCATATGCAGTAAAATGAAATTAAACCCCTATCTCTCACCTTGTACAAAACTCAACTCAAAATGAATCAAGGATCTAGGAATTAAATCCAAGACCCTTCACCAAATAGAAGAAAAAGTAGGCCCAAATCTCCATCACATCGGCTTAGGACCAGACTTCCTTAACAAGACCCCCATAGAGCAAGAAAGAAAAGCAAGAATCAATAAATGGGATGGATTCAAACTAAAAAGCTTTTTTCTGAGCAAAGGAAACAATAATGTGAAGAGAGAGCCTACGGAGTGGGAGAAAATCTTTTCCACATGCACTTCAGACAGAGCACTAATCTCCAAAGTTTATAAAGAACTTAAAAAATTTTACACCCAAAATACAAAGAACCCAGTCAATAAATAGGCTAAGGAAATGGGCACACACTTCACAGAAGAAGATATACAGGTGATCAACAAATATATGAAAAAGTGCTCATCATCCCTAGTAATTAGAAAAATGCAAATTAAAACCACCCTAAGATTCCATGTCACCCCAATTAGAATGGCGATTATCAAGAACACAAGCGATAATAAATGTTGGCGTGGATGTGGGGAAAAAGGTACATTTATACATTGCTGGTGGGGTTGCAAATTAGTGCAGCCACTCTGGAAAGCAGTGTGGAGATTCCTTAGAAAACTTGGAATGGAACCACCATTTGACCCAGCTCACACTCCTTGGCCTATACCCAAAGGACTTAAAATCAGCATACTACAGTGATGCAGCCACATCAGTGTTCATAGTTGCTCAATTCACAATAGCCAGATTGTGGAACCAACCTAGATGCCCTTCAGTTAATGAATGGATAATGAAACTGTGGTATATATACACAATGGAATATTACTCAGCTATAAAGAAGAATAACTTTATGGTATTTGCAGGCAAATGAATGAAGTTGGAAAATATACTAAGTGAAATATGCCAAGCCACAAAACCAAAGGCCAAATGTTCTCTCTGATAAGTGGATGATGATATATAACGAGGTGGGGTGGTTGGGGGGAAGAGAAGAATGAAGGAATTTTGGATGGTGTAGAGGAAAATGGGGTGGGAGGGGGTGGGAGTGGTGGGGGACGGAAAGGTAGTAGAATGAAACAGGATTACCCTATGTATATGTATGATTATATGAATGGTATGAATATACATTATGTACAACCATAGAAATGTAAAGTTGTACTCCATTTGTTACAGTGAATCAAAATGCAGTCTGTAAAAATAAAAAAAAATTAGGGGCTGGGGAGATAGCTTAGTTGGTAGAGTGCTTGCCTCACAAGCACAAGGCCCTGGGTTCGATCCCCAGCACCACAAAAAAAATAAATAAAAATTTTAAAAAAATTAGCTTCCACTTGCAAAAAGAAAGAAAGAAAAAAGAAAGTTCTGGTACTCTTTAAATATCTTTATCTGGCCTCTGAATTCATCCTTATGAGATTCATAATATATATTTCATAAATTTCATGTTAAATTCCATAGAAAATTTTCCATTATAATTTTAGGCAGTAATGACTAAATATAGGATAAATTTCAATCTCAGAATTAGAATACATTTTTAAAAAATTGAAGGCAAAGCTGAAGTTTTAGCTCAGTGGTAGAGCTCTTGCCTAGCATGTGTAAGTCCTGTATTCTGTCCCCAGCAAATTTTTAAACAATTTTAATTGAATGTGATATGGGCTTAAATCGATGACTAATCAGAAATTCAAAACACTACCACATCAAAGGATGACTCCACTTCAGACAAATCTCTTAATTGAAATTTCAGTCTTAGAATAACAGGGATAAGGAGATAATTTAGTAATAGAGGACCTGCTTAGCATGTATTAAGTCCTGGGTTTGAGCTTCAGAAAAATGCCTTTTAGGAATTAAACATTCAAACACTTTTCATAAATATCTTTTTTTTTCTCTTAGAATGTTAAATTTTGCTATTTTATGCACAAATCTATTTTATCAAAGTTTATTTGAGCTTGTTTCTTTGGGTTAAGGTTAAAAAGTTTCTAGGGCTAAGCCCTGAATTTCTGAGGATTTTGTAGAGCTGTTATCTAGCAGCATCCCAGTGATAAAGCTGAGCCTGGATGGTGATCATGCCATGCAAGTCTACTACTGTATTACTGAGTGTGCTCAGAAATTCTTACCTCCTTCAGACATGCTGGGTATACTCTGATATCTGGCACCACATCCATATTAGGTGTTTGAAATGTATGTAGTTGACTAACAATTTTTTAAGCTTCACATTCCCAGTTAATGACTCTCACCTAAAGTATTTTTTAGTTCAACTGAAAGACAACAGTCATTCTTGGTCTTGTTTATAAAAGGGAAGATTTTAAGGGAGGCCTCCTTCCATTTTTTTTCTATGTAGAAGGTAAACTATAGGGTAGGGAGGGAGTTGGTGGATAGGGATTCTAGAGAATGGTGAATGTGGGTTGGGGTATAGCTCAGTAGAGCACTTGCCTAGCATGAGTGAGGCACTAAATTTGATCCTCAGCACCACATAAAAAAAAAGTGTCCATCTACAACTAAAAAAATAAAAAAGGAAATGAATGTATGAACATCATTCATAGAAAATAGGAAGAGCAGGCCATAAAAGAATAATGACCATGCTGAGGCTCATTTGAGGTAGGAGAACATTCATCTCTATGTAGCAAGAATCCACAGCCCTAATGTTTGTTTTTTCCTGAAGTTCTTAATAGCCAAGATATAGATGTAGAAAGGTCCATAGTTACACAGAACTAGTGTATTGTGTTGCTGACTGGCTGTGGAGAGCAAGGTCAAGGAAGTTAAGACTGGTAAAAGAGGTTGAGATGATGAGGCTTCTGGTCTAATAGGAAAGAAAAAATTAGAAAGGGGCTGTGGGGCAAGAAGGGGCATAGTGTGAATTTCATTTTTTTATTTAGATTTATTTCCACTAAATACAGGCCATACAAGAACTAATGAAAATCCATGGACAAGATCCTGTTTCATTTCAAGACGTCAAGGTTAACTTTTCCTTTAATGTATATAACATTACTAGTAAATATTGTGTTAATACCAGATAATCATTTGTAGTACAAGAAATTTTGGGGTTGGGATACCACGATTGAACTCAGGGGCACTGAGTCATATCCCCAGCCCTATTTTGTATTTCATTTAGAGACAGGGTCTCACTGAGTTGCTTAGCACCTCACTTTTGCTGAGGCTGGCTTTGAACTCCTGATTCTCCAGTCTCAGCATTCGAAGCTGCTGGGATTAGAGGTATGTGCCCACTGCACTCGGAGGTACATGAAATTTTATATGAAAGCTATGTACTATGAAGTATTATACCCAATGAACTGATATTTAAATAATTGGAAACTGAGACACGTGAATTCATGATTAATTTGTAGAGTTACAATTTTAGTATTGTCAGCCTTGTGTTTTCATTGGAAGCATTCATTCATTTTCCATTTAGCCTGCATCCTTTGGTAGTCTATTCCACTATAAACTCAAGTTCTAACTGCGAACAGCTTAGGTTCAAGCACTTTAATATAATACCTCAAAGAGCCACTTGCTTTGGTATATTATAGGAGACATCAGTCCTACAATTTAACAAACACCACTATGTGAAACAGTTGCTTAGTATTTCTCAGAAATAGTTGTAGTGTACATTTCATACCATAGAAGAGGTTCTTCCAACAATTCCAGTCATTTTGGCACAGTTTACCATCATTTTAGATGACTAATTCTTTAATACTGAAATCCCCCCTCCTCCCAATCTATGTCTTAGTAATCATCTTTACTAGTACCATTTGGTTCTCCATGTTGGGTAGGTAACATAACATAATAAAATACCCTGACCAGTTTCAGTTGAGCAAAAGATTAACTATTTTGGTTTACTATAAATGAGGCAGATTTGAAACTTTGCAATAGGCAGTTTAAGATGCAGAAATTTTAAATTGTAACCAATCTAAAAAAGATTAAAAGTTTATACAGTTTATGTACCTAAATTGTTAATCTTTTAAATATGTAATTTGCCTCCTTAAATCTTAAATATTGAATAATTTTACTTCAAAAAATATTAGAAAGTGAGTTCTCAGAAATAGTTGTAGTGTACATTTCATACCATAGAAGAGGTTCTTCCAACAATTCCAGTCATTTTGGCACAGTTTACCATCATTTTAGATGACTAATTCTTTAATACTGAAATCCCCCCTCCTCCCAATCTATGTCTAAAGTAAAAAGTTGACATCAGTATTGGGAATGAAGTTTTGTCACCATCTCTGAAGTATTCAAGTTTTTAGTTTGAGCTGAGTTTTACTTAAAGTAAAGCAAAGGTTGGGGATATAGCTCGATGGTATAGTGCTTTCCTGGGTTCAGTTCTAAGACCCCCAAAATAAGTCAATGTTTTTTCCACCAACTGGAAGGCAATAGAAAAGTATATGAAGTTAGTATGTATTCAAAGAATGCTGCATTACATAGTTTTACCACTAATTAGCTATGTAGCTTGGATTAAATTCTGAACCTATTTCTTCATCTATAAAATGAGGAATAGCAATCACATAGCTCAGGCATCTCCCAGTAAGATTCTGTGATTACAGGTAAAGGAGATGCTACCTGTCAAATAGAGTAGAATAAAAAATTATATAAGAGCTTAATTGTCAGCCCTGAATTTTAGATCACTGTGACAGATATTAGTATCAGATTTTACTTCTTTCTTTCTTTTGCAGGATGAAATTTTTGACATGGTAAAACCAAAGGATCCTTTGAAAATCTCTCTTCAGGATTTAATCAACAGTAATCAAGGAGACACAGTCACGACCATTCTAATTGATCTCAATGGCTTCTGGACTTATGAAAACAGAGAAGCCCTTGTTGCAAATGACAATGAAAACTCTGCAGATCTTGATGACACATGATCTCTGAAAAGCTAGACTGTCTTCATTAAGATGCTTGAATGCTGCATGTGAAACCTTTGAAGCAGAATTCTTTTAGAAATGGTTTAAATAAAATGTCTCTAAAGAATGCAGAAAATGTTTTGGTTCCTGGAATTTTTTTATAATAGCTTGGAAGCAATAGGACCAAATACTGCTTTTTAGGAGGTAAGTTCTGGTTTCATTTAGCTCAGATAGGGCAAGTGCGATTTGCTGTAGGTATAGAGATGTTGTTTAAATCTGTATAATCTTTAGAGATAAAGGAAATTCTCACACAATTAGAATATTTGAGGATTTCTTTAAATTATTGGTCATTTAACCTTCATTCTTCATCTAAAACATTATATATATATCAAGGATGTTAAATGACTTATCTATTAAGGGTGAAGCCATCTCATTTCTGGGTTAGAAGTGTCTGGACATTATCTTTCTTTTAATAGGATTGTCAAGCAGTATTCAAACTAATATTTTACTTTTATTAAAATCACTGATATAAAAAGAAATCTGTCTGCCTTACTTAGCCAGTACCACAGTTACATTTAATAAAACTTCACATTTTTTAGGGATTTTTATTAGAGAATCTTTTTTGTTAGAAAATTTATTTAATTCAGTAAAGGCTCTTCCTTTATACTAATTGTTTAGTTTTTCTGATAAGATTAGAAGCAGAATATCATGAACTCTGATCCCAAGGAAATATAATTTTTCAAAGGGTTAAAAAGTAGGAAAAAGTGAAAGATGCTTGAAATAAGACAAACCATTTAATGCATTTATGGGAAATTTTATAGTTTGCATAAACAAAAAAGTATAAAAATGTAAGGCACAGTGAATAACTATAAACATTACAAACTGGCCACTTTGGGGCATGTAGTGAAAGTAAAATTCAAGAAACATATACCCTTCATAAGCCACTATCTTTCTTCTACTACAGTCAGAAAAGTTTCTAGGAAAACTTTTTTAGATATTAGTACCTGTATGGAAAAGATTCAGGAGACCATGTTTAGACATAACTGCCTTCACTTAATAACCAAATATCTGAATTAGAGGTACTATCTCAGTTTAAAGGAAGAGGTCACCCAAGCATATTTTAGAGCTGTTAATAAACTATAATTTATGTTGACATTACAGACACTGTTGAGAATCCTTTAAGCACTAAGTTATGTAGTTTACAACCATGAATAAAATTATTACCATCACACAATATGAACCACCATACCATGAATCTACATAACTAAAGATTCCCATGAAGTTTTCTTCCTAAATTCTTCTAATTTCAGTTGAAGAACTTAAAGAACTTCAGCTTTCACTTGATCTTTCAACTTCCAGTTGAAATTTTTCAAATTTCAATTGAACTCAATCCGTGCACACTAACAACAGATAGATTTGTATGACTTTTTTAAATAGATTTCTGCATTTTGAATTTCTTTTAAACTATATCTTAGATAAATTTAAGATTGAAAGCCCAATGCTGGTTAGAAGGCTGTTAATATAGCCACTGATTTCTAAAAGCCCTTTTTAAGTTTGTGAAGAAGCCCTTTTTGTGGTACTTTGAAGCTTTACCACTGAGCTACATCACCAGTCCTTTTATTTTTTGAGATAGCATCTCCTTAAGTTGCTCAAGGTGGCCTCAAACATGCAATCCTCCTGCCTCCAGTCTACCAAATTGCTGTGATTACAGGTGTATACCAACTCAGCCAGCTTGAAAAAGTTAAGGTCAGCATTTCTAAAACACTCTATGCATTCATCTTTATCCATATTTAGTTGTAAATCAAAGTAATACAGACATCTCATGAGGTTCTACATATGTTTAGAAATATTTTCAAAATTGGCTTATTAAATAACTTTGTAAAGTTTGCAAATAAACCAGGAGATAAGAGAAATAAGCCAACCAGGTTGCTACTTCGAAATGGTGAAGGAGACAAGTAACTAATTTCATTGTTACTATGTTAAGTATTGTACCTTGAACAACATTTAATGTCTTCTGATGCCTTCAACCTGTTCTGTACACCAATTCCCACCCAACTCATTTGCCTATAGGAGGCATTTAGGGCTGAATGAGTGACATAAACAGGATGCTATATGGATAATCACTAAGTATTACCATTTGAATATGAATATACTAATAAATTCATTCTTAGTATCAACATTATGAAGAAAGCTAGTTATTTAATTTTAATAACTACTGACTTTCATTTAAAAAAAAAAAAAAAAAAAGGAAACTCAGGGCTGGGGATGTTGCTCAGAGGTAGAGTACTTGCCTAGCATGCCCTGAGTTCAATCCCCAGCACCCATTTTAATATTTGGTGTAGTAAATTCAGACAGTTTTCCAAAAATGTTATCCTCAATAAAAGGAAAATTCAGGGTGCTTCCATCTTGTTCCTTTTATTACACACTCAGTGAACCATGCTTAGTGTGAAATTAATGGTTAAATAGATTAAATGCAAAGCATAAAATGTAAGGCATAACATGAGAAAATCTGGGGAGAGGATCAATACTCATTTTAATCTGAGACTGTAAGATTATCAGCTCCAGATACCCTTAACAACTTACCTTTTTTAAAAAGTAAACAAACAACAGAAAATTAACTCTTCTTGTTAGGAATCTAGAATGTCGTTAACCTTTTTTTTTTAAAGATCATTTAAAACCAAAGCATTGTGCTAAGGGTGTAGTTCGGTGGTAGAGTGCTTGCCTAGCACGCACAAAGCCTTGGGGCTCAATGTCCAGCATTGCAAAAAGGAAAAACCAAAGCACTAATTTCAACACACAGCAAAAGCATAGTGCAAATATATAAATTTCAAATCTGACTTTTGCAAGTTAGAGCCTAAGAATGAAGAAACACTTCTCCTTTCCAGATAACTTAATAATTTAAAATATAAATAATTGTTTATGTTTCACTAAATAGAGAATGTGAAAGTTCCTGATATTAAAAAAAGAAAGCTTTAGGATTTGAAGTTTGATAGTCATTTCATTCTATTGTGGGGCAGAGCCTGAATTTTGTTTGTTTTCCATAATTACTTCACAGTCTTCCTCCATTTCAAAATTAAGATTCACAAATGAACTGGACACCACTGTTTCTGGTTGATCTGTCTGAACAATGGAATCATCCTGAAGCTTATTCTGTTGGTATTGTCTTTCTGCTTCTTCAGACATCCTGTTTTCTTCTTCTTCTTCTTCTTCCTAAAAATGGGAAATAGCAGTAGTTGAAATATTAATGTCCAAAAGGAACAGTATTTCTTCTCTCACCAACAGCTGTTCATATTTTTTTAACCAAGTCAGTATCATGTTCAATTCAGTTTTGTCTAAATGAGACACACTCTCCTTCCCTTCTTCCCCAAATAAAATAGCTATTATAAAACTTAGTTATTATAAAACATAAAGCAAGTCGAGTTATTTTTAAAACATGGTCTAGCACTAGCTTAGATGAGTCCTGAATTAACTTTGACAGGGGATTTTTTTTTAATTTAGATTAAGCATAATCTAAATTTAAAAATTGGCAAATACTATATCACTGCAATTATAAAGTGCCAGTCTATTCAGTTGAATAGGATAGTTCATTTGTATAGCATGATTAATTTTCCCATAAGCACCTTAAGTTCCTGCCCTGAAAAAGTTTATAATATAGTAGGGAAGTTAAGACATGTAAAGAGTATTAAAACAAATAAGTACTATAAAGATCCATAAAAGAATAACTAATCTCTAATTCTTCAACTCTAAATTCATTGAGAAGGTGGCATCTGTTTTGTACCCTTTGGTAGTGGTAGTTAATACAGGGAAGATTAATTTGGGGTGTGAAAATTAAGACAGACCATTTAGGAGGCTATTGCAATAGTCCAAATGAGGTAATTAGGCTCTAAACAGGGCTCACAGTGTTAAAAATAACATCTGTTCATGAAACATGTTTGAAACCACACAACAAATATAGTCAGGTGACTGTTCCAAACTCATCTCCAGCCACTACCCTCAAGGGACAAATAAAATGCCATTCTTGTTACACCCCCAAATACACAATGTATCTTTCACAACTTCTACATTCTAACTTCACCTGAACTATCCTTAATTTGCTTAATTTGCTCTTAAAGCACTAAGTGTTTCTTATTCTTTAAGTCTAAACTCCTGTCATCCCCCAATCTAGGGCCTCACTACCTCCTGCTAACATAATAGTCCTTACATCTTTGCACTTTAATAGTGGGCACATAGCCATTTCTAGTATCACTTCTACATCTAGCCCATGTGTCTAAATACAGAGGCTGAGTCTTATTTCTTCATCTTAAAATTAGAATAGATTCAAAAATGGTATGTGAAGATTAATGTACATGAGGCATCTCACACAGGACTAACACAATGAAACCTAACAGTTTTGCACATGGATCTTAAGGAAATTCCAGTTTTAAAGAATTCTAAAATGTTTATTAATTTTGTAAACTAAAGGAGTTATCTTCAGTGGTAGAGCACTTGCCTAGCATGTGCAGGGCCCTGGGTTTGATCACCAGCAGCACACACAAAAAGAATAAAGGTGCTATCTTTTGGGCAGCTGCATAAGCTCATTATGCAACCCATCAAATCTACAGCAAACCAAAACAAATCAAAAAAATATATAAAAAGAAGACACACCTCCTTTTTCATCCGGTAATACTCATCAATGGCATATTGGTATTTTGGGGTGCTGATACCCAAAACAGATGCAATCTTCTCTCCAAGAAAGTCACACACTAAAGACACAAAAGATAAAGGCATATAATTCCATAAATGTTTCTTGAGCACATTCTGTATGTAAGATGCTAGGAATATTAAAACCCATATATCTTTTCTGATTTCTCTAAGAAGCATTAGTAGCACCTTCTGGGCTCCCAAAAACAGTCTGTTCACATTTCTGTTACAACACTTCTTGCCAGGTATTATAATGATGTTATATGTCCATTTCTTTAAGAAAAATGTATACCTTAGAAAGTTGGGATATCACTGGGCTGGAGGAGAGGGGTGACTTTCTCATTAAGCACCTACCATGTGGCAGCCATGGTGAAATATTAGGCTTAGCAATTTAAAGGACTTTCCTAAACTGACAAAGAAGATCTAAAATTCTAATCTAGGTATGAATCTAAAACACATGTTCCTTCCATTACACCAGACTGTCCTTAACGTATAGTGAATATTTGTAAATGCTATTGAATCAATTACTATTCACAATATGCCCCAGTAAAAGATTGAAAGTAATAGAAGCTAAAATTGGAAGTTTTATAGTTTAAACTTATATTTAAATTAACATGACTAGTCATTAATTGATAATTCATTCTCTTCAGATATAACTTTAGTAGTATTTCAGTTTAAGAAATGAAATACTAACAAAATAAAAACTATAAATGAAGTATAACTACAGGAATGTGATAGAACAAGAACAAAACCAGTAAGAAACTGAATGACAAAGTAGCATAATAAATGCTAACAGACTGGGCACAGTGGTGCACTCCTATAAACTCTCTGACTATGGAGGCTGAGGCAGAGGATCATAAGTTCAAGGCCAGATTGAACAACTTTACAAGACCCTGTCTCAAAAAGTTAAAAGTGCTGGGGGTGTAGCTCAGTGGTAAAACACCTCTGGGCTCAATCCCCAGTGCTAAAAAATAAACAATCAGAAGCTAAAGAATGTACAAATTGGATTACTATCTTCCAATGCTAGCTAGCTAGCTGCTAAGGCAAAGTGATTAACTCCCTTTTGTTTCTCCCTTCAGTTTGGAAACATTCCATTTGGCAAAGTTCTTTGTTCTTGGAGTATATTACAGCAATTATACACTATTCAAACAGAAAAGCAATACCTGAAAGGGTTGACGTGGCAGCCCGAAGCATGTAAAACCATAAGTAGGGGCCCCAGGTAAGTTTTGTCTGCAACAAGAAGTCAGGTTAGCAACATTCATACCTAAACACATTATTTATATTTATAAATGAAGTAGAAGGAAGTAGTCGATTACATGGTAGGTACATACAATATACACACACTGCAATGCAATCAAAAATTTTAATCTAAAGAAAGTATTGCACAGATATTTTACATTTGCCCATATAATTACCACCACCTTAAGTCCACAGAAGAAGCAAAAAAAAGATGCAGCCACTGAAATGAAGTTGGTAATTCAGTCTAGATTACTCACAAATTGATGATAATCTGAAGTCTTTCTCCTGTCTTGTTTTTTGTCTTCAGTGTTCATAAACACAGTACCAGAGATGATATAAAATCAAAAGAACCCTAAGAATCACACAGTCTTACACACTTATATTACAGTGCGGAAGTTAAGGTTCACAGAGTTGAAGCAGGATAAGTAAGGACACACCAAAATTTAATGACACGAATACAAGAGACAAGTGTGAAAAGATGAGGTTTTTTTGGTTCCCTTAAAGATTAAAAAGTGACTGCAATATACAACCAGGTGTGGTGGTACATGCCTGAAGTCCCAGCTACTAGGAAGGTTGAGGCAGAAGGATTCCTTGAGTCCAAGAATTCAAGACCAGCTGGTTAACTTAGTGAGAACCCATCTCAAAAAAAAAAAAGGCAGCAGAAGAAAACATGGAACATAGTATATATAGAGCCTACAATCAAATACATTAACAATTGCTTTAATATTGCTTCCTAGGAGAGATAAACTTATCCATAATCGTTTTAGCTAAAATACATTAAAGCCAGGCATGATGGTACATGCCTATAATCCCAGTAGCTCAGGAGGCTGAGGCAGGAGGATCACAAGTTCAAGATGGTATCAGCAATTTAGTGAGGCCCTAAACAACTTAGACCCTATCTTTAAATAAAGTATTAAAAAGGGCTGGGAATGTGGCTCTGGTTAAGCACCCCTGGGTTTAGTCCCTGGTACCTATGTATGTATGTATACATGTGTGTGTGTGTATAATGTATATGTGCATACCTATATATACACACACACGTAAATACATATATATGTGTGATATATACATATATAGAAAGACTGAGTAGACAGTCTTGCCATGAAAAGTAGATATGTCAATTTCTTTGGTGTGTCTGAAAAGATACAGATGTAAGGTAGCTCTAGCAAACACAGTCAACCAAAAAACACTGTATGTTACTGACTCACTGATTAAATCTATTGTATTTAAGCAAGGTAGGTCTCATGTGAGATAAGGAGAGCTTTAAGGGCTCTGTTTTAAGATACTATGACTTTATGGTTTACAGTTAGAGGGACACTGGCAGAAGTATAAGGAAAGAAACCAAATTTCATAACAAAATAAATGAAAAGGGCAAAGGAACTACTTAGGACCAGGCAGGCTAGCAGGTACGGTGGAATGCACCTGTAATCTCAGCAACTCAGGCTGAGGCAGGAGGATCACAAATTGGAGCTAGCCTCAGCAACTTTGCAAGACCCTGTCTCAAAATAAAAAAGTAAAAGGACTGTAGAGTAACTCAGTGGTAAAGGTCCCTGACTTCATTCCCCAGTATGCAAAAAAAAAAAAAAAAAAAAAGGCATGCTTTGGAAGAAAGCATACATTATTTCTCAGTGCCATGATTATTCTGGGGTTGTTTCCAGAGACAATAACTACTAACATCCAAGCTAGGACTACTAAAGAATTAAACCTGCTTCAGGGGTGAGGAACTGGATAAAGATTCCTGAATAAAATCTAGCATTATCCCACACTATGATACAAAAATAATTTAAAAGGCCCTTTGTACTGACTTTACTGAATCAAAATGATAGGTAGCTCAAGAGTCTAAACTGGAACTGTGCCTGGTGCACTTACAGCATTACTACCACCATCATCCTAGTAATAGCAAAACTTGGACAGATCTTGGGTGCTTCAAGGCTTTAATTTTATAATGCTAAAACTCAAAATGTTTCATTTTTTTCCTTCAAGATTTTAAGTATCCATCTCTTCCTTCCCCATCAAGACTGGATACCTCTTATTTTTAAACTTCTCAGATTATAAAAAGTAATGCTTATTATAGAACACTTAGAAAATGGAGCAAAATATTTAAAACATTTAAGTCACCCATTTTCTACCACCTGAATTATCATTAACATTTTAGTCCATATTTTCACTTTTTTCCTGAGTGTACATGTGTGTGTATGCATCTGTGTATATATATGTTTTATAATATTGTTGTATTATCTTTATTTTTTCCCACTTTTTTAATATTATAATTAAGCTTCTTATATAAGCTTATTTCCCTTTATGCTTACATTCCTAAAAGGTATAATTAACTAGGCCAAAAATAATCAATTTAGAAAGTTTTTCACCCACACTGCAAAACTTCAATCTAGAAAATTTACCAATCAATATTCACCAGAAATGTATGACAGTGCCCATTTCCTTGTAGACCTGCCATACTATAATGTCCTTTTCCTTAAAAAATTTGACAGACAAAAAATGAGGAATTTTCAATTCTGACTATAGTATTCCTTTGCTTATCCAGTTTTGCTTTCCATGGTTTCAGTTTCCAACAGTCAACCTTGGTCTGAAAATACTAAATAGAAAATTCCATTCTTTGGAAAAGATCTTACCTAAGAATCACAGTTATTACAGTATGTTGTTATAATTGTTCCATTTTTAGTTAGTAATCTCTTACTGTGCTTAATGTATAAATTAAACTTTATCATATGTATATATATATATATATATATAGGAAAAAAGCATACAAAGGATTCAGTTCTAGCTTGGGCTAGGATGTAGTTCAGTGATAAAGTGCTTGCCTAGCATGTGCAAGGCTCTAGATTTGACCCCCAGTCCGCGAAGTGGAGGGGAGTACTAACTATACCATAATAAAAATTTTTAAATATATAAAGAAATGCTTATCCTAAAGCAAAATCTAAGTGAATTACTATAAAATTATTTAAAAAATCTAGAACAACTTTTTTTTTTGAAGGACTAGAATTGAACCCAGAAATGCTCTATCACTGAGCTACATGCCCAGACCTTTTTATTTTTGAGATAGGGTCTCGTGAAATGACTCAGGCAGGGCTTGAATTTATGATCCTCTTGCCTCTTTTTCTGGAATGGCTGGGATTACAGGCATGTGCCCATCATGCTCAGCTTAGGTCTTCATTTCTTATTCTCCGTCTGTATCAAATGCCAGGAATATTTATCTTAAATCTGCATTTTAAATGGCAAGTTTTAATTAAGTCTGTGTAAATGTAGGATTTTTTTTTTTTTTTCCCCAAAAGTACCCATAGCTAAAAACTGAGAAAACCCTTAGTAGCCCTGCTATGGTTTGAATGGGTTACCCACAAGCAAGTCTTGGAAATTTAATCCCTAATGCAAGTGTGAGGTAGGGCCTAATGACAGGTGATGAGACCATGAGGACTCTGCTCTCTTAATAAATTAATATCATCATAGGAATAGGTTATAGAAGGGCAATTTTCTCTCTGACTCTTCCAATCTTGGACTTACCACCCTCCACAACTGTAAATCAGAGAATTCTGTTCCTTACAAGATATGCAGTCAGATTTTTCTGTTATTGGCAATGCCAAATGGACTAAGACAATCCCTATGTGTAAAGGATAAAAAGAGACAGCACTTAATGGGAAACCAGAGAGAGTGCCCAAATGGAGAAAACTTCCCAGCAGCTGTGGCCTCAAAGCATACATTTACCCATGGCATATAGCATAAAAGGAATCCTAGATTCTAGATGATGAAAAATAAATAACAATTTAATATTTTTTTTCCTGCCCTCTAATTTTCTGCTGAGGCCCTAGGTTTAATTCCTAGAACCACCACCACCAAAAAAAAAAAAGGAAGCCAGAAGACAGGAAGTCTTCTGATGCAGTTCATGTCAGAACCCAATGGAGAATCTAGCAGAAAAGAGTGAATCTAGAGAGGCAAACACAAACTTTAAATGATGCTTATTAGTTCACAAACACAAGAAAGAAAGTTTAACAGCAACTGGAAGTAGTTTCATAGTTTTCTGCTATCAAAATACTCCAAGATTCAGATCCATCATCTGTGAACATACTCCAATATGGTAAAAGATATTTTTCTTTCTTTCTTTCTTTCTTTCTTTTTTTTTTTTTTTGTTACAGGTGATTAAACTTAGGGGCACTTTACCACTGAGCTACATCCCAGCCCTTTTATTTATTTTTTTTTAAGACAAGATCTCACTAAGTTGTATAAGGCCTCACTAAGTTGCTGAGGTTGCCTTGACCTTGTGATCCTCGTGCCTCAGCCTCCTAAGTCACTGGGATGACAGGTGTGCACCACTGCATCCAGCTAGGTATGATTTGTTAATAGCCAAAATTTATTTAAAGCCAAGTCTGATGAAAAATCAGTAATAACATTTCCCAAATCAAATATAATTTGATTCTCTAACCTATTACTATGGTTTATTTTATTCACAGCACTTTTCAGAGCCTGATAATTACAGTATACATTTGTTTACTGTCCATCTTCCAACTAGTATATAATAACAAATTCATATTGCGCACTGCTATATCACTAGCACCTAATATAGTACATGTTAAAAAGCACACATTGTAAATATGGGACCAACTGGACTCTCAATACAACTGCTTGAAAAGGCAGCACTCCTTTTTTAAAATGTCTTATAAATTTATAGTCACATTCTGTATAATTTTGAAATTTTTAAGTTTAATTAAGAACTGCACACTCCTATCTTCTAATCAAAACCTGAGACCATATTAAAAAAAGAACTGACAATTCTTAAGGGACTGGAGTAGAAACCATCAGTGTAATATGGTCCCTAATTCAAAGGAACTGGGGCAGGGTTCCATGGCACATGCTTATAATCCCAGCAACTCAGGAGACTGAGACAGAAGAATTGCAAGTTTGAGGCCAGTCTGGGCAATTTAGCAAGTCTCTGAGCAACTTAGATTCTGTCTTAAAAGATAAAAAGGGCTGCACTTTAGCTCAGTGGTAAAGCATCCCTGGGTTCAATCCCAAATACCAAAAAAAGAAAACTAGGATTCTAGCAATTCAATAAATCTTTTTTTATAGAAGATGGACATGCTGGAACATGCTGGCACATGCCTGTAATCCCAGCTATTCAGGATGCTAAATTAGAATTGTGAGTTCAAAGGTAGGCTGTGTGACATATAGCAACATTGTCTCAGAAAAAGAAAAGAGAAAATTCTTATATAAATCTATTGACAGTGAACTCTGACAATTCAGGCTACTGAACTGCTAGAAATATTTCCATCCATATTGTGTAAAATACAATTTTCTACCAAAATCACAATGTATAATTTTATAATCAGAATATAGCTGGTTTATTTTTCAAAAGGCTCCTAATTTTCAATTGTTTTAAGAGGAAACAAGTTAATCAAAAAGATCACCAATATCAACCTACCGGATCAATAGTAGGCAAAACATCTTTCTTCTCTAGTCCATCAACTTCATCTTCATCTGTACTATATTCTTCCATTGTTTCACCACTAACAAAGTGGATTACCCTCCTTGGGACTTTCTTCTTTTTTCCTATGACTCCCAGTTCTACATTTTCAAAGCCTCTTTCATTATTCATCTATATCAATAATAAATTTAAAAAATTAGTTTCAAGTGAAATTTTCTTTCATCACACACACACACAAAGTCTGATTTATTTTAGGGACTTAAAAATAAACCAATCCTTAAGTAATTTTTTAAAAATCTAAGTATAATATGTATGCAGAGTTCATTTTTTTAAAAATCTGCATAATTGCTGAGGTTAAAGAAAACAGAACTGATAAAAAATTTTTGTTTAGGTCAACAGGTAATAAATCAAGCACCACGCTTAGAGTCAGCGCAATCCCAATGCTATATATATGCGAAAAGTGCTGGACGCTGGACATCAATCGTTATAAAGACTAATAGGAACTAAGGAAGTATTAGTATAAAATATTAAAGGAAAAACATGCATACATACACATAGTAAGTACATAAAATAAGAAAACTATATTAGGGAACTCTTAAGTTTTTGGATTTGAGTTTACCTATGTATAAGCATAAGAAAAGCAGTTCAGCTTAACTTAAAAATCTCTCACACAAAACAGGACTCCTAAATTCAAGTGCCTTTTAGAGCCAAGCAAGTACCAAAAATGAGTAAAACTCTATTGAAGATGGGTGGATCCTGTGGAGAATGCATGCCCCAACTAGACATTTAAATTAGAAAGAAAATATTTTAGATACCTTGCAAACCAAATAAAAACACATCTGTAAACCAAATCTAAAACGTAGACCATCAATGTTCTACCCTTGAACTTCCAAATTTCTTAGTCAATGGTATACCTGAGGAATAGAAGTTTTTTATAGTAAAAAGATGTACAAGTGAAAACTACTTGTTTTACTTGTCTATGGGATTTCAACTACATCCAAATTTTACTCCTAGAGAAATACTAATTTTATCACATATATACAGTCATGTTTCAAACTCAAAGTAAATGCATACCGCAGAAGATCATAAAGAACTTGTTTGCTGTCATCATACCTCAATTTTAAACTCTTAACAAAGATTCTGCATCATCTTATTCAGTTTCACAACGGAAACAATACATATGGTGAAGAAAAATCTGATAACTGTGGTTACATCCATAAATAGGAACTCAGGTGTGGGAAAAGGTTAAGACAAGTGAATGATTAAGAAGACTATTCTTTTTGCATTTTGTTACTGGTTTGTGATGAGAATATTCATGTATTGCTGGTATGATTTTAAAACTAAACCAAAGTAAGATATATAGGACTATAAGACTACCATAATTAGAATCATGTTGGTGGTATTCTCTATGACAGTTCACAGCACAAAAATTTTGTCTCCTTAAAGATTCTTAAACTTATGGGCAACCACAACAAAAGTTCTTTGAACTGGTGTTACAGAGATGTTATTATATTGATAAACATAGTAGACTGGAATTGCTCAGTTATACAAGTATAAGCAACTTTTTTTTTTTTTTTTTTTTTTTTTGCAGTGCTGGGGCTTGAACTCCGGGCCTCTCTACCAACTGAGCTATCTCCCCAGCCCAACAACTTTATTTTTATGCACTGTTTTCTATCAATTCTTTAAGGTTCTTGTCAGAAAACAGATACAGTTCTTATCAGTTCTTTACTTTCCAAAGGTGAGTTCAGTCATTAGCCAGGATCTGAATCCAGGTATAACCAACCCAAAGACATCATTGGTAGCAAGAAACAACTGCTTTAGGAAATTGCAGATCATGAAAATTTTGATAACACAGGCTTATTTATGGGTTATTCTGGAAAAAAAAATTCAAAATTGTCTCTAGGTTGTCCTGAGAGTTCAAACAAATCCTAGCCCTTAAAAGTAAAGATCAATGCACCAACTGTATCATGATCAAAATGAGGAAGAGTGGTTCACCCAAACCACTTTTTCCTATACCACACTCCCTCAGTTCCCAGCACCTAAAGCCCTTTCTACTCAATCTCATGTTTCCCTAAGATTTGACTTATGGTAAACAACCTAATGAGACCCTATCTCAAAATTAAAAAAAAAAAAAATAGAGATTTGGCTTATGGTTATCCTGACATCAATGCTTCCTTCTGGACTATGAGTTGACTTTTTAGATTCCTTAATTTCCTATGCCAAGGAAAGGTAGAAGTTGGGTCAGATCACCAGCCAGTGAATAGAGCTCAGATCTTTCATAATATGATACCACACCATACCCTGCCAGTCTCACCCCAGAGGGGTGTAGTAGTGAAAAACTCTCCATAGCAATCTCTAATTGGCTTAATTTTTCCTTTTTTTAAGCACAGGCAAATGAGAAGAGATGTCTCCCATTAACTCAACTACTTTATTTTCCTTAGACAACTTTGATAAATCAAAATGTGCAAACCTGTAATCCCAGCAACTCAGGAGTCTAAGGCAGGAGGATTACAAGTTTGAGGCCAGCCTCAGCAACATATTGAGGCCCTGTCTCCAAATAAAATATAAAAAAGGGCTAGGGATGTAGCTCTGTGGTTAAGCACCACTGGGTTCAATAGTTCAATCCCTAGTTCCACCCCCACAAACAAAAAAGGACTGTGGATGGGGCTAAGTGGTTAACCACCCCAGGTTCAATCCCCAGTACAAAAAAATAAATCATTCTGAGCCAGAAGTAGTTGTACACATCTGTAATCCCAGTGACTCTCAGAAGGCTGAGGCAGGAAGATTACAAATTCAAAGCTAGTTTGGGCAACCTAGTATGACCCTGCCTCAAAATTAAATAAAAAGGAATGGGGATATAGCTCAGAGGTGAACATTCCTGCATTCAATCTCCAGTACAAAAAAAAGTTCTGGCTGGGTCACAAAGCCTTGTATAAAATCTCCATTAACCTTGACTCTTGGCTATATTCTTTCTAAAAATCTTTTTAAATCTACAAAAGGAAAAGACTGAAATATGACTTCATTTGAATACCAAAATTAGATAAGTATAAACAAATCTGAGTAACATTCTCTATACATATGAATTAAAATGGCATTTGAGTTGTTTAATCATATTTCACAAAGATTTTTATTCAAGAGATTTTATTTGCTGGGAGTGGTGGCATACACCTGTAATCCCAGAAGATCAGAAGGCTGAGGCAGGAGGTTCATGAGTTCAAAGATAGTCTCAGCAACTGAGCCAGGACTAAATAATTAGGGAGACCCCGACTCTAAATAAAATATTTTTAAAAGGCTGGGGATGTGGCTCAGTGGTTAAGTGCCCCTGGGTTTAATCTCCAATACAAGAGAGAGAGAGAGAGAGAGAGAGAGAGAGAGAGAGAGAGAGAGAGAAAGAGAAAGATTTTATTTAAGCCCTTTCTTTAAAAAGTTTAAAATTAATTTTTGATATAGTAAATCTCAAATTTTAGGTTTATCATTTTAGTTTTTTGTTTTTGTGGTCTGGGGATTGAACCCAGGGCCTTGCTGAGAGGCAAGCACTCTACCAACTGAGCTATCTCCCCAGCCCTAGGTTATCATTTTAAGCAGGGGTCAGGGTCAGCAAACTTTCTGTAAAGGCCGGAGAAGAAAAATGTCTTAGGCTTTATAGACCAGAAAATCTCTGTCACAATTAAACTCTGTGAGAAGCCACTTCCATGGACACTACATAATAAAGGGGTGTTCCAATAAAATTTACATAAAATGGATAGCTAGCTGAAAATGACTGTAGTTTGTCAACCCCTGGTCTTCAGGAAGCAGACTGGCAAGTAAAAAGTCTATGAAAGACAATCTATAACATGGGATTCTAACTTGCATTTATTGGACAGGACATAATGAAGAAGACATTGCCAAGTAAAACCAGAAATAATTTGGTACAAAATTTCCAGTAATTATAAAAAGTACCCTCATTTTTATAAATAGTAAACCTATCACTTATACAAATTCCATAAAATTTTTAATTGTTTACTGTCACTTATACAAATCAATATTAATAGATTCTAAGAATCTGAAGAGTATTATAACACCAAAGAATTATGAAAGGTAATGTCTTTTAACATTTAACTATGAAGTATGGTTAACTTGGACTGTAAATCTGTTTACCTTGATTTTTAGGACATATTTTGAAAGGCGATTTTCTTTTTATATACTCTAATGGCACCCATGACTTCTTTAAAACACATAGTACACTCGTAATTTTTTGCATCACCTTCTACTAGGTAGGTAGCAACAAAGACACTGCTTTTTTAAAAAAATATTTTTAGTTGTAGACAGACACAATACCTTCATTTTATTTATTATGTGATGCTGAGGATTGAACCTAGTGCCTCACCCATGCTAGGCAAACACTCTACCACTGAGTTATATAACCCCAGCCCCACTGCTATATCTTTTAAGCCAACAGTTCCTCTAACATCTGTGTGTGGTAAACAGAGGTGCTAAACAAATTAAGTAGTGCTGAAATTTTAACTCCTTTGAAAATACTGAAGCTGAGATTCTAATTAAAAGTTCACTCAGAGAGGCTGCTGGATACAGCGTCACAACAGTACTGGATGGCCTGGTTACACACCTAATTCTAAACACAGATCTGACCTGTAATTTCTTCCTTCCATGACACTTGGTGTTTGTCAGTTCTTATGAACTTGGGAAGGAGTTTAGAATGGCAGCCTTTCCACCCACCCAGATCTCCATCTCCCTTAGTCTCTTCCTAAGTTCAAACCCCTGGCATAAACAGGGCAAATTTCAAAACAGTCTATACAGTATGAGAGTTCATTTGTATTTACAAAAAAGAAAAGATATGCATAGAAATGATAGTTTGGGGGAATGTGAATATGAAGAAAGGGCAGTGGGGATATTCCTGTGAATTTTTACCCTTTGCAGCCTTCTTTACTGTTTAAATATTATATTTTAACCAACAATATGAAAAACACATAACACCACTAAGTCAAATAATGGTCTCCCTTGAAAGATTTATCTGGTATTATTAGTACAGTTATGTTTACTTTGCTAACAGAGAGTCAAAGCTGAAGCAGTGGTGAAAACAATTCTAGTGACAAAAAGAAAAAACAAATGGAAAAGCACATCAATCTCTGTGGCCTTAAAGGTTCAGTGCAAGTATACCTATCAACAAGTCTCAACTGAAAATGAAGTTAATTAATTAGTGGTGTCCCCTGAACTCCTTGCATATTATCCTCCTCCTTTTAAACAGAAAAAAAAAAAAAAAAAAAAAAACAAGAAATTCCACATACAGACTAGTATGTGGAAAAAGTTTTGTTAGTGCAAATTGCATTATAATATGAGCTACACTTACATTCAGGAACAATTCTTTAGGAACCTACAGTTTGGGGAAAATGTCTTACTAACACTTCAGGTCTCAAAATTGAAGCCACTGAAAAGGTTTTCCCACAGAAGTTGGGAAAATTTCTACACATTAACAACTCCAGGGGTTTTTTTGATTTTGTTTTTCAATATTGGGATTGAATCCAGGAGCACTCTGACACAGTCCTACATCCCCATCCCTTTTTATTTTGAGACTGGTGCAGAACTTTCAATCCTACTGCCTGTCTCCGTACTAGTTGGGATTATAGGCCTGCACCATCGGGCCTGGTTTGCAACCCCAGGCTTTTAACTGTCAGACACTCATCAGCAGATTTCAGTTAAAGCATTTCCTTCATTGGATTTATCTGATCGAAGACCAAGATTAACTACTAATTTAGACTACCAAATCCAAAACAAATTTCCACGAACTTTACCTAACTCGCTAAACCGCACTATGCAATACAGTAACCACAAGCCAATGTGGCTAACACACTTGCAATGTGGTCAGTCACAACTGAGATGGGCTGCTAAAATAAAATACATTCAGGATTTCAAGCAGTACCAAAAAAAAAGTAAAATACCGCCTTAATTTTCATATTATACGTTAAAATGTTTTTTTTATAAAATGGGCTAAATAAAACACCATATTAAAATTAGTATCACCAGTTTCTTTTTACTTTATTAACGTGGCTACTGGAAAACTGAATTACAATTTTCTGTGCGGTTCTGAGCCGTGTCACATCTCGCTGGTGATGGGAGTAACAGTCACCTCACGCGTTTATAAGGATTAAGTGAATGAAAGCCTGTAAATGCTTATGGGCAGATGCCAAGGCAGGCGCTTGCACCACAAGAGACTGAGAAGTGGCTAAAGCCGCGTCACCTGGCTTTCAACTGCTTTTGGAGACACGCCTGTTTTCTCTCGCTCGCAACCACTCGCTGGAATATCACCCCCGGAAATCTAAGGCCGCCCCAGAGTCCGGTCGCTGCCCCCAAAGGGATGGTGAATGAACGGCGCCCCAACTGGGCAGAGGTGTCCGCTTCTTCCTCTGAATTGGTTTCGTGGGGCAGGGGTACCGTGACGGGGAACCCCTAAACTCGCATCCGGAGGGCGGCCTGGCTGGGGGAAGGCCAGGCAGGCCAAGTAGGTAGTCCGCTGACAGGGCGAGGAGGCGCTCGGTTCTCCTGGACTCAGCCTCCGCGGCCCCACCTACCTGCCGCGCCGAGTCTCCGAATGCCGCAGCTCCAGACACAGCGACTGCTTCTCCTTCCACACTTCCCACCGGCTCCCGGTCCATCGTCGTCGTCGCCACAGGGCTGCTGGCAAGACACAGTAATGGCCGATAAGCCCACTTCCATCCTCCGCCTCCCCGCCCAGTGGGTAACCAAGCCCGGCAGATATGAACAGGGACTCACCAGCAGCGCCCGCCTGGCGCCACGCCCAGCTAAGTCACTGTGAGAGCGACCTGGGGGCCGTGAGGGGTGGGGCCGGATTGAGGGGCGGAGCTAGCCTGCGCGCGCCAGGTTCGGCACCTTTGGGCCCAGCTGACCGGTTTGGGAGGCGCAACCACCCGCTAGCGCTGGGCGGAGTGGGGCGGGGCCTTCTGTTGCACTGTTTCCGGCCAGGCCCACGTCGGGAGCTTGCGGAACCACAGCCTGGCACCGCCCATGACATCATGCCTCGTACCTGTAACTGAAGCTTGGCGTGTGGATTTCGGCGCAGCAGCTCACTGGCCGCGCCCTGGGCAGTCACCCTCCCAGACCTCGGTTTCCTTACTAGTAAAATGAGAACAACTGCGTAGTGAGCGTCAAAGGCTACTGATGAGATGTGGTTGAATATATAAAAATGCACGGCATATGCTGCATGTTCCATTCCTAACATGGATGACAGACGAGCCAAAACACCCTTGAAATAAGAACCCCCAAAGTGAATTTTGCTTACATTTGTCTGAAATAAGTATACTTTTTTTCTGTAGAAAAAGTGTTAAGACCTGAAGGAGAGTAAAGGGCAATGGCAAGCTTACACCTTGATAAATATGAGGAATATTTTATCAGTGCTTTAGGGTTGTGTATAAAAAGAGGTGGGGAGAAGGGATCCTGACATTTCCACTTTCCCCAGCGTTTCACCAAATTAGAAAATCATGATTGCAATTATTATTGCATGACTTTAACGTTAGTTGGACCATTTCCAGGTAAAGGTTTACTGTTATTTTAGCATGAAACTTTTCACTACTATGTAGAAGTCAAAAACAAAATATACATTATTTTGGCCATAGAGACCATCATTTGATACTTTAAATTCCATTTTCATGCCAGTCCCAATTCAGAAATGTTCCCCCAAAGTTACATGATGTAGCATATGTCATTCAGCATGTTATCAGCAGATCCAACACCCCAATAGTCTTAAATGTTCTTTTCGGTTCTGTGCAAAGTTCTTTTTCCTGCCCTCTGCCTAGTATTCTTGTACACTTTCTACTTACAATTATGATAAACGAAGAGCAAATCCAAAATCTTAAATACAAAAAATAATTCTTTGAAAACCATCTACATTTTAAAAACTTATTGGAAATCCATAATAATCTACATTCTGGCAATATAATCAACCAAGTTAGCTTGTTGAAGGTGTAAACAAACATGATTGGAGTCCCTATGATGGCATTAGCAAAGAGTGGAAACAGTTCAAAACAGCAAAACCAAACTGAAATAAACAACACAGCTCTACATTATATGTATTTAAAATCTTTTCCCTCTTACTGGCAAGAAGGGTAATCAACAATCTTCATTATTAAAAATGTGGGATATTTATAAATAAACTACATTTTTATTTTCCAAGTTGGCAATTAAACACCAAATTACAATTTTCACTGCTGAAGAAGAACCTATTTTTATGGTTTACAAGCACTGAATGTTTCTGAGTTTACTGATAATTCAAAATACAAGTTATATTCCAACATGAACAAAAAAAACTCCTAAAAATGGTAATTTCACACATATGCAATAGAAAAGCAGTTTATTACATACAAACAATTCAAAGCAATATAAAAGCATAGAAATTGTAGTCGTTTTATCTTGGGCATTATATTTTTGTCATTTCCAAACTGTCAAAAGCTCAACTAAAAGTCAGGCACAGTGGTGCCATCTGTAATCCCAACTACTTGGGAGGCTGAGGCAGAAGGATCACAAGTTTGAGGCCACCATCCACAATTCAGCAAGACCCCGTCACAAAACAAAAAATAAAAGGGAGCCGGGGGTGTAGCTTAGTGGTAAATCAACCCTGGGTTCAATCCCCAGTGTAGGAGTGGGTCTCCCCAGAAGTAGGCAACAAAAGCAATATGCCAATTTTTTTCCTTCTTTTACTTCATAATATGATCAGTACTATGACAAAAAATAAATTCAAGCGTTATAATGTACTTGAAAACACAACTGTGGTCTAAATTTATCACTTAATCTTGTATATGGTGCCAAAAATGTAAATTCAGATCTATCCATTTCTGTGTAAGGCTAAGCAAATAAAGCTGAATAAAATTTGATAACCAGGAATGTTTGTCAAATAAGACTTTCATATGACATATACATATATATGCACACATATATGTACATATAAATGTGAGTATATATATCCTTTAAATATTGATCTTTAAAGATCACAATTTGCAGTTTGGAATGTCTTTCATCACAGGGCAAAATCACTTTTTTTTTAAGAAAATAAGAAAATTGCATAAAATCAAGGGAAACATATCAACTGAAGTGTTTCACACTCCTATTTCCTATCAAATGGAGTGTCAAGAATATGCAGCTATGTCTTGTATCACTTTTTGCAAGAATCAAGATTATTATCCCTTAAGTGATTTCCCAAGATAAGTACAGCCAATGATCATACGCAATAAAAATTCCCACCTCTTTTGAGCCACTGACAAGCAGGTTTCCCCTTCTATTTATAAAAAACACAAAAAGCAAGTAAGCATGATTCCTCAAATGTGGAAATATGAAGTCATCATACGTTCTCTTTACATGATTGCAGACATGGGACCTCTCTCTAGGACAAGGCTTATAAAACTTTGGTCTACTTTGCTTAAGAAATAGGCTGTTAACTCATTTCTACTTTTCTTAGTAGGAAGTCTTTATACAGCAGTGTCAAAGGAGTCTTATGTCCCAAGTAGGGGAATTTTAATGTCAAGCTCATCTGAATTACCCCTCTTACGAGCAAATAATACTGTGTAACTTTTTGGCTATTTTTACTTTTCCAACCAGTATTGATAAATGCATGAAAATAAGAGAACCTTTAAGCCAAGTGAAGTTAAAAGATAATAATGCTCTTCAAATGAAGAGAGAAAAAAAAATGAGAACTGCAAAAAGTACATGCATGTCAAACACAAGAATTTATGTAGCAGCACCATGTCACTAAAAGGAAATGCACCCTAATAGCTTACAAAGTATATTTTGAAAACTTCAACATACACAAAAATCCTTGTAGTCAATCTGCCCATATTACAGATAAAAGGGCAGAAAGAGGTTAGAGCTTAAGATTTTAGGTAACTACTCAAAATTGAGCACAATTACCTACATTAGTAGCAAAGCAGAGGAAAAACTGTCAGCAAAATTTCACATCACTTAACTCCTTTACCACAATAAAATGCCACAGCCTACACAACTGACCTAAAGTTTAAATTAATCCTCAGCATTTGAGATGTAAATTTCCTCATTTCTAAAATTCACATCTCAAAAACAAAAAACATTAAGTTCAAGTGCAGTAGAACACTTAATATTTAGAAATGTTATCTAGAATTTGAAGCAGAAATTTAAAGACAATGACTTTGTTTCTAATCCGATGAATGCCAGTGATAAAGAAAACCACTTACATTTGAGTTGTGATGATGGCTTTCTGATTTGGATATGATCATTTATTAATGATTATTTCTAGGTTTTGAGAAAGGTCAACAATTACGTTGCTCTTTAACCATGATTTTCACTGACAGTTTTTCTTAAGAGTTCTTTCGAATTCTTTGGCTGCTCTCTGTTTTTAAATAGTAAAATACTTTACTGTATATGTAAGCATCAAATTGAAATTCCTTCACTTTATTATTTATTTATTGTTACTGGGGACTAAAGCCATGGGTGCTTATCACTGAGCTATATCCCCAGTTCTTTTTGAAACTGGGTCTTGTTAAATTGCTGAGATTGGCCTCAAACTTTTGATTCTCCTGTGTAAGCCTCCTGAATTGCTGGATTACAGGCATGCACCACTGCACCCAGCTCACATTTTTATTTTAAATGCTTTGTTCCATCTTTTACTCAAATGTTTGTTTATATGTTCATATATACTAGAGTTAATTACAAAAGGAATTCATTTATTTTGTGATTTATTTTTGTATGTCTTAAATTCATTAAAAAAAACTTTACCTTTAATTTACTGAAATAAATTAAAATAAATTTTATTGAAATAAATTTTACCTTTACATTAATATACATGATATGGGACTTCAATTTCATTAATTTTTTTGGTTTTACTGCTACCTGTTTATTAGTATTCAATGATAACATGAAATCTCTTTTTAGTTATGTGATACTATATTTCTATTCAAAGTCAGTACAGTATTATTGCATATCAAAACTTAGAGGACTTTATCTCACATCATTATAATTCTGTATTCACTTGAACAAAATAATAGTTATGAAACACTGTTAGACATGATGAAAAGTACTTAATTCCAATGCACCGTGTATATAAACACCATTTTATATATGCCAGCAAAAATACTTTCAGGAGAACATTGACATCTACCACATTTAAACTTAATCTGCCTTTCTCGGTTTTACAGTTTGTTTCTATTTACTTTCTCTTTTTTCTTTTGGTTTATTGAATACAATGAGCACTATAATCATAAGGACGCTATACTTAATTTCATGTTTGTATTTAAGATTATAATAAAATTCAAGAATTCAATGTTGTACAATAAATACTAGATGTAGTTAGTGGCCTAAATAGGGCATATGTCAAATATCAAAAAGCTAAGGAACCAATTTGAAAATAGTGAAAAATAAAAGAGAATTTGTTCAAATTAACAAAAAAAGAAAAAGGAAAGAAATGAAAACTGACACAGATATTCTGGACTTTTAGCTGTCCTTTGCCACTGTTATTTTAGCTTCTAAAAAATAGTTTACAACATACACAAAAATATTAAAACCTATGCTGAAGCTACAAGGGTTATTGTAGCTAAAGGGCTCTCTTATTTCTCCTTTTTGTCAAAATATGAAATTGATTCCCTGAGAACAGAAATCAAAAAATGCATGCCTAGAAGAGTGGTATGCAACATTTTAATTAGGAACTATTTGGAAAACAATATTTTCTCTATTGTCAAACTTCTATAGCTAGACCTTGCTATGACATTTCTTCAGAACCCAAAACACATAATTTTTACATGAATACAATGTTCTGTAGGGATATTTTTGTCTTTAACTGGGGAAAAAAAAATTAGGATATAAAATCTTTGCCCAAGTAAACAAGAGAATCACTTGTATTCTTTATTTAATTACTTTTAAAAGATACTTTGGTGTTTAAGATCTTTTAAGACACTTGACTCATACAAAAAACAATTCCATAAAAACTAGCTATTTTTTGTTTTCTCTTCTTCCTACAAATCAATCTTTTGCTAAAAATCAGTTTATCCTAACTCAAAATACATTGTTAAACCATCTATTATCTTCATGTCAGTAATAAATAGGCATAGTAATTATTCTAGTATTTTCAATTAATTCCATAATTTATTTAAAAGTTATTGTTCTAGACAGGCATGAGCACATCTGTAGTCCCAGATAGTTGGGAGGCTGAGGCAGGAGGATCACTTGAGCCCAGGAGCTCATGGCCACCTGGGTAATTAAGCAAAACCCCCATTCTCTTAAAAAAAAAAAAAAAATTGTTTTCAATGAACTATGCAGTGATCCAAAGCAAAATAACCAGATCAATCTCATTATTTTAATAGATAATAGCGGCAGTCTAATAGTTGTAATTATTTTCCTATTAGGAAGTCTACACATTAACTATTACAGCAAAACAATTATTTTAAGGTAGTGCTTTAGTGCACATTTTTAAAAATCTGGGCATGGTCTGGGTTTATGTAGCTCAGTGGTAGAGCACTTGCCTTGCACACGTGACCCACTGGGTTCAATCCTCAGCACCACATAAAAATAAATTAGGTATTGTGTCCATCTACAACTAAAAATAAAAAAAAAAAAAAAAAAAAAAAAAAAAATCTGGGCATGATGGAGCATGCCTGTAATCCCAGCAATTCATGAGACTGAGACCAAAGGATCTCAAGTTCAAGGTCAGCCTGGGTAACTGAGGAGACCCTGTCTCAAAATAAAAATGGAAAAGGATTGTGGATGTAGCTCAGTAGTAGAGCTCCACTGGGTTCAATTCCAAGTATTACAAAAAAAAAAAAAAAAAAAGAATAAATAATTTAAAGATTTAAAAATCAAAGATTACCATTAAGGCTTTAAAAACAGGTTAAAAATGCAAGTTGTATAAAACATCATTTATTGTGAATTATAACCAAATTCTCAATTTCAATCTAAATGGAAGAGCTAAGATTTTCCACGGCAAAAAAAAATCTTAGTTGTTCTATGATAAAAAAAAAATCCTAATACTCATGGTTAAATTATTGTATTATATTTCCCACCAATGGTCTATTTCTAGGCATAGTTTTACATGACATTTATCTATTGGTTTGTCCATTTTTTCATTTGATATACTGATCCTTTTAAACCATAAAGAAAATTAACAACCCCTTAACTTATAACCATTTTGAATTTTATTTTACAGCACTTTTATTGAGACATCATGTAACTTTACTGACCAGGACTGTTTACAAATGTAATGCTTGGCCTTTGAGACAATTAAAAACCTTTAAGTACTAAAATTTTACATCATGATTTGTTTAACTTAAGAGGTGTTAAAATGATGAAAACTAAAGAAAAATTTCCAAACAGAAATATAATGATTTTCACAAAAACCATATATTCCTCCCTTATATCAAAAGAAGGGAGAGAAGAAGAAAGAAAGGAAAAAGAAGAGGCGGAAAAGAAAAAGAAAAAGAGGGCAAGAAAAATACTCTTTTTTTCCCTATTTGCAAAAAGGAGGGAAAACTCTGAGGTCTCAGCAAATAAAGTAATCAATCAAGTCAGTTTATATTAAGGCATCTTCTTTACATATTATTGAATCCCATCATGCCTTTCATATTGCCAGCAGCACCCTGTTGAAACTGCCTCATCATTGACTGAAGTCCTGCCATGCCACCTAAAGTAGAAAACAGATCATTACTAAGTAGAACTTAAAATATCTATCAAAGAATTTGAAACATCTTTTGCTTAACAAGTACTTCAATTTCTAAAAAACGCTGCATTCTGATTGCAATTAAGCTGTTAACCTTAAAAAACACACCAACTAATAAACTGGTATTATCACCAGAATCCTCATCTATCAGAGAATGAATAATCTATCTCAAGTTATTGTGAGAAATAAGATAAAATATGAAAATACCTCAATATGTCATACAGTCAATAAATCTAAACAAAATTTTTTTTTTTTCTGAAAACATCAAGAGTCTTCTTATAAAGACAACTGTGTTAAATAAAAATTGGCCAATGGGGAGCATTATTTCAAAGGACTTTAAGGAAAAAAAGAATTCACCATTTATTAAACATCTACTATATGCCCAGAACTGTATTAAATGCTTCCATATATATTAGTTCACCGAATTGTCACAATCTCCTGATAAGATATTATCTGTTCACATAAGGGAACAACAGGTTCAAAGTTTAAGGGAATTTTCAAAGGTTACACAGTAAAAGTGGAATTGGTGTTCAAAATTCTTATGTAATTTAAAAGCCTCATCACTGAAAACAGATAGTTCCAAACAGGACAAAAGATCACTAGGAAAAGTATTAAACAAAGGGTGATTAACTGGTTCAAAAATAACATAGGTGGCAGCAGAGGAATAAATAAAACTTTAGTTTATCTGGTGCTATTAACTATTCAACTTAGGATGCAGATGACCATTTCCCTTAAATCACATATCTTTTGAAAATATTTTCAAACTATCACAAGAGAAGGCTTACCATTAAAACAATCCTTATCAATTAAACTGTATATTAACTATTGGCAACAACTTCATATTTACCCATGTGATGAAGAACTCTTGGATCCATCATTTTGGCCATTTGTTGATTCAATTTTGCCATCTGTGATTGGCTCACATTCTTAGACATGTCACCTCCTGAAAAAGATTTTGAATAAGTATAGGATGTAATATAACCATGGTATCAAAGAAAGTTTAAAGTGAGTAAATGAAAAAAAAGATAAAATTCACCTATAATCTTATCATCTTGACACAATTATTTCTATTACTACACATTAACTAATGTTTATTTTTTTTTTAAATTTTGATTCATTGTATACAAATGGGAGTATGACTATCATTTCTCTGGTTGTACATGAAGTAGAGTCATACCATTTGCGTATTCATTCATGTACACAGGGTAATAATGTTTGTCTCATTCTATTATCTTTCCTTCCCCTGCCTCCTCCCGTATTTATCTTAATTACATATTTTTGAGGAATAACAAATGAAATTCTATATAAAAGAACATTTTAAGGATTTTCTTAAAGCTATACTTTTTTCTAATACTTTTATTCATATCTGTACATAAGTAACTATAGCAAAAATGAACATAGTAGTTATTAACTGTAAGTTACAATAACAATTGCTTAATGGGAATATGAGGAAAGGCTGGAAAAAACTGAGTTTATAGAGAGGGTTAGTTGAGAAAGAATGGATGTCTGGTAAAAGAATATGAAAGTATCAAAGAATGAATATGTATATTTTATACATATATACATATATTTTATACATATAAATATACAAATATATATTTTATACATATATATGTATAAAAAGTTTTTTGGGTTTGGTACTAGGGATTGAGACAGGAAGCAAAAGACATCATCAGTGCAACAATGATGAATGAGTAGAATTCCTTCAGCAAAATTATTTATTTAAAAGGAACATTAACTGTGGTACTTTTCAGGAGCATTTAATAAAACCAAAGCTGCCCCGGATTCTCTGATCATGGTTAACCATTCTGAATAAATTATGTGAATTAAGACTAATAGTGAAATGCTGTGAATTCCAGGGATTCAGGAGACTGAGGCAGGAGAATCACAAGCTCAAGGCCTGCCTAGGCAACTTAGCAAGACCTTGTCTCAAAATAAAAATGAAAAGGATAGTGGGGGTAGCTTAGTGGTAGAGTTCCTGGGTTTAATCACCAATACCATAAAGGAAAAAAAAATGCTATTAATGAAAGAGAAAATGTTTATGTGATAAAAAGCAGAGTTAATAAATCTGCAGAAGATGTTAATTCCATGTTTACTGGTGATTTGTTCTAAGAATTTCTTTTTCAGAACTTAAACTTCTAAAAAAAAAAATAGTAAACATTTTATTGTGACAAGGATGGGTGCACATTCACTGCCCACTTCATCTTGGTTGTGCCTTTATCTAGGAACCAACACTTAGGTAAGTTTTGACTGATGGCTCCTCAGTAATTCTATCAAGAATAGTCAGGGTTCCTTGAAAAAGATGTTAAAACCGACTTATGTGTTTACTAAAAACAATACAAAATGGCATGGAATGTTAGGAATTATAACCAATTTTAAATCTGTCTTGTCACAAAAGAGAAAATAAGACATAGCCAGCAAGGGAAATAAGGAAAGTGTCCAAAATCAAAGGCAATTAAATATATCTGTAAATATTATTCTTTTTTTTTTTTTTTTTTTTTTTTTTTTTTTTGTGTGGTGCTGGGGTTTGAACCCAGGGCCTTGTGCTTACAAGGCAAGCACTCTACCAACTGAGCTATGTCCCCAGTCCTGTAAATATTCATTCTTTGTAGAAGCTATTCACCTTTGGATTTGCCTAATCAACAGTATTTTTTAAATAAAAAAAATTCATTATAATAGGTGTTTACATTATATAAAATAATTTAAAAGGGGACTAGAAGAGTTGATCAACTCTTTGGAAAAACAAACATCTTTTTGCCTTACATAATACAGCACAATAAATTCCAGTTGGGATAGAAAGTCAAACAAAAAATAAAACAAGGCTAGGGATATACATTCAGTGGTAGAATGCTTGCCTAGCATGTGTGAGATCTTAGGTTTGATTCCCAGCACTGCAAAAATAAAAATAAAAAATAAAAGATACATGCATAATTGGAATAGTATTAGTCAATGGCTAAATATTATATTTTGAGGACTATAAAGATATAAATAAAAAATATTACAATTTATCAGGAAAAAAGTAGTAGTTACAGCAACTGTTATTTGTAATAGGATATGTAGGATTCTCTGAAAAGTAATGTTTTCAGTTGCTTTCTTATGCTTGCTTACATTCTCTCTAAATTTTGTACAATCTATATTATATGTTCATGAAAATAAAATCATTCATTTTTTTTTCATATTAATGTCTATTACCTTTAATCTGAAAACAGACAAATCATAGATCACATTATAAATCCTGGTTATACTTAACTAACATGAAATTCAACAATGAATTTATCAATAACGCCATACTCCTTAACTTTACTATTTAGTTTATCAACTTCTTTGTTAATTAATGATGAGCTATTTTTCTTACCTTTGAAAAGTCCTTTGATACCTCCCATCTTTTTTACCATCTGTGCAAACTTGGTATATTGTGTCAAAAGCTCCTGAACATCTCTTGTTGACACGCCTGATCCCCGTGCTACTCTTTGGATTCTTCCTGGTTGCTTACTAAAAACCTTGGCACCATCTGTACTGTCCAATTCTGTAGGCAAGGATCAATTACTTTCATTTAACACAAAATTATCATTCATCATCAAATCAAAGTTTAGTAGATATGTTTTTTTAAAAGAGACAACTACTTCATTTTTCTCTTCTTTTTATACTACAAAATCTTATACAGAAAATAGGTCTAATAAATTATCAAACCACCAGGCAGATTTAACAAATGTTACCATTTGCCATGTTTGCTTCTGATTTTTAAAATTAAACAGGGGAATATATTCAAAAGGATCCTTAACAGTATTCATAAGCTATTAAAACAATATAGCACACATGTACTTTACCTATAGTTTAGGTAAAATAAGAACATTCTGAGAACTATGAAATTTCATGTTCACTATCTCCGTATCTCCTATGTCTACCCTCCCTTTCCAGGCCCTCTACACACCAGATGTATATGGTACATTTCAAAAAAGAACAGAGGTGTTTCTATCCTAAATAACTAATAACTTTTAACTCATAAATTTAGACTATATAAGCAGAAGGTAGGTCCTATTTATAATCAACAGAAAAATTAGTATATATCCTATAATCAAGTAATTACTATTTTAATCCTTTCTGTAGCATCAGTAGTAGGAGTTAATTCCCTCCAGTTTTGTTGTTGTTGTTGTTTGGTTGTTTTGTTTTGTTTTGTTTGATCACTCAGAATATAAAGTGCAGTTGTTCTGGTTTTAGTTGCATCTCAGGAATGGGATGGTCTTTAGTCAAAAATTTCTATTGTGTTTGCTTTCTCTCTTTAACTTCCCCCAATAACTGCCATCTAGACTGTTTTAATAACCTCAGAAGAGATAACCCATTATATAAATTAAGGCAGTCTATGCCATTTTGTTAGATCTATAATTTTTTTTTTCTTTTTGTGGTATGTTTTGAGACAGGGTCTCACTAAGCTAAAGAGGCTGACTTGAACTTTGATCCTACTGCCTTAGCCTCCCAACTTACAGGCATGCACCACCACACCCAGACTAGAAACTCTTTTCATGTATTAAATTGAAATACATTTGCCTGGTACTTTTATTCATGTATATTTCTCCTTTCCAAGTATAAAAAATACTTTCAAATACTTGAGAGCCACTATGTTTTACAGTTAGTGATTGAGAATGTGGACTCACAAGTCAGAATGTTGAAGTTGAAGCCCAGTCTCTCCACTCTTTAGTGACCTTAAGTAAATTACTCAACTTCCTGTACTTCACTTTGCTAGTCTAAAAAAGGCAAAAAGTACTAGGCTATCCTTTTAAGAGCAGTTGTGATAATTAAATGGTTTATGTATCTTAAGCATTCAGAACAGTACCTGGCAGAGTAAATACTTGAGATAAGGCTACAATTACTAATTCTATATGCAAAAAATTTTCCAGTATACAAAATGTATACAAGAAAAACACCATCTTATTTGAGGTTACTATGAAAGCCTGGAGCTTAGGAAACAGACTACAAAATCACCACCACTACCATCACCATTGTCAGGTAGTAGGTAAAGCATAAAAGGAACAGAATGATAAAACACTGGTTGAGGACAGAATCCTGTATCATATATTCATTTAAAAGCTGGGCTGAGGGGCAAGGGTTCTGGCTCAATGGTAGAGCACTCACTTAGCACGCATGCGGCCCTGGGTTCAATCCTTAGCACCACATAAAAATAAATAAAGGTATTGTGTCACCTACAACTAAATATATCTTTCTTTTTTTTTTTTTTTAATGTGGTTTAAAATATATCTTAAAAAAAAAAAAAAAAAAAAAAAGCTGGGCTCAGACAGAGACCAGTGAGAGAGACTAGGGCAACAAGAAAGGTATGGTTAAAAGTGAAGAGACAGTATAAAGGAAATCAAGAAAAAAAGATAATTAACAATCCAGTGTTGTAAAAGTCAAAAAAAAAAAAAGTATCCTGTTATGATTTAGATATGAAGTGTCTCCCAAAGACTCACGTATTGCAGGCTTAGTCCCTGTTTAGGTTTGGATGTGAGGTGTCTCCCAAAAGCTCACATGCAAGACAATGTAGGAAGGTTCAGAGAAGAAAGGATTGGGTTGTAAGAATCTTAACCCAACCAGTGAATTAATCCCTGGTGGGATTAACTGAAGTGATAGGGTGTGGCTAAAGGAAGGTGGGAATTGGGGCATGGCTATGGGGTGTATATATTTTGTATCTGAAGAGTGGAGACTTTCTCTCTGCTTCCTGATGACTGGAGATGCTTCCCTCCACCATCCTCTCCCACCATGAGGTTTAGTCTCACCTTGAGCCCTGAGGAATGGAGCCTGCCTTCTATGGACTAAGATGTCTGAAACCGTGAGCCCTCAAAAAACCTTTCCTCTCTATAATTGTGCTAGTCAGTTCGTTTAGTCACAGCAGTGAAACAACTGACTAAAACAGTCCCCAATGCACCAATGTTTGAAATTTGGGTTTGGGGAAGTGATTGAATCATGAGAATTCTGACCTTCTTGGTGGATTACTCACTGATCAATGAATGGACTACTGGCAGATAGTGGAAACCATATGCATGTGTAGCATAGCTGGAGGAAGTAGGTCCTGGGGCATATCCTTGGAGACTCTATTTTGTCCCTGGTCTCATCCTCTATCTCTCTCTGCTTACTGGCTGTCATGAAGTGAACAGCTTTCCTGGCTATGCCTTCTCACCATGTTTCTGCCTTGCTATAGTCCTAAGAGCTATGGAGTCAACAGACCATGAACTAAAATCTCTAAAATCAAGAGCCAAAATAAATCTTTCCTCTTCTAAGTTATTTTTCTCAGGTATTTGTCACAGCAACAAGAAGTTGACTAACATACATCCACTAGAGAAGACCAGTAAGAAGTTACTAGATACCTGTGTGTGAGCTACTCCAGAATAATGGATAAGGACAGAAGTCAGATTTCAGTGGTTTAAAAAGAATACCAACTGTTCTTCTAAAGCTTGACTAAAAAGAATCACAAAATTTAAAAAAAATATAAAACTTGGAGAAAAAGGCTAAGAAAATGTGAACATGTTTACATGCTGATGGAAAAAAACAAATCAGTAGATAAGTAAGGTCTGAAGCTACAGAGAAGGATTTTATTGATAGAGAAATGCCTGAGAAAGCATAGATAAGAGTAAAGAATGGTTGGTTTATCACAATCTTATAGGTAAAAAGCTGAGGGAATTAAGTATCCAATTTTCTTTGTAAATGAGGTCAGAGGTCAAGTTGACAAGTGGTAGAAGGCCTAAAAAGAGTGTTGAATGTTCAGCATATCCACTAAGTGGAATAACACAAGTATGTTAAAAAATTTGGTGAAAAGGGGGTCATGAGATTAGAAATGCTAATGGAGGACAGGTAAAAGACCTAGAAGTAATAGAGGTTATGATAATATAGGATGACGGAGAGAGAGCAGTACACTTCTGAGAAGACTGAAACTCAAGAATTTCAAAAGTAAAAGCTGTTTTGCTTTCATTTTCTCTATGTTACAGATTCTTAAGGTACACTGGCATATTAAAGTATTGAACAGACTGAGAATATAGATTGAAATTTTTAAACCCAGTATTCCCCTAAATTTGTCTCCATATTTCCCTTCTTTATTTCTATCAACATCATAGAGAACTAAGGTTCTTATTTGGAATTCAACTGAAGAAGAACTGTATTAAGCATTTCTCTCAATGATAATTCAATATAATCATCATAACATTAAAATGCTTTCAAGTTACTATAATATACCTAAAAATAATCTTTTAGTAAAAAACTTCATCTCGTATCAAGAAAACAGTTAAATTCTCAACTTACTGATGTTCAAGACACTGTCCCGAGTCAAGAAATCTGCATCTTACCTTGATCATTCATACTATCCATTATTGTCATTAATTTCTTAAGCCTTGCCATTGACTCCTGTTCATTTCCTTTGCTCATAAAATCTGTTCCAAAACCCGGGATCATCCCCTAAAACAAAATTAAGCAAAGTGTCATTAATAGCTTAAGAATAATTGTTATAACTACATTTAAATGTTGGCTTTAATACTGTCTTAAAATATACAGTTTTACCCAAAGAATTAAAGCAAGTATATCAAGATGTTCTTAGAAATTTTAACAACAACAAAGAAAAAAATCAAAAAAGGTATAAACAAATTTTTAAGGATAACTAACCAAGATCTGACTGAACGGTCCCATTTTCATGATATTTTGGAATTGTTCATACATGTCTCGCAACGTAAACTGACCTGAAATATAATGATTCAGATATATTAGAGAATGTACATCTTCATTCAATAAAACTAATCTTTTCCTTAACCATGGATTCATCTTGAAGCATACTTATAAAATACCCAACCAATAAATACTCACATGAGCAGTTATAATGTGTAAGATGACAGGGTGAATGCTATAGGGAATATACAGGCACACTGATAGGTTCTATCTCAGGGAAATTCACCTTCTTTCAAAAAAAGATGGACACACACAAATACACAGGAAACTCGAAAACAAGGTATACAAACTATCTGCCTACGAGGGTAACTAAAATTAAGTATTGACACCAAAAGTGAAAAGTGGTATGAAACACATAAAATGTCCATAAACTTGGACAACAAGTTTATGTGGTGCTGAGGATAGAACCCTATTCCTCACATGTGCTAGCAAGCACTCTACCAGAGCCACAATCCCAGATCCCTTTTTCTTTTTGAGACAGGGTCTCACTAAGTTGCTTAGGGCCTTCTAAGTTGCTGAGGCTGGCCTTGAACTTGCAATCCTCCTGCTTCAGCCTCCTGAGTTGCGGAATTACAGGCATGCACCACCATGCCCGGCTGAGGTTCCTTAAATAGCATAGCACAGTTATTCATGAACAGAAAAATAAGTAATCTGTGAATGAAAATACTCAGCAATAAAAAGAATAAATAATCACATGAACAACTACTGAAAATACTATGGCTACAAAGAAAAAGATTTTAAAAAGGACATATCTAGAATTTCTAAAATATAATCCATTACTGGGATAAAACAGCAAACTTTCTAGGGTAATGGAAATGCTCTGTTCTTTATGAGGTGTAGGTTACTATGCATTTGAAAAATGAAAAAAAGATGGAATGGTAATCTTAGGATGTGAGCATTTCATTATATGTAAATTACCTTCCATTTTAAAGAAAGAGAGGGAATAGAGCAAAGAACAAAGAGTGTTTTCTTTTTATTTCCTGAACATAGAAACAGAAAAGGCATTTGATTTCAGGTATTCTAGATTTGAAGTGGCAGTACGATTGTTTTTAAAAAGGTTATAGCAAGTAGCCCAAAACACAGAATTAAACAGTGGAAGAGAAGGTAGAGCTTCTTGGCCTTTTATAAATTACCTACTAAGTTATATAGGAAATCCACTATCATGGAACTCAAGTGAAAAGCTTAAATAGAAAAGGCAGACACAGGGTTGGGGTCGTGGCTCAGGTGGCTCAGTGGTAGAGCACTTGCCTAGCATGTGTGTGAGGCACTGGGTTCAATTCTCAGCACTGCACATAAATAAATAAAATAAAGTCCATTAACAACTAAAAAAATATTTTAAAAAAAAAGGCAGATACACTGTCAAATATTAGGAACCAAGGACTATGTTTCCCTATATTTGGAAACAAGGATCCTTGGAGGCCTCAGAAATGAGAAGAATATGAGGAACAGAAACAAAAATGTATCAATATAAGGAAGGAGAAAGTACCACCCAATTTGGAAGTGGTATACACAAACAGGGCTAAAGTCATTAAGATATGGGAAAGTAAGGGGAGAAAATCATGCAATTAACAATAAATTCATTTTATCAATATATACTGAAGACCTACTATGTGCCAGACACTGAGATAAGTATTGTGAACAAAGAAGATGAAGAACACCGACATGAACCCTACCTTCACCTTCAAGCAGAGAAGACAGATATCAAATAACCATGAGGAATAACACAATTAATTATAGGGTACAATGAAAACAAACATCAAAAGGTTCTAACTTAGTCTAGAGATCAGATAAAATGTCCTTGAAGAGGGACTTACGGAGATATCTGAAATATGAGTACAAGTTAACCAGCTTGGCTAGGGAAGACGGTAGAGGTAGGAAGAAGAGAGAATGTATCTAACAGGACTAGCAAAGGCAATGGTCCAGGTAAGGGACAGTAATGTACATTTCAGAAACTCAAAGAAGTTCAGCATGGCCCACACACAGACTGCTAAGTACTATGGTGCCAAAACATGACTTGGACAACAGGACTTCACTAAAGGATTCTATGAAGGGCAGAAACAGAACCAAATTTCCATTTCTGAAACCTCTTTTTTAGGCAGTATAAATAACAGATCAAAGGGGAAGACTCTGAAAAGCTGGAAAAGTAAGAGATTAACCAGCAAATTTGCAGGGTAAATGGATACAATGGAGATATTTAGGAAATTCAATCACTATGACTAGTTAGTTGATTAACAAGGAAAGGGGTAGGCAGAACAAGAAAGAATAAGAATTAATAACAACATCCAAGTTTCTGACTCTGGCAACAAGACGAATAATGTTAAGAGTTATTAATGATACAAGATAGGAGGTTGAGATGAGAAGCTGACGATGTGTTGAATTTGAAGTGTCTATGGAATATCCAAGAATGGTCTATAGTAAACATACAGGTAAACAGGTTTAAAGCTGCAGACACAGAAGGTAGCCTAAAATAATCCCTACAAAACACCAACAATTAAAAGAACACTGACAAGATGAGCAAAATAGAGCAAAGAGGTTTCAGACAGTATGTAGCCATGGGAATTCAAGAGAAAAGAAACATTTGAAAAAAAGTAGAATGGTCAAAAATAATATGTTGGGTACTAATGATGTGTGAGACATTTCCCATCAATCTTAATGTAATCTTCACCAACCATATAAGGTAGTATAATCTACTTCTTACAGATAAGGAAATTAAGGCTGAGAAGTTAGAAAAAGTTACCCAGCTAAAAAACAGATCAGAGATACAATCCAGGTATGCTATACTTAAGAATTTGAGCTCTTAATTGCCATGTTATACTTCTCTGTAGAAGTGGTCTCTCATGGGAGTGAAATTTCTGTATGTGTATTTAATCTTTGTTTTTAATTTCTTTTTGTATATTTTATTATACTATATATATATGTGTATATACACATACATGTGTGTGTGTGTGTATAAAACTTAGAAGAAAACGGAAAAGCATTTTCTAATTTACCTTTCACCTATTTTCCTTGAAGGTAATTTGATTATAAGACAATAGAAAATACTAGATTTTGTAACTGATCAAATGCCTGAGAATTAAATGATTTACATATAAATCATTTAAAACATTACACATTTCAAGAACTAACTCTAATAAACACATATTATCATTTCAATGAATTATAGTAGATTTATCAAAAAGAAATCAGGGGAAGATATCAGAGATCAAATGCTTTTTTGCTACTCATATACCATGTTTCAACTTCTCTATGAGTGCTTCATTGTCATCTAGCTTCAACTCGTTGACTTTATCTATCAGTCCTTCAATGTCACCCATACCTATAAGATCCAGAAAAGAAAAATTAACAATCAACAGTATACCTAGATTCACATCATGCAAAACACATGCACATACATAATAACCTTGGCAAGGTAGGCAGGTTAAGTATTCTTACTACATTTTACAAGTGAGAAAACTGAAGCTAGAAAAGTTAAATAGCAGTAAAGAGGAGACAAAAAGCAGGGATTCTGGCTGAGGCTTAACTCCAAATTCCATGATTTCTAATTATAGCACCTTCAGAAATTATAAAGTTTTACTATCATTACAACAACTACATATTTTGTATTGTGCTCTAAAACTGCCAAAGAACTTCACATCTAATCTCATTTTACCACTGTAGCAACAAGTAGATAACTATCACCTTTGTTTCACAGGTGAAGAACATAAGTCATAGCAGAAAATTATTTTCTTAAACTGGTCAGAGTGAAAGAGTTAAAATCCTAATCTGTCCCAAAGACATATTACTTCTCAGATTTTTCTACATACCCATGACTGTACGTACCCAGAAGTTTGCTGATAAAAGGCTGCGTTTTAAAAGGCTCAAAGTCATCTATATGTTCCCCTGTACCAATGAAATAATTGGACTTTTTGTGGCAGCAACTCTGCCACAGAAAAAGAAAATATAACTTCAAAAAGAAAACAAATTCCAGATTATCAAAGCTAATAGAAAAATCCAAAATTAAATTCTTTTCACTAGGTAAAACAGAATATCTAAGAACTTCCAAAACTGTTTCTATTTACATTTCTCTTATAGGCCATATTAGGTTCACAATTGAATATATTTTAAAATATAAATAAATTCATAAATACAGTATTATGGTTTAGATATAGGGTTCCTTCAAAAGCTCATGTGTAATACAACACAAGAATTTTCAGAGATGAAAAAGATTGAATTATGCATGACCTAATCAGTGAATTAATCCTTTGATATGGATTAACTGGGTGGTAACTACAGGCAGATAGGGTATGGCTGGAGGAAGCAGGTCACTAGGGGTATCCTTTTGGGGTTTATTTTTTGTCTTCTATGAGCCGAGCTCTGTTTCCTAGTTTCCATGTACTAAATTGCTTTCCTCCACCATACAGTTCTGCCATGATACTCTACCTCACCTTGGGCCCAGATTTATAGAGTTGGCCAACCATGGACTGAACCTCTAAAACTGTGAGCCAAAATAATCTTTTCCTCTTCTACACTATTCATGTCAGTTCACTGGATCACAGTGACAAAAAAGTTGACCAACAGGGTTGAGGATGTGGCTCAGTGGTAGAACACTGGCCTAGTACATGTGAGGCACTGGGTTCAATCCCACCACCAAATATTAAAAAAAACTAACAAAGGTAATGTGTCCATCTACAACTAAAAATATTAAAAAAAAAAAAAAAGGCTGACTAAAACACACACACACACAAATATACACATGTCTAAGCTGAACATAGGGAACAGTATAAATGATACTTACGCACTGAGTGCACCACCTCCTTTTGCATGACCATCAAGTTTTGTCACTATTACTGAGGCTACATCTACTTTATCTTTAAAAGCCTAGCCTGGGCTTCACAAGCCTGACCAATGGAGGCATCCATCAATAAACAATATTATCAGGTTGCTAAAAGTTTAAACAGAAAAAGATAAATATTTTACTGATCTTAAGCAAATTTCATCATTAAAAACTATTTATGATAAATAATTATTCAATCAATGAATGTCTGTTGAGAGAGTAATCAGGTAGCATCTAGGTCTGAAGACAAAGAGGCAGATGAGAAATCATTCTAATGGTACATGGAAGATATGATATTGTAGGCATCCTTAGGTAGGTAGTCAGGGAAAGCCTCTCTAAAGGTTAATGTTTGAGCTGAGGACTGAAACAAAGAAGAAAAAGTTGTGCAAAGATCTGAAGAATGGCATTCTAGGCAAAGAAGAACAAAACCAAATCCAAAAATTTATAGGGCTGGGGAAGAGTGCTTATCTTGCAAGCACAAGGCCCTGAGTTCGATCCCCAGTACCGCAAAAAAAAAAATTTATAGCATGAAGAGTATATACTGAAATCAAATGAATAAAATAAGACTACTTCTCTTAGATCTGTTCCATTTGGTCAAAATAACAGAATAACTAAAAAGAAACTTATCAGCACTAACTACTACTAGTTAGCAAAAAACTATAGCCAACATTCCAATGCAAAACCCAAGTTCCTAATATATGCTACAAGGACCTATAAAATGCTGCTTCTCCTTGAGTTATTTCCATTACAATTTAAAGATGAGACATTAAATGATGACTATTCATTTTAACATGTATGTTCATTTGGGAAAGATTGTAAAATTCACCTAAAATATCATTTCCAATTGAATTTAAATAACTTACAGAAGGGAAACTCATTAGATACTAAAGGCTGGGTGGAGGGGTATAGCTCAGTCTTGAGTGCTTGCCTAGCACATGTGAGGCACCAGGTTCAATTCTCAGCACCCATATAAATAAGTAAAAAATAAGGGTCTATTAACTAAAAAAATAACTTAATGTTCCATGGAAAATTACTTACTATTGCATTAGCAACTTGAAGCATTTCTTCAAACAACGAGTCTTCTTGTTTGTGGCGGCCACTTGTATCACAATAATAATTTCAAAATTTTCATTTTTGAATTTCTCACTCCTTCAGAAGCAATGATTACAGGATCCATTTCGGTGTAACTATTTAATAACAACAAATGATTTAACAACCACAATAGTAAACTTCCAATACTACTAATTTGGAAACTGTTAGTCAACCTTTAATCTATTCCAAAAAAGTCAAAAATGAGCACAATTCAATTTGGTAAATTAAATTTCTAGTAAGTATTAAATATAGAAACCTACTTCAAGAGCAGAAGTAGCACTCATCCAACTTGCAACTATAATTCTGTATGATTCCATGTCTTTTCTCAATGAGCTATTTTCTTAAAATTTTTTTATATCTCTTTAATAACTGAACTCATGTTACAAAGTATTTCATACCTGCTCTTTCTGTTTAAAGCTCTTCCGTAACCATTTCATAAAAACCATTAAACTTCTTGTAAAACATGATCCAAAATACACCATTAGATGGCTATGCTTTCATTTATTAAATAAACTGCCCTACTATTGGGCAACTGAGGTTCTGTCAGCTACTTTTTTGGTACTAAGGATTGAACCTAGAGGTGTTTTACCACTCAGTTACATCCCCAGACCTCTCTCTCTGTTTGGTTTGGTTTTTGTTTTTGTTTTTAAGACAGGGTCTCACAAAGTTGCTTAGAGCTTCTCTTAAATTGCTGAGGCTGTCATCAAACTTTCAATCTTCCTGCTTCAACCTGCCAGTTGCTGGTATTACAGGTGTGATCCACCACACCTAGCTTCCAACTTCTTATTAAAAACAAGCCAACAAGGACAGTACATAAATGTTTCTTTGAACTGTGTTATGACAGGTTCTAAAAGTTGAATTTGTGCCAAATTATATGATCACTTAGGCTTTGAGCTGTTAAAAGAAAAATATGCTCTACAGAAATTTAATCGCATCCCTTTCCCTACATTTTCATAAACCTGGGAGGAAAAGTTTTTGTAACTTGAAAATCAAGAACTGAGATCACATTTTAACATGCATTCTGATTCATGGCAACTTTTTATACAGACTAGTACTGTCAAAGGAAAATACATATAAGATTTTTAAAAACTGCTTTCCTCTAAATTAAGAAAATAAATTAGAACTGGGCGTGGTGGCACACACCTGTAATCTGTGACTCAGGAGGCTGAGGCAAGAAGATCACAAATTGAAGGCCAGCTCAGTAAGTTAGAAAGACCCTGTCTCAAAAAATATAAATAAATAAAAAGGGCTATGGATATAGCTCAGTGACAGATCTCCTCTGGGTTCAATCTCCAGTACTGCAAAAAAAAAAATAAAAATTAACAACAAATTCAGGCAGGAATACACTAAAAATATATGTGAGACTGGTTTGTGTGTGTGGTATTGGGAATTGAACCAGATACTTGAACATGCTAGGTAAGTGCTCTATCTTTTTAGTTATTTTGAACCAGGGTCTCATGAAATTTCTCAGGCTGTCCTAGCACTTGTGATCCTCCTACCTCCACTTCTCAAGTAGCTGGGATTATAAGCATGTATCACTGTACCCAGATGAAATGGTTCCTATGTTTAAAAAAAAAAAAAAAAAAAAAAGCCTCACATTATTCTTTTTATTTTCTTGAGGCACAGGGAGCTAAGCCCAGGAGCATTCTACACTGAGCTAACAACCTTTTTTATTTTTTTATTATGAGACAGGGTCTCTCTAAATTGCTGAGGCTGGCCTTGAATTTGCTAATCCTCCCACCTCAGCTTCCCCAAAAGTGCCTGAGATTACAGATGTGTGCCACTATATTGGCTCCTAACATTATTCTTTAATTTGTTGGAAATTAATATTTAAAAATTATTCAATGAAAAAAATTAAGAAGTCTCCCAAATAAGTCCTAAATTCAATCTAGACTCCATTTTAAAACATCCTAACATGTACTAACTACCTAACTGAACAACACTGAACAGCAATGATTAGAATCTCTACCTGAGATAATCTGAGATGTATAAATCATTTCAGGACAACCAACACAAATGTTTGAAAATGGTATGCTGAATATTTTCGGTTTTAACTGTGGTACTGGGGATTGAACCTAGGGCCCAGTATACCATAGGCACGTACTCTACTACTGAGCTATGTTTCTGGTCCCTAAATATTTTAATATGATATAATAAAAAGTTAGACAAGATGAAATATGAGTATCAAAAGAAAAAATAGTAACCCACCTTCCATAGAATGGAATTCTTGCTTTAGTAGCATTCTGTTTTAGTTGGTCAAAAGCCCCTAAGAGATGAAGGAATGAATTAATTCTCATACTTGAAAAATAAAGATTATACAAAATAGTTTTTAAATTTTAACACAGTACCTGCTCTAAATGTGTCTGCACATATCAAGCAGGTCTTCCAACCTTTCCTCTGGTAATAATATGCTAACTGGGAAAAGAAGATTTAAAAATGTAATATCATAAGACATAACAATTACTATAACATATAATTTCTTCTATTTACACTTATTTACCTAAGGAGTAAAGTTAATCTCTGCTTACATTCTCCTGAATATAATATTATTAAAGATTTTTTGAGTACTGCAAATTTGCTAAGAAGAGTTTAAATTCCGTCATGTTATAGTTGCATTCAAAGGATTATACAATGAAAAATCAGCAATTGATTTTCATTAAAAATGTTAACTACCAGCCAGGCAAGGTGGCACAGGCCTTTAATACCAGTGGTTCAGGAGGCTGAAGCAGGAGATCATGAGTTTGAAGCCAGCCTCAGCACTTAGTGAGGCACTAAGCAACTCAATGAGACAGTGTCTCTAAATAAAATACAAAATAGGGCTGGGGATGTGGCTCAGTGGTCCAGTGCCTCTGAGTTCAATTCCTGATACCAAAAAAAAAAAAAAAAAAAAAAAAAGTTAACTACTGGGCTGGGGTTGAAGATCAGTGGTAAAACGTTTGCCTAGCACATGTGAGGCACTGGATTCAATCCTCAGCACCACAGAAAAATAAATAAAAATAAATAAAAGTATTGTGTCCACCTACAACTATTTCCCACTTACAAAGTGGAAAAATGTGTACTACTAACGTTATTTCAGTTGTTAAAAATCCAACAATAATATAATACTCTAAAAAAATCTTTTTGCCTCCCTGAAGTATAGCATGGTTGAAGCTTGTGACAAAAAAAAATTCTATAACACTGAGGAACCCAATTCTATAGAGGAAGGAGTAATACAATGAATCAAAAGTTAACATAAGGATATGCAAAGTAAAGATCCATATTATATAGGGGTGGGACACTGAAATAGTCTTGAGTCCAGGAGATAATGTATACTACCCTTGTTCTCATCTTCAAAATCATATACTCAAGCCATTAAAGCCAGACTGCCCCTTTAAAAAAAAAAAAAAAAAAAAAAAGCATAGTTATATAGAAATCTAACACTAATAAAAAGCAATCAGAGACTATGGGATTCTCTCTCCTTATCTTACAAAAAACTATTATAAAAGTAAAATGTATATATCAACTAACACAAAATTGTAAATCAACATTATATAGCTGGGCTTTCACATAAAATTTGATTTATAAAAATATATCTTCTATAGGACCTTTTTTTTTTTAAATGTGTAATTTACCTTTGAACATGTTGTTGTTTTACCACTCCCTTGCAATCCAACAAACATAATCACATTCTGTTTTCCTTTAGTGGGTGTCCATGCTTTAACTCCAGGGTCCACAAGCTACATACCAAAAAGTAAAATAAAAATAAAATCAAGTGAATATATGTTTACATTCAAAATTCTTTCCCCCAGAACTTTTAAATTATAAAAATAATGTAAGGATTTTTGTCACATAAAAGTCACCAAAATACTTCTATTCTAATGTCACTCTACTATTCCCTTTATACATAAAGAAAGAAATTTAAGAATATAACATGCATTGTAAAGTCATACTCAAGCCTTTACTATAAAACCAATACAGAGGTAAGGATCTCAAAACGTTTTTTAGAACAAGCTCAAGTATGAAGTAAGAAATGAGACCAAGTTTGACCCAAAGGAATATATCACCACTGCAGAAATATAATACAAAAACATGTGTGCCAGTCACGTGAATTTTTAAATGTTTAGTAGTAACATTAAAAATTAAAAGTAAAATTAATTTTAATATTTTACTTAACCCAAATATAATATATCCAAAATATTATCATTTCAACATGTAATCTAAGAAGATAATTTAATTTCTTCTCCCATATTGTTTTCAAATCTAGTGTGTATTTCATACATAAAGCTCATCTCAGTTTAGACTATTCACACGGCACATACTCAATAAGGGGAGGGCTGCCCTACTGGAGAGTTCTTGTGTACCACTTGACAAATATTTAGGTAAAGCAAAATTATAAATGATAAGTAAAAGATTTTCCAGGTCAAATTTTAAGTTCTCCAATGCCAAAGATCTTTTATCAAGTTTATTAGAGGGCTAATAAAAAAGAATCACCAATTTATAATCAATCAGTGGAAAAGTAAAGGTCATATATTTAAGAACAGTTCTTAAACTAACAAGTATGATGCATTTAAGTTCATTAAAAATAACAATTCAATTACGAGTCAGTTGTTTGGAGCTTAAAATACTTATCTCTATATGATAATAAATCCACAGTACTAGTTAATGTCCTAGACCAGAGGTTGGCAAACTGTGTAAATAAAGTTCTAATAGAAGGAAGCTATGTGTCCATTCATCTGCTACTTTTGTGTTACAAAAGCAGAGCTGAGTAGTTGCAACAGAGACCATGTGGTCCACCATGCCTAAATTCTTAAGACAAAGTCACCCATCCTAGACAATACCATCAAGGTTATATGATCCTTATTATACCTTGAATTTCAAAGAGAGATGTGGTAGAGAGGGAAAGAAAACATATTTTCTTATCCCTTTCCCAGGCATAAACTTGGCCTTGTATAAATTTTAATATGGGCAGAATCATCTTAAAACATAAATCCACTCCAGTTCTCCCTAGATCCTTTCAATATACCGATGCTGAATGACTGTTTATCTCTATGGCAGCTCTCTATGGACCCCGTACTTGAAACATACATTTTACTAAATAATTATTTTATAAATCTATCCTTCTCTTTTTCCCACCCTTTGGAACAAAAGTCTTCAACTTTTCAGTCATGGCAGTTTGTAAAGATTAGCTGCAATATGGAATTTGAAATCATTTATACTTTCACACTGTTACACTAAAGTCTATGATTCTATCTTGCACTTTTTTTTTTTATCTTGCACTTTTCATGGCTCTTATACTAGTGCATGATTTTGTACCATCATGCACTGAAACACTGGTTCACCGAGTTATATAAATCTCCTATTTTTGACACATTTCACTGCAATGTCAATACTGCTTTTATGTGAAAAGTAAGTACTGTCAAACTCAGGGTAAAGATACAGGTTCCCAGTTTATGTATGAAAATTCAAATTTCATCACTAACCACATATTGTTAATTATTTCCTTAAAGTCACAGGTTTACTTCACTTTGGAAAAAATGTCTGCCAAATGCCTACACATGAATAACTACAGTTTATATGTCTGTTGTTCATTTACATAAAAATGATGTCCTATGAAAGAAGTAGATGGGGTTCAGCTTGCAATTAAATAATCACAACATGTACTTTCATAAAGAGAAAAATGAAATTTCAGTATGCAACATCACACAAAATCTTAAAAATACATCTATAGGGAAAAGAATACATCTATAAGGCTGCGGTTGTGGCTCAGTAGTAGAGTGCTTGCTTAGCATGTATGAAACACTAGGTTCAATTCTCAACACATTAAAAAATAAATAAAGTGAAGATACTGTGTCCATCTACAACTAAAAGTATTTTTAAAAATACATCTGTAGTCAAGGGCCAATATTTAATACAATTAATAATTTCTACTACTTCATCGAGGATATTCTTATTAAGTAAAAACTGGCACTTTTTTTTTTATTCCAGATGTTTAGTAGTAAAGAGTACAATGACTAATAGTATAATTTGGTGTTACTGTCTTAACTCATCAAAGAGACTAACTTACTTCAACTGCAAATTAATATGAATTGGACAAATTCTTTAACTCTTTAAGGTCTTTCTTTTTCTCTCTTTTAATTAATAAGGAAGTGAACTAAACTGAATGTCTCAGTCATCTGAGATAACTGGACTTTTCCAAAATACCTATCAGCACTGGTACCAAAAGAATAAATGAAAATATTTGTACACATAGGAGAATAAAACAGTAAACCAGTAGCAGAGATCTACTGCTCTTAAAAAAAAAAAAAAACTGGGGCTGGGGTTGTGGCTCAGTGGTAGAGTGGTTGCCTAGCATGTGTGAGGCACTGGATTCCATTCTGAGCACCACATATAAATAAATGAATAAAATAAAGGTCTATCAACATTTAAAAAAATTTTAAAGCCTATTTAACAGTTCCATTTTAATTTCAATCCCTATTACTATATATGCATTTTTTCAAAGCTCTAAAATTTTCACCATAATTTGCATGGCAGCAGCAGCAATAGCAGCTAAAGCTGTTAGAAGGCAGGATAAAGTTAAAAGGATATATTTACTACTTGAAAAAATTATTTTTCACTAATTCAAAATTTCTCATAATCTAGGTAAGAGCTAGGAAACTTATCTTTTCAAAGGGAATTATTTTCATAATGAACAGTACAATAAGGTATAGTTGCCAGGTATGACTTTCCTACACAAGAGTAGGACCATCCTAGGCAATACTTGATATTAAGAGACTTAGACCCTTCTATCAATTAATCTGTAGTGAAGTGTTACTCTTTGCAAGTTAAATTTGGCTTCCCTCCGCCACCAACCCCCAGTATTGGGAATTACACCCAGGGGCACCCCTACCACTGTGCTACATCTTTAGGTCTTTTTCATTTTGAGACAGGGTTTCGCTAGGTTGCCAACACTGGCCTCAAACTTGCAAACCTACCTCAGCTTCCCAATCAGCTGGGATCACAAGGCTAGCCTTTTAACATATACACTCAGAATTCTGTACTTAGTAAAGTCTACAATAAAAATAGACCACCTTAGAAAAGCTGGGAACTTTTCAGTTTTTTTTTTTTTTTTTTTGGTACCAGGGATTGAACGCAGGGGCACTTAACCCCAGCCCCATCCCCAACCTGCTTTACATTTTATTTAGAGACAGGGTCTCGATAAGTTGCTTAGAGTCTTGCTAAATTTCTGAGGCTGGCTTTGAACTCACAATCCTACCTTAGCCTCCTGAGCCCCTGCAATTATAGGCATGTGCCACTGCACCCAGCCAGTTAATATTTTAATATAGAAGATTCCATAAAATTTTAATAGAAAGAATTCTGAAATAGTATTTATTAATAGTGCTATTATGTTTTTATCCACTGAGTCTAAAGAAACATAGCACAGTCTTGACAAAATTTTACCTTCACGAGTTCTTTAAAGACAGCATGTTGAATCATTTTTCTTTTGTTAAGACCAGATGCCATCTCTTCAAGATCAATAGCAGACCTTCATGATGGTGGTGTTTGGGGTAAGGAGGAGAAAAGTCAGATAAGACACTCTAAAAAGTCTTCTGTCCCACAGAATGTAAGAACAGTCAATCATTCATCTTAATAATCTTCTAACTAAAATGCATATAATTACTGCAGATTCATAAGACTACACCATCAAGAACTATATCATAAAGTATTAGATATAAGGCTTTTAGTTAAAAGTATAAATATTAATTTGCTCTCAAATGACTATAAAATACTATTTATCTTGCAGTTTATGATTTTATACATCTTTACAACAGAAAACATGAATGACTACTTCCTCTAATTCTAAATGCTTAAATACTACCAGTTCTAAGTTTATTCCCAGACTGGACAATGCAGAAAGAAGAAATGTCCTAAAAATGATAAGGGTTGGAATTCAAGCAGTTAATGGAGGTGTCTGATTTGTTCCAAGTATCCTGCCTAGTCCATGTCTCCCCAATGAACACAATAACCAAACCATACACAATACTCCTTCCTTCAAATATGTTCAGAGAACCATAAAGGAGAACCAAAGAGAATACTATTCACAAACAATGAATGAGCCTAGTTAATATCTTAAGCATGAAGAGGATAAAACGGCACCACTTTTCTATAAAGAAACTGAATTGTTAAAAGACATATATCCAAATAAATATGAATATAACCAAATAAAAGAATAACAAAATAGAAAAAAAAATCTATAATTAAATGAAAGTTATACATGGTTTGTTCTTTGAAACATCATTATGGAAACATACTGTCCATGCAGTTTTCTAACACATAGCTCTATACTATTCGAGTGCTATATAGCAGAAATGTTTCATGAAAAAGCACACCTTTCCAGTTAGCTCACCATCCCAGGAAACAAAACTTAGTTTTGCCTATTTTATACCTAATCAATTCAACTTACTTAACATTTTCTCTTAGTTGCTTCACTAGTTTAATATTAACATCCGCTTCTAATAATGCTGTACATACTTCTTTTAGCATAGCATTTAATACCTGAAAATAAATAAATAAAATTTTGAAGCACTCAATGTATCATTTCAATTCCATAAAAACAATAATAGTTAATCAGTTATCATATATTACCATAGTTTAACAAAGACAAAACAACAGTATTAGAGAAAAGGTTTTTTTGGGGGGTGGGGGGTACTGGGAATTGAACCCAGGGCACTTTACCACTGAGCTACATCCCAGGCCTTTTATTTTTTTATTTTGAGACAGGGTCTTATTAATTTGCTTAGGCTAGACTTCAATTTGCAATCTTACTGCCTTAACCTCCCAATTACAGGCATGTGCCACCATGCCCAGCAAGAAAAAGTTTTTTAGTTAGCTTTGGAGAGAAAATATCGTTAAATGTCCAGTCCTTTTGTCAAAATAAGATAACCCATTTAGTTCTACATACCTAATATTTAATCACAATTTTATTCCTATATTAATGAACAATATAAACAATATTCAAGCCAAAGAAAGTTTCTATTCAACAGCTGTTGCCATTGATGTTTTTTGTGTCACTGAAGAGCTCTGATGATGATAAATAGTGGCGTATCTTCACAACAGAAGAAAATTACCCAATCTAACCATTTCCACTCACAGCATAAGAATGAAATTGGAAATTATCCTCCTCTAATAATTCACTATCACCATACATCTGCAGAGTTCTGAGGCACTGTGTTTAAAAGGTCATAACTATAACATCTTAAGATGAGGCTTTAGCCTCATACACACACACATACACACACACACACATGATTATAAAACAGAATATAAGCTCCACAAGCAAAGGAATTTTAGCCTTATTTGCTTACTATTTTTTCCTTGGTACCAGCAAAATAAAGGCCCTCAAATACTTTTTGAATGAATATTCTCCTTCCCTTCACTTAATTTGCCCTGCAGAAGATTATTGGGTTTTTCTATTCTTCATTAAAAGTGCCTGATAAAACCGGACTTGATTTTTCATTAGAGGGATTTTTCCGTTAACCTGCTAGCAGAATAATACACCAAGAACAGAAAAGGTGCCAATTCAAGAAACTGATGCTGTGCCATTTCCACCAAGTCCTTCTCAGGTATCCTTTTTCTCTACTATTAACGCAAAGAAAATGAGCTACAATATTTCCAACAGAAAAAAACAATTTAGAAAGCTATGGCTTTATTCCAGATTATAAGACTAAATAATAGTTTAAATTATGATTTATTTATTTAATACAACTTATTAGAAAACACTGCATGAGGAATTATGGGGAGGAAGATTCTACTCTGGTTTGTCCAACAAATAAACAAACATGTGAAAGTGACTTTCTGTTTCTATTAAATGAGAGGCTGGACTAAGTGACCGCTAAAATGGTCTCAAAATTACTTAATTCCATTAGTTTCTAAAGTGCTGATAAGAAAGTATCTTTATATTTTTATTTTTTTTAAGTGCTAGGGATTAAATCCAGGGGCATTTTACCATGAGCTACATCTCCACCTCTTTTTATTTTTTTTAATTTTGAAAAAGGGTCTAAGTTGTTGAGGCTGGCCTTGAACTTGACAGTCCTCCTGCCTCAGCCTCCTGAGCCACTGAGATTACAGGTGTGCACCCCTGCACCTGGCTAGAAAGTTCTTTCTTTCTTTCTTTCTCTCTCTCTCTCTCTTTCTTTCTTTTACAGAGGCACTTAGCACTGAGCCACATCACCAGCCCTTTTTAAATTTTATGTAGAAACAGGGTCTTGCTGAGTTGCTGAGGGCCTCCATAAATGGTTGAGGCTGGTTTTGAACTTGCAATCCTCCTGCATTAGCCTCCTGAGCCGTGGGATTACAGGCATGCACCACCATGCCTGGTTTAGAAAGTACTTTTAATCTATTAGTTCATTTAGTCTTTAAAATCATTATGTAAAGTAAATGTTATTTCCCCATCTTATATACTAAGGAATCTGAGGTTGATGTCCCCAAATTCATATTGCACAGCTACTAAATGGCTAAAGTGGGACTCTAATCAAGGTCTTCTAACATGAATTCAGTACTTTTTCCATTGTTACTATGTATACTTGTTAATAAGTATACTTGTAGACTGTAATCATCTCTTTTCAATTAACAAGCCATAAAGATAAGCAGAAGAAAAAAAGAATATACTATCTTAAAACAACAAATCCAGGAAAAAAGGTATTTCAGACATGTTATAAGGAGTCATCTTATAAAATCTCTAAAGGAGTGAAAAAGAATTTCAGAAAAAATAAAGAAACCAAGAAAAAAATGCTAGCATTTTATAAGAAAAATGTTAATTAAAAGTCACTGAGAGGGGCTGGGGAGACAGCTCAGCTGGTAGAGTGCTTGCCTTGCAAGCACAAGGCCCTGAGTTCGATCCCCAGTACCGCCAAAAAAAAAAAAAAGTCACTGAGAAAAATCAGATAAGCACATACACATAGCCAAGAACAAAGAAGCAGGATAATGGAACTTTTTAGGTCTACATCAGGATGGAAAGCAAAAGTACGTTTCCAAATTTAAGTCATTTTCAAAAGATGCTCTTTTTACATGTAAATTAAGGTCTTTTTTGTTTAAGTTCTGTATAGAAAGATGAAACAATTTTCTTGATGAAAAATACTATTTACTATTATTTGGGAGTTTTTATGTTATGCTTTGTTTTATGGTACTGGGGATTGAACCCATGGGCATTTTTCCACTGAGCTACATCCCCAGTTTGTTTATTTATTTATTTTATTTTGACACAGGCTCTAAGTTGCTCAGTCTGGTCTCAAACTTGTGATTCTCCTCATTCAGCCTCCAAAGTCACTAGGATTACAAGAACACACCACTGCACTGGGCTTGGCTATAAGTTTTTTATCTACAAACATTAAATCTAATCAAAATAAATATAAACACAGATTATTAAAAATCTAGCTCCCCAATGCTAGTAATGATGCATAAGCATATATATCTCACATAATGTTTTACATACCTCTTCATTGATAATGGTGGCATTGCTCAATGAGCGTAATGCTGATGTTATTTTTCTTCCAAGGTCTGCTAGAACCATCTTGAAGACTTTAAAATGTGCTTATGAGGAACTCTGGAAAGAAAAAAATATTAAATGAAAACAAGCCATTTTTTTTCTCTAAGACTAATTACTTCTAATGAATAAAATTTAAGTTCAAATTAAAATGTTGAAATGTTTAGTTACTGTAATTTCAGCTTCTATAGCTTCAACCTGCAGCTTTAATACTTAAGTGCAAAAAATCAAAATGTCACTTTGTTAGGATACCTTGTTTGAACATCTAATTAGAATCCTGTAAATGAATCAACAAATTTTAACATGTCAATCTGAGGAAATAATGACATGATCTCAAATATGTACTTTTGGCACAATGCTTATGAATATGAACATCTGAATCATGTATCATCTACATTTTTAAATTAAAAGAAAAAGAGGTGAAATCTCCAGAAATATTGCCTAATTTACCAAATTATAAGACTCTGAGCTATTTTGATTCTTCTTCCTAAACCAAAAAAAATTATTTAACTTTTCTAGAACAAAGTAAAGCAACTGTTGAGCCATTAACTTTGTGACAGGCAATGTACTAAATGATCCCACATAAATTACTTCATTTCATTCTTCCAATCACCAAGAAAAGAGATATATTCTTCTTCTTCCCACTTTAAAGCTGTTCTTTATTCCCCAGCTCTAAAATAACCTTGAAAATCCTTTCCAGTTGTAAAACATCATTTTATAAAGTATACAGATATACCTACTACATACAAGGATGCAAAGCACTCACAGATGGTAAAAGAGCAAATATGAATTTACTTCCTGTCCTCAAGATGCTTACTTACTAGATGGTAAGACAAGGCACATGAATGAACAGCAAAATAAATGCTAAGAGAGAATTCCTCCTGACTACAAACTAGAATATCAGCTTTCTCCAGTCTTCAAAATGAAACACCGACTCTAGATCTCAAGCCTGCTAACTTTTGGACTAGAACTACATATTTGGCTCTCCTGGGTCTCCATCTTGCCAACTCATCCTGCAGATCTTGGGACTTCTCAGCCTCCAAAATTGCCTGAGTCAATTCCTTATAATAAATATCTACCATCCTCCCTACAACCCCCACACACACAGTACCTATTGGTTGTTTCTCTAGAGAACCCTGACAAATTACAGTGAAATAATGGCTCAAAATTGGCAATAGACGTTAGGGTGAACTGTGAATGATGAAATCTATAAAAATTCAAAAGAAGAAAAAACATTTTAGTCTGTTTATTGGAATTTGGTTCTAAAAATACAGGTAGAATTTGGATAAACAGACATGAGGACAAAGGGGAATTTGAGAAGCATGGAATGACATAAGCAGAAATGGAGACCTGGGAAAGTCTGGGATATATTTATAATTTACATATGCATTCCACTTAAAGATTATTAATGAGCTTTATTTGGGGGACAGTAAAAATATTCTGGTCAAGACAGAGGGCTATATAGGAAATGAAGGTTATAAAAGACTGCGAAACCCAGGTTTACAAAATGTCAATTGTAATAAAAAGCAATATTAATAAAAACATTAAGTTTCAAAACAACTGTTTTGGTAAACCATTGAAGTAATCTAGCCTAATTTAGTGAACCAAGATTATCCCAAACTTGATCCCATCAACACAGAGCACAGCAGATCAAAATGGGAACAAAATAGCTGACTCATTCACCACAGAGAGTAGACAGGTGAATCAAGTCAAAAGAGAGAGGAAGGGAAAATGAACTATAGGGCCTAACACTAGCAAAGAGATATCCCAGACTGAGCTCTGAATTAAACATTATACTTCCACTCAAAATTTTAGTAATTCAGAAGTTAAAAATAATTCCCACCAACACTTTGTGAAATTGAAAACAAAAATGTGCTTACCATATTTTACAATTACATGGTTGTTTAACCTGAAAGGAACTCTACTTCATGGGGAAAAAAATCCAGTATTTATTTCTTATACCATATTCATTAAACTACATAATTATCAATTCTTAAGTAAATATTCTTAATGGAAGAAGTAAGAGTCAGATGTTTCAATTCATCTCCTTTACCACTGTTACCAGGAGTAATATAATCCTATTAATGACACCACAATTAACTTTTTTAGGGATCATGTCATAAACAGATGACCAGTCATTTTAAAAAGTTAACTGCCCATATTATTACTTTTTTCTTTTTCCTTTTTTTAAACTGAAGATTGAACGGGGGGGAGGGGGGGGCTTCACCCTAGAGCTATATCCCCAGCATCCCCCTCCTCCTTTTTTCTGGAAGCAGGGCCTTGCTAAATTGCAGAAGCTGGTCTGGAACTTGCAATCCTCCTGCTTCAGCCTCCCAAGTAGCTGGGATTAGATGTGTGAGCCACTGAGCCTGGATAACTATCCATATTAAATGGCTCTTTCAAACTAAAAAAATTTCAGTGTGAAGTTTCTCAATACAGTTTTCCTCATATATGTACTTACTAGCAGAATATTTTTAAATACTTCTCCTTATAAAAACCTGCACTTCAACAGAAGAATAAGAATACCTAATAATATCTTTCACCTAGTGTTTTTGCCACAATTTCCAAAGATCTCTCTAAACTTTAATTATGCTTAAAATTTCAATGACTTCCCATTGTATGCAAAAGTCAAGTCCTCAAAATGAACTGTAAGGCATCCTCAAACATGCACATACACACCCTTGACTTTAATCATACTGACCACCTTGCTGTGGACTGTACCCATTTCTACCTCAGGGTTGTAGTACTAACTGGCATGTTCTTTGTGGCTGACAATATAAGCTCCCTCTCTTATCTCCTTCAGATCACTGTGCAGACACCATTTCTCAGTGATGTCTTCTCTAATCACTTATTTAAACTGAAACCCCTCCTCCCTTTATTTTTCCTATTATAACTTATTTTCTATTATCAACTTACATATGATTTATTTATTACTTGTGGTCTGTAGTCCCCCTACTGAAGTGTAAGCTGCGTAAGACAGGAATTTTTGTCTCTTTTGCTTCTCCTGTGATCTCACTGCTCTACCTATCCTCAGTCGTATACAGAGAGCCCGTAATAACAATGAACTTTATAAATGAATGAAATATTTCACACATTTGAGAAAAAGTAACCCTAGGGGCCAAACTTATGAAAAGAATTACAAATAACTCTTAAAGGCCACTAAAATAAACTAACAGATTATAACAAGTCAAAAGATATTCAATGATCTAAGTAACTGACACTGTATATTTAATATTCATTTCAAAATTTTACTCTATGCATTTCCAGTAAGATACTTAAAAATTAACCATTCCTTGTTCTAAAATGTACACTAAAAGTAGAATGCTTTTTTGGTATTATTAATATCTAACACTAAATCATAAACTGGAGTAATTTACAATTCAAGCACTCATTCAAAATACTCTTGGCTAATTAAAAAATTTGTAGATACTATCTATAAATTTTTATATGCTAGAATTTCACAAAAGAAGGATCTCTATTTAAATTGGGGTTTTTAGAATAGCAAGTGATTACTATATAGTTTCCTAGGTTTTAACACCTATTATCTCATTCCACCCTTTCAACAATTTTGAAATAAGCAGTTTAAGTAACAGAAGTTATCTCCCTATCAAAAAATCCTAAATGACTTTCTATAGCCTTTAGTTACACAGTCTAAATTTCTAAAGTATAAATAATACTTTAAGCAATAGGGTCAAATACCCATGCTGGCAAATTCCAGGAACAAATTTTGCTGCTATGCTATAATAGAAAAAAAGTCATACCTTGAATTTTTTTTCTTTTATTGGGGGGGCGGGTAACTGGGGATAACCCAGGGTGCTTTTCCACAGAAATATATCCCTGGCTCTTTTTATTTTTTATTTTGAGACAGGGCCTCACTAAGTTAGTTGCTAGGACCTCACTTAAACTGCTGATGCTAGCCTGAAACTTGTGATCCTCCTGAGTCACTTGGGATAGGCAAGCACCACTGCAGCCGGCCATGTTCCTCTTCATGGAAGAGTAAAAAGAGCTGAAAACTACCACTACCATCAGTAATGTACAAGGACTGATCTTAGCCCAAGTCACAGGTTCTTCTAACAGGAGGCTGACTAGGAGTTAGATAGTGAATGACACAAACAGGCTCAGTCTGGGGTTCCCTAAGTAAGGCAATCACAAGGCCAAGTATCCTACTTACCTGCTGCAAAGTAAAGTACTGGAAAGAGCAAGGGCTTTGAAGTCTGACAGACTTGGTTTCAAATCCCAGCTCTGTTACATACTGGCTGTGTTACTTTGGGCAAGTTTCTTAATCTCTCTGAGCCTCACTGTCCTCACCTGCAAAATGGAGATAATACCATTATCAAGGTAATTACCTGCACAGTTGTTGTGAGGACTAAATGAGACAGTATGTATAAAACTGCCTGCAAGTGTCTAAAATATTAACTATTTAATTCTATTCTTTCTTGAATGGTATCAAGTAGCTCTCCCTGTATCATCCAAAGTGTAAGTTAGAAAATTTTTGAACTGCCTACTAAAGTGCTTGTTCCATTATTGAGGAACCACTGGAGTCTTTTAATTTAGTGCCAATTACAAATACCTAGTTGTCATTCAAGAAGAGCTGCAGTCTCAAAAGAGCCACCTTTCCCTACACAAACAATTATAAATAGTCCTGCCAGAACCTTGCCTTGTCTGAGACTACACAGACCAAATGTTAAGACATTTCAAATTCTATCACAACAAAACCCTTATGAAAAAGTTATTCTAATCCCTTCTCAAAAACCAACTTTTAGGGGCTGAGGTTGTGTGGTTCAGTGTTAGAGCACTTGCCTAGCATGTGTGCGGCACTGGGTTCAATTCTCAGCACCACCCTGAAAATAAATAAATTAAATAAAGGTATCTACAAATAAAAAAATTTAAAATAAAATAAAATCAATAATACACTCAGGAACTAAATATACAAATTATTTTCATAAACATTCTTCTACATAGTATATTTCTCTAACGTAGTCAAAAGCTCATAACCAATATTTGTTTTCCTGACTATAAAAATAAATATATTTTTAAAAATTCTACATAGCATATGTATTCAAAGTCTAGGACCACAGAAAAGCAAATTTAGCAAATAATATAGTCTTTAGGTATTTTTAATGTTTTTATTAGTGCATTATTGCTAAACATAATATGGTGTTCATTTTGACATAATCATGCACCATGGAATACAATTTGCCCATTTCATTCCCTAGTACCTCCTCCCTTCCTTCCTTTCCCTCCTTTCCTCTTCTCTCCACTGGCCCTCCCCCTTTCTATTTATTGTTTTTATATATTGGTGCCTTATATGAATACGTAAAAGTAGAATTCACTGTAGTACAATCACACATGCCCACAGCACTTTTTGGTATTTTACCTGATAAAATTATTATGCTTGAATACTTGTGTAATGATAATTATTACTTTCTAATTTAGGAATTATTTTTCATGCTGAATCTACGTATTCCTCCAAGGACATAATTCACCTTTGTTTTGTGATTATAAGAAGGTACATGTTCATTATAAAAATTCAAGTATTATAGCAAGATTTAAGATAGAAAATGTAATTCCCCTAATCCTATTCACTCCCAACCCCTGGTAACAACAAATAATAACTTGCTGTATATTCCTATACATTTTATTTTCTAGGCATATAATTTAGGTAAGTTTTCACAAGAATTGTGGTTTGGGGGGAAGCAGAAAAGGAAGCAGAAATGAGAGAAGTTCTTTTCTACAACAGGCTTCCTAATGCTAAAATATGCTTAAATGCAAAAAGCAGACTATAAAATATACACAGGAATTATATATATTACATAGTTCATTTTTGTAAAAAAAAGTTTAGCAACAACTATCTAAAAGAGAACATTATTTCCATCAAGGAATTATAAATCATAATCATGAGATATCATTTTATACTTACTAGGACAGCTGTAATAAAAAAAAAACAAGGGTTGATGAGGATATGGAGGGGAGAAATCAGAACCCTCAAATACTGTTCATGGCAAAGTAGTACAGTCTTTTAGGAAACACCTGGCAATTCCTCAAAATGTTAATTTAAACACAGCAATTCCTCTCCTACATACATATGGAAGAGAAAGGATTACACATCCAAATAAAAACTTGTATATGGATGATCTTAGCATTATTCATAATAGTCAAAAAGTGGAAACAGTTGGGCACAGTAGTACATACCTTTAATCACGCTACTCAGGAGACTGAGACAAAAGGATGGCAAGTTCCAGGCTAACCTCAATGACTTAGCAAGACCTTGTCTCAAAATAAAATATACAAATAGCTGGGGATGTAGCTCAGTGGTAGAGCACCCACAGGTTCAATCTCAGTAGTACCCCCAAAAAAGGCAGAAATAACCCAAACACCCCTCAAGTGACAAATGGTTACATAAAATGTGATAGGATCCATAGAATGGGTTATCAATAGGCAATAAAAAAGCAATACAGTACTGAATACATACATAGTATGAATCTTGAAAATGTGCTAACCGAAGACAGTCACTAAAGACCATATGATTTCATTTATACAAAATGCTCAGGGGCTGGAGATGTAGCTCAGAGGTAAAGCATTTGCCTAGCATGTATGAGGTACTGGGTTCTACTCTTATAAAATAAATTAAACAAAGGTATTATGTCCATCTACAACTAAAAAAAAAAAAATCTTAAAAAATGTTCAGACTAGGCAAATCTACAGAAACAAAGAGTACATTAATAATTGCTTAGAATTCAGGAGATGGAATAAAATGAAGAGTGACTGTTAATGAGTATGGGGATTCTTCATGGGATGATGAAAACATTCTAAAATTGATTTATCATAGTGGTTGCACAACTGTAAATACACTAAAAATCTTCAAAAATGTACACTTTAGGGGAACTGTACGATTTACTAAAAATCTTCAAAAATGTACACTTTAGGGGAACTGTATGATTTATTTTAATAAAACCTAAAGAATTATCACTTGTTATTTCTGGAATATTTAACATTAGTGCCAATTACAAGTGCCTGGATGTCTTTCAACAAGTAACTTGAAATTTTTTTATTGTCTTTTCTATTTCTTTTGATAATATCCAATTTTTTATTAAGGATTTTTTAAGATGGGGTCTCATTATGATGCCCAGACTATCCTCAACCTCCTAGGCTCAGGCAATCCTCCTGCCTTGGCCTCCTGAGTAGTTGGAACTACCCTTGTATATCGCCACAATGCACACCACCACATCAAGACTATTTTCTTTCTTTCTTTCTTTTTTTTTTTTTTTGTAATTGTAGATGGATAGTATGCCTTTGTTTTATTTATTTATTTTTATACAGTGCTAAGAATAGAACCCAGTGTCTCACATGTGCTAGGCAAGCACTCTACCACTGAGCTACATCCCCTGCCCAAGACTATTATTTTTTAAGTCAAGAGGAAAATTATTTTCCAAAGTGCTCCACTTGAGAACTTTGAACAGTATTAGTCAAAAGGTAAGTAGTGAGACAGAGTTGCCATTGGTATTCATATATTCATTAAATACCTACTGTATGAGAAAAGTTCTAACTCCAAATCAATAAATTAACAATACAAAGAAGATTCCCTTGTTAACTTCAGAAGATAAATTATGTGTCATACCACAAACTCCCCTTCCTTAATTTTGCACCACAGGTTATATTCAATTACGGCAGAAAATATCAAACAATTTTCTCTTCAATTAAAATAACTGGGTTTTCAAATTTAAAACTTATTTTAGTATTAAAAATAACATTACACAACACTTCATAATTTAATGGCAGAAAAGAAATACAAAAGTTCAATTAATAACAAGAGGTAATAACTTGAAAGAAAAGGAGGTTTAAGAGGCATATGTTCAAGGAAAAAAAAAAGGCTCAGCCAGAATCCCCAGGGATGATAGCTAACAAAGATTTTTGGAGAAACAATGTTACTAAGTTCTTGATTAGGAGAGCAAATCAAGGCATTTATATTTTGAAAAAGGTCACTGTTTATCCTGAGGTACCAGTGTTACTAATCACTGCATTTCAAAGAAAATATAGGAATGGAAATCTGTTTCATCATTTTAAAATATCTTTAGGCTAGTGGTATTTGTCCCAGCTACTGAGGCTGAGGCTGAAAATCACTTAAGTCCAGGAATTCAAGACCAACTTGAGCATTATAACAAGATCTTGTTTCAAAATAATAATTATATATATATATATATATAATGTAAAAACATATCTTTAGAAACAATGTAATAAATACATCTAAAGGAGAAAGACTCAGGAGACTACAAACCCTAGCCATACTCCAGAAGTTTAGCAGAACTTGTGAGTTTGAATCAGGGAAACAAAGACAAATTACAAGAAAGTACTAGAATCAAGGACTAACTCATGAAGTAGAATCTATGGAAACTTATGACCAAATGACTGTGGAAGGTGAAGGAGAAACAAGGCAAAAATTACTCCGGAATCTCTAGTTTTAATAACCAAATCGCTACTGATGTCATTAACCAAAGAATAAAAAGCAAAAAGGGAAGGTGGTTTGAAAGTAAAGACTAAATACAGAAAAGAAGCAAAAGTCTTAAGGGTGGTTTGTAATGGTCTATTACTTAAGTTGGATGTGCACATAAGCATTCGTTTTATTAGCCTTTTTATTTGTTATTTCAAAACATCACTAGGTTATTCACGCTCCTCTCAACTCCTGGGTTCAGACAACCTGCCTCAGCCTACAAAATAGCTGGGACTATAGGTGCAGTACATGCCACCACATCCAGCTTACCTCTCACCACTTTCTTTTTGGTATTAGGGTGCTTTACCACTGAGTTGCATCCCCAGCTCCTTTTACTTTTTTGAGACAGTGTCCCTAACTTGCTGAGGCTAGCCTTGGATTTGTGATTCTTCTGCCTCAACCTTCCGAGTAGCTGGGATTACAGGTATGCGCCACTGCACCTGGTCAGTTTATGTTTTTCTAAACTGAACATTCATATAACAAAACTTAATTAACAAGGGGTCAAAACTCAAAATCAAAAACTCTGAAAATCATTTATTTTATAGACTTTTATATATATGATACATGTCAAAGTGAAAAAAGGAAGATAGACCTATTGAGTTTGCAGAAAGCACAGAATTGTCATGAAATGGAGGCTAAAGAAAAAGGTTTGGAAATGACTGCATAAAGATGATGTCTCAAAAGTCACATGCAGATGAGAACTCTCAAGGTAAGACAATGAAAGACCACGGATTATAGAATGACTAAGGGACAACTAAAAAGAGAGTTAACTAAGACCAAAATTAACCAAAGGGATAGAAGCTTTTACTAATTTCTTTCCCCTCCCCCAAAGGCACATAGAAGAAAATCAAAGTAAAAAAAAAAAGAGAGGGAAGGAGGGCTTGAAGGTTCTTTTACATAGGTATTCTATATATTAAGTTAGAAAACAGTAATTGGTCATATCAAACAAACTGGGAAAAAGGGGTTTGAGGGCAATGTTTCCCTTCTCTATAGCACCATGATTACTATTTTCTAGGCACCATACCAAACATGTTACCTAATTTCCTTTCACCCTATAATAAGCCTATTAGATAGATGAGGAACTGAGGCTAGATTGTAATAGCAACTTGGTGAGTGCCATACATCTTTTAAAAAGCACATAAATGCTTATCTGTGTTCCCAAATCTTTCCATTCTTTATGCCTAACTAGAGTTCTCATTATTCATCTTTTAAAATCTTTAAAAAAGTTTTCTTAGTTATATACGAACACAGTATCTTTATTTCATTGATTTGTTTTTCAGTGATGCTGAGGATCAAACTCAGTGCCTCACAAATGCCAGGCAAGCGTTTCTACCACTGAGCTTACAACCCCAGCCCTCATTATTCATCTTGATATAATGTATATTATGTGCCTCTCTTTCTCTTGTACTATTAGCTTCTCAATGGCAGGTTTGTGTATTTCATTTCTGTATCACTAAAGTTAAGAACAAATAAATGTTTTGTTGAACGAAGCATATGAAAGAATCAGGTGAATATGGCATCAAGAAACCAATAAAGGAGTTTCAAAAAATGGATGGTCCGTAGTGTCGAATGGTAGGTACAGTATAGAAAGCAACCCGATGTATCTTATCACTAGCACCGAACACCGGTCATTCTTACTCATTATCTATGTTACATATGCAGGACAATGTGTTAAACACTACAATACAAAGGAAAATAAAATCTGGTACATATCCAAAGGTTCTGGGGGAAGTAGCCACATCTAATTCTTGCTCAAGAAAGCAAATTTACCAGAGTCAAATCTACAAATACCTTCATCTCACTTGGCCCAGGTAAATCTGAGGTCAACTTAAAGGGTCACAGCACGTTTTACTAAAATTTCTACCGGAGGACACAAGATAAAAAGGCCAGACCACCTCAGTCTTCGTGACACGTCAGAAAGTGGCGAGAAAAGGTCACTCCCTCCGAAGGCTCTCGCCCACTTACCAGGGTAGGAGATAGCCCTAACTGTCCCACCGTAGTCTGCAGAAAGGAAAATGCACACACTTACCGCAAAAAAACACTGCTGACGCCGTGGCCCTAAGGGCCGGGGAGTCCTCCGCGAGGCCCAGGAGGTGAAAGGAAACCCAGGGAAGGTGGGAGCAGACAGAAAAATACGACCCCACAACCCAACTCCCCAAACTACATTTAACTAGGGTCCCAGCGCCCAACACCGAGACACCAACTACCACCAGCTGAAGACCGACGACTGCCACCGAACCTTCCGCCCATGAGGAGACGTCATCACTCGGCGTAGTCCAGCCTTTCTAAAGAGGATACACTTCCGTTTCCGGGGCACAGCGCCGCTTTTTTTCGGTACATCTGCCGAAAGGATTCGGGGAAGTGTTTCCTTTGTTTCGATTGGCTTTGGTTTCAGTTTTGTACCGTTAAGTGACTGCGGAAGCACATTTAGTAGCAAATTAGGCTCCCTCGGGGCGCAATCTAGGAAAGAAAGTCAGGCCTCGAGGAGCCACCTTAAGAAAAGGGAACTAGATCGAAGGAGGTGCTTCTGAGAACTCCAAAACGGGGCGTGGCTTAGGGGTTTCGTAGTCCAGTGAGGCGGGATCCACGGAGGGTGGGGTCAGAAGTCGGGACTCACCTCGGGTGCGCGTGCGCTATTCGAACGCGATCCTGAGCTGCTTGCTGCAGAACATGGAGTTTTGCGCCGCTCAGCGAGCTATACTTCAACTGCTGGGTTCCGTGGCTCCTGCTGACCGCCCAGCGCTGCTACAGTGGATGCGAACTACACGTAAGCGACCAGAGGCAGATGCCGGCAATGGGGGCAAGGATATGCTGAGGGCACTGACCTTTGGAGATTTAGCAGAGGTGAAACCGAAAGCCTTCCCTGGGGTCGCTGTACTGACCTCTGCTTTTCTATGGGGTAGTTTGACGGCGGCACACCTCAGACGTTGGGCGGCTTAGAGGACCACCTACTCGGGATGGGATACAAGAAGATCAACCAGGCTATAGGGAGGTGGTTTGTGATTTCCTCGCAGACTTAGACCTAGAGCCTCCTTATGCCTAAACCCTTTTTTGAAAAAAAGAAAAAGGGTTGGGCTTTGACCTCCTCATTACTCTCACAAATGAATACTACCTGAAAAAGCATTTTACAAAAAAGGTTTTGGCCCGTAGAACTAGAAAATATTACCCTGTAGGTAAAATCACCTGTATTTTCTCCATTGTTAAATGGACCATTTAATAGCAGTTTTTCGGCGTGTGACTTTGATTTTAAACGGCTTAATTTAAAATTAAAAAATGATAAAAAGCACAAGTTAGAACTGAGGAAATTGGTAAATAGATATGGTTATTGAAAAATAAGATCTTTCTATTCTAGCAAAGTGATACCTAGTGAAAACAGAAACACAAAAATTGTATAGTCTCTTTTTGGTTACTATGCCAAACCATACCTCTCTACCTCTAAATGTTCATTTCCAGGGTTATTTTTGTTCAGACTCATTTGAAATATTCTTGTTTTCTGATGACTCCCAATTTTAGACTTTCAACCTTGACCTCTTCCAAAAACTCTGTTTTTGTGATCTTAGAGTAAATCACCAGGTTTAGGTATTAAAATAATTATTAAATATTTTTGGATATCATTTTAAATAATATGCCAAACCAATGTTAACTTGAACATCTGATAGAGATGTTTATCCTGGAAACTAGAAAACCAGAGGTAGAGCTTCATATTTATATACACATACAATATTATCTCAAGATAGGATTTCCAAAATATTTATTCTTATGTTACTTCATTTAAATCCTTTCTTATAGTGGGCTGCTGTCTGCATTCCTATAATCCCAGCCACTGGAATCAGGGTTCCAGGCCAGCATGGGCAACATAGGCAGACCTTGTCTCAAAAATAAACACATGTGTGTAATCAACAACTTCCATCTAGTTTTTTTACGTTCATCAATCCAAGGTCATTTAATCTACAAACACTGAATGCTTACAGAAGTTCTCTTATTGCCTTTCCTGGAAGTTGCAAAATTATTGAAATATCCTTCCTTTTGAGAACATTTAAGTCTTATGGAACCATTTGTAAATTAAATCTCTGACTTTAGAGCATCATCTGAGACTCCATATTTCAAAATCAGGATGACTTGAAAGCATGTCTGGATGTTAATTTTGTAAAAAAAAAGTCTCAGTGTTGAGAGTGTCACATCTTAAAGTGAAAGTGGTGTACTTTTTAAAATCAACCTAGAAAAACAGTATGTGCCTTTTTATTGTGGCAAAATACACATAACTTAATATTTACCATTTTAACCATTTTTTAGTGTATAGTTCAATGGCATTAAGTACTGTCACCATCATCCATTTCATTTTTCCAAACTGAAACTTTTGGTGTACTTTTTTTTAATCAAGTGGTCTATATGTGGCACTAAAGATTTTTCCAGACAACCATTTCTTGTTTTCCTGATTTTCTTTGTTCAGGAAAAAAGAATTATTTTTTTCTCTGGCATTGTCACTTACATAATATCTCATTTGTATATTTACTTAAACCTTTAATCATTGTGACTCCTCGAACTTTTATACCATTTAATGAAATAGCAAGAGAATAATAGGCATTGAGTATGACTTTGGTTTTGAGTTTCCTGTTTGTTAACACTGGATGACCGGATGGGGATTGTGGCTCAGTGGTAGACCAGTTGCCTAGCACACGGGATGCCCTGAGATCCTCAGTACCACATAAAAATAAAGGTATTGTGTCCACCTACAACTCAAAAGATATATATATATTTTTAAAAACTGGTTGACAGGGCTGGGGTTGTAGCTCAGTGGTACAGTGCTTGCCTAGCACATGTGAGGCACTGGGTTCAATCCTCAGCATCACATAAAAAAATAGCTGAGACAGGAGGATCATGAGTTCAAAACCAACCTCAGCAAAAAGCGAGACGCTCAGCAACTCATTGAGACCCTGTCTCTAAATGAAATACAAAATAGGACTGGGTATGTGGCTCAGTGGTCAAGTGCCCCTAAGTTCAATCCCCAGTGCCAAAATAAGTAAATAAATAGATAGATGAATAAATAAATGGTATTGTGACAAAAAACACGCCGTATTATTTTTTAAAAACTGAATGACATTTAAATACTGCTAACAGGTAAATTCAAAATAATTTCAAATACACAAAAGAAGGAATAAAATTTGTGGTCTCTGTAAGGACAGTGGGATTATCACACTAAGACTTTAGGTCATTTATAATCATGCTGGTAGAATCTGAAACTTGAACCTGGACAAAGCCAAGCACTTGGCAATGTCTGCTACAATTTAAAATTTAGAAGAAGTTCAGGTAGGAGCCTACATTTTGTCTTAATACAACTTAGGCTAAATAAAGGTCTAGGAAACATGGAGCACCAGTTTGGAAGGATGAACTCCAAGGAGCAAAGCAGGCAAATAGAGGTCCCTCCTTCACTACATATAAAGCAATTAAAAAGACAGTAGTACCTCAGTTCATTGACAACAGAGCATCTCTTCCCTTCTATCTCCTGATGTAAATCTAGATTTCAAAGTGCAGGAAAGTGAGATGGGGGTGAAACTGAGTGGTAGAGTGTTTGCCTAGCATGCCCAAGACCCTGGGTTCTATCCCCAGCACCTCAAAAAAAACAATAAAAAGTAGTATATATTATATAGGGAAATGACTGCAGTCCCTTAAGTAAAGGAAGCTGAAAGCTAGAACTGCAAGTGGGGCTCCCATAGAGAAGTGTGTATGTGTGTGTGTGTGTGTGTGTGTGTGTGTGTGTGCATGCACATGTGCAAACATTGAA